>NW_024070186.1:177938198-178099880 GCF_014754425.2 Oryx dammah | reverse complement strand
GGGCCCAGGGGGCTGGATGCCCAGGCCGGGGGCTGGGGGAGCCGAGGAGGCGCCCCTCCCATGGAGAAGGGTGGTGAGGTGACTAAGCTTCCTCCCCGCTACCCCCCTGAGGTGGGAGGTGGCTGTCCTTCCTTGTCTCTGTCCCCACAGAAGGACTCAAGCCAGGACCCAGCTCTCTGAGGCTGGCCCCACAGATGACACACGGATGGGAGGCTTGTTCCAACCCTAAAGCTATCTCTCAGGGACTTCCCTCAATGGTTAGGACTCCATGATTCCACAGCAGAGGGCATGGGTTTGATCCCTGGTCAGGGAACTAAGATCCCAAATGTGTCCACCGTCTCCCCTCGACAACAACAAACAGCTAACTCTTAAGAAAGCTCTTGTTACAAGGCTGCCAGCAGCCTTCCAAGCCATTTACATGGAAGGACCCAGAAGAGAAAGCAAGCAAGCTCGCTCTGTGCTCCTTCTTGGAGGGAAACACTCAGGGAAGGTGAGAAGGGTGATCCGAATCCTCAGTGCAAAGGAGAGGAAGTGACCTTCTTCGGAATGTCCCCTGGTGAAGGGTGAGGGAAGTGGGGGAGTGGACCAGTCCCCTCTAGGCTGGGTGAGATGAATCTATAATTTCTGGGTTTTCAGGTCAGACCTGGTTTCAGTCCCCTCAGAAATGAGCTACGTGTTCCGGGGCCAGCCCTCCCCTCTGAGCCTCAGTTTATTCCTGTTGCTCCTCTGTCTAAGGCGGGGAGGTCAGCATGCCGTTGGGCACTTGGAGAATGGAAGCAGCCGCTCATCACGGCTCTCCTGCCCGGCTTCCCAAGTCTACCTCTGGAGGGCTTCCTGCTCCCACCCTTGCCAAGGAGCTTGCATCCTCTCCCCTGCTCTCCTGCCTGCTGCTTCCCAGGCCATTGAATCTGGTGCTCCGTTCTCCCCTGTGAACCTGCAGGTTCCTCGTGGGAGGAAGTAGGGGTGGGCAGGGAGGTGGGTGGCAGATTAAATGGCACAGCCATGAGAAGGGAGTCTGGGGTGAGATCGGGAGCAGTGGGTCAGCAGGGAGCTCTGGGCCAAGTGTCCGACATTCACCCAGACCTCACTGTCTCACCTGGAAGGTAGGGGCCCTCTCCAGGGTGGGCTAGGGCAGGACCAGGGCTGGCAGGCAGAGCGCCCGACCAGGGCCTGGGGCTTTGCCAAGGTCTCTGTCCAGATTGGTGATGGCACTGGACAAAACGAGATCTGGGGTTTCTCTGGAAGGGGGTTTCCAGGGCTGGGGCCTGATGCCTTTGTGGCTTCCTTCTCTGTGCTCCCACCACCCCCCGCACTCCCGGCTGCCTTGTCTGTCCATCTGTCCCTCCAGAGGCTTGAAGACTCCTCAAGTTCTCCATCGCAGGCAGAAGCCCTCCCAGACAGGAGGGTCAGAGTGAGCGGTGCCTGGGGTCAGCTGGACAGAGTGGGCAGGGGGGATGGTGGATTCCCGTGACTAAGATGAAAGGGAAAACCACACCCTGCTTGGGGCTCTCAGACATGGAGCCAGGCACTGGGCTGCCCCCAGCCATCCTATGTCCTCATCCACCAAGGCAGACTGGACTGGGAGAGAAAAGTATCACTGTGAGTGGTCACTTTGGTCACCTTTGCAAAGAGTCAGTCTGTCCTCTCCTCTGGGGCCAGCTCTGAGGCCAGGCCTTGTGGGCTGACCTTGGAGATCAGGATAAGAGGTAAGTAAGCCCCAGCTGCAGCAGAGGGGATTAAGGCCAGATACAAAGAGGGACTTAGGAACACTGATGAGGCATTTGGACTAGCGTCTATAAACCCCAATTTCCTCATTCTTAATAACAGTGTCTACATCTTGGTATTGTTATGAGGATTAAATTATTTATATATATATATAATGTATATATAGGATATATATATGCAAAATATATATATATGTAAAGCACATGGAACAGTGATAACACATGATAACCCTAGCACATGATAACCCTGCTATTATTAGTATATTATAATAATAATGGTATAGTATAATAAATGCTGCTGCTGCTGCTGCTAAGTCACTTCAGTTGTGTCCGACTTTGTGCGACCCCATAGACGGCAGCCCACCAGGCTTCCCCATCCCTGGGATTCTCCAGGCAAGAATACTAGAGTGGGTTGCCATTGCCTTCTCCAGTGCAGGAAAGTGAAAAGTGAAAGTGAACTTGCTCAGTCGTGTCTGACTCTTAGCGATCCCATGGACTGCAGTCCACCAGGCTCCTCTGTCCATGGGATTTTCCAGGCAAGAGTACTGGAGTGGGGTGCCATTGCCTTCTCCAAGTATAATAAACAGCATATACAATAAACGATGTTAATACCATATTAATATATACTAACAATAATTATTGCCTCATATGGGTACTGAAAGGATCACATGATGGTTTAATCCATGTAAATCCTTAGTACACACAAGAGTTCTTTTGGGGAAACCCCAGAGCAAGACCCCAAGGCCACACCTGCCAAGCAAGGACAAGTGGCCAGCCCCGGGCCCTGGTGAGAACCAGGACTAGACTGGCTCCCTAGCCTCCAGGGAACCCTGTGGTCCCAAAGACCCAGCAGAGCCAGGCTTGCTGGGACCAGCTTTCCCAGACACCTCAGGCCTCAAGCCACCGTCGTCCCACCTGGATGGAGTAGGTCGTGTTGTAGCTGCTGTAGAGGTTTTGGATGGGGACGTCAGAGCCGTTCTTGGTGCACTGGCTGTAGGGCTCGCCCTTGCGCTGCAGCTTGTCCTGTGTGAGAGGTTGTTTGTGGGGACCCCTGATCACCCCTAGGAACCCTCCTCTGTTCCTCCCTCCCATCCAGCAAGCGGGCCTAGGGGATGCTCAGAGGGGCTGGAGGGCTGACGCCCCAGCAGGTGCCAGGGGTGGGGGGCACTCATCTTCCCCCAAGCATGGGGCCCGCCGGGGTTCCAGGCAGAAGGTGAGGAGGTGGGGAGGTCCAGGGCTTGGGGAGGCATGGAGCTCCTCCTCTCAGGCCCCGGGAGGTGGGCGCTGGGCAGACAGCCTGCAGGCATACCACGAGCACCCCGATGGATGTCTCCATCCCCGCCATGGCGTAGATGCCCTCTTCCTTGATGAAGGGGTATGACCTCTGCTCATGAAGCATCAGCCGGGCGCCGGCCGTAGATGTGAGGAAGGGGACGTAATCTTCCTGGCCCATGTCCAGGATAAGTTTTAGGCCTGAGGGGCAGATGGGGCAGAGGGCAGCCTGAGCTGGCTCCCCCAGGCTGAGGGCAGACCCACCACCCACTAGTCCTAGCCCCCACCAGCCAAGGGAAGGCCAGGGTCTACGCAGGAAGCTGGCTCCACTTTACGAAAACCCGGACTTGCCTTCTCTGAGGCCCACTTCCTAGTCTGAGCCAGCACGGTCTCCACTCTGGGCTCCGCCTGCCCCATCTCTGCTCCATGGCCTCTTCCACAGGGCAGGTAGATCTAAGGCTGCAGCCCAAGTGGCCTTGCCTCTCGTCTCCAGGATCCTCATTCTCTCTGCTCACCCCCTCAGCTGCCATGCTCCTCCTTACTGCTGGGCCTTCATCAGGCTGCCTTCTCTTTGGAATGCTGTCTCCAGCCTCAGCTTGCACCTAGAAACTCCTGCTCTGCCTTCAGGCCTCAGTCCAAGTATCACTTCCTCCAGAAGCCTTCCCTGGCTATCTAGACTGGGTCTCGGGATCTCTGTCGTACTCTCTCCTTGACCTGGAACTCGCCTTCCAAGTACCTGTCTCACTTTTGAAAGTTTTCTTTTATTATCTGTCTTCCTTCCCCACTCCACTGTTCTCTTCTTGAAGGTGGAGACCAGACCCAATATTTTATGAATCATGGCAGGGGGTGCTTCCCAGGTGGTGCCAGTGGTAAAGAACCCGTCTGCCAACGCAGGAGATGCAAGAGATGTGGATTTGATCCCTGTGTTGGGAAGATCCCCAGGTGAAGGAAATGGCAACCCACTTCAGTATTCTTACCTGGAAGTTTCCATGGACAGGGGAGCCTGACAAACTACTGTCCATGGGGTCACAAAGAGTTGGACACAACTGAGACAAGCAAGAAGAAAGGACTGGGCAGGACAAGAAGCCTAGTATTCATTGAGCATTTGCTGCATACTGAGTGCTGGGCTCAGGGCTTTATTCACATGATCTCACTGAGGCTTATAAGAGGCATATGAGATAGGTACAATTATTGTCCCCACTTTACAGATGAGGAAACTGAGCCCCAAAGAGAGTAAGGGACCTTGTCATAGGTCACTCAATGAGGAAGTGGAAGTTGATGGACTTCTACAGATAGCCCTGACCTTAATCATCAGTCATCACTAGAGAGTGAGCTAGCTGGCATCTCTGTGATGCCCAGTGTCCTCAGGGGCTCAGGGGTGGATGAAGTGTTGGCAGCCCACCCACACCCCTCTAGACCAGCAGCTCTGACAGTTGCTGAATGACACCTACCTTTTGATGGCTGGGGAGCTCAGAACCTAAGGGTGGGGAGGAAGGATTTGCTCCCCAAGGCCTGGCGCACATGCTGAGTCCACCAGCTGCTCCCAAGACGAGCAGCTTCTGCCATCCACCACTTCCCTCTTCCTCACTTCTGTTTACTACTTCACCTTTTCTCTGTCTCTCACAAACTGCACAGAAACGAGGCTGACAGTAAGGGCTCTGCCCCATGCTAACTGTGTGATCATGGGAAAGTCACTTAAAACGTCTCAGAACATCTGCATTTAGTGAGAGTTTGCTGCTGGCAGGCTCAGGGGCAAGGCCACTTGCTCTGTGCTCCGAGGTCTACCTGCCTTAGGCCAGGATGATGCGATGGAGTCTGTACCATATGCTGTGCTCTGTGCAATATGGGGAAACGAGAGCTTCAAGAAGTTAAGTCTCGGTTCAGCATCACCCGGGGGTAAATGGTGGGGCTGGGATCACCCCTGGTCACAGAAGCCTGTGCTCTCAGCCACTGCTTCCTCGCTTTGCTCATCAGCAGAAGGGGCGCACCAGTCACTCAGTACCCAGGGATTTTTGTGCACTGGGGGACAGCTGAGAAGGCACCTGGCCCTGCCCTGGGGTACCCAGTAGACGCTGCTCCTCTGCATGCTGGCCTCTGGCTACACTCGGTCCTGTCCCTCAACAGCTGATGATGTGTGTGCTTGGTGATCACTCAATCATGTCTGACTCTTTGCGACCCCATGGACTGTAGCCCACCAGGCTCCTCTGTCCATGGGATCCTCCAGGCAAGAATAGTAGAGTGAGTTGCCATTTCCTACTCCAGGGGATCTTCCTGACCCAGGGATTGAACCCACCACCCTCCTACATCTCCTGCACTGGGCAGGTGGATTCTTTACCACTGTGCCACCTGGCTGATGGCAATTTGGTCTTTCATCCTCACATGATAGGATTTAAAACCTCACGGCTCTGGCTCCAGGACAGACTTACCAAACTCAGTTCCGGGGTTGGCTGAAGGGAGGGCCTTCTCCGTCATGCCCCAGTTGAAGATGTAACAGTTGCCATAATCAGGGTGGAAGATGGGTGTGAAGTTCCTGAAAAAAATACCGTCAGCTGGAGGCCAGGGCCCATCCCCATCCCAGCTGATGTCACCCCAATTGCCACCCCCTGTGTGTGGCAGGGGAAGCTGGTAGATTACTGCTCAGGGAGGCTCAGGAACGGAGAGGTGAGCAACAGGTCATTCTGTCCATTCCCCTGTAGCTATGCACCCACCAGAGAGGAGATTCCCAGACTCTCTTGGGAAAGAGGGGGTTCTCTGGGTGTAGGAGCCAGGCTCTCTGGCTTAGTCATGAAGTATGAAAAAGAAGTTGCTTTTCGTTTCTTTCTTTTTTTTTTTTTTGAGGTTAATTTGTGCTTTTATTTGCCAGTGTAATTTAACTACAGTGGCCTGTGAACTTTTTTGATCTAAAAATATATTTTACATCACAATCCAACAAACATATACACATACATAAGATGTATACATATATAAAAGTGAAAAGTTTTGTCAAAAACATCTGCCCTGAGGGTTATTTATTTATGTTTTGAGACCCGAAAAAGAAAGCTTCTTTGATGTTTTCAGCTGCCTCAGGGTCTTGTAAGCCATGTGGTCACTTAAATGGTGAACCCCGAAAAGAGATGTCCACATCCTAACCCCAGGGACCTGTGAATGTGACCTTATTTGGAGAAGGGATCTTTGCAGGAACATTTAAGGATTTTGAGGTGAGATTAACTGGTTTTATCACGTGGGCCCTAAATCCACCCACAAGTGTCCTTAAAGAGTCAGCAGAGGAGTCACAGAGAAGGTCACATGAAGACAGAGGCTGAGACTGAAAGGTACAAAGACAGAAGTCAAGGAATGCTGGAGCGCACCGCCCACGCCCCCACCCCCATATGCTAGAAGCGGCAAGAAAGGATTGACCCCTGGAGACGTGGGAGGGAGCCTGGTCCTGCTAACACCTTGATTTCTGACTTCAAGCTTCCTCTGTGAAAGAATACATTTTTGTTGCTTTAAACCATCCAGTTTGTGGTCATTCGTTGCAGCAGCCACAAGAAACTAATACAGATAACATGAGTGAGTGGGCAGCTCCAGGCAATGTTTGCTCCAAGGAGCTGGCAGAATCCAGACGGGTAGGCTTGTCTGGGAACCCTGGGAACTCAGGCAAGGAGGGAAGAAGATGGAGACGGGGGGTCAGAGAGGGGATGTGAGTCAGGACAGCGTGCAAGCAGAGGTCAGGAAAGAAAGAACTTCACAATGAGGTGTGAGCCTATCTGGGGTCCTGTCTTATGTCAGAGGACCGTTTCCAAGGAACTATTCGATAACTGAACAATAGCACAAAATATTATTATAAAGATACGGAAAAGTGACAGTATAATATCAGTTTCAAACAATTTGGTTCAGTGTTTTTCTATATGGAACTTTTCAAACATAAAAAGTTGAGAGAACAAAGCCCACCACCAGCTTCAACAATCTCCTACAGTCAGCTGTTTCATCTCTACCTACCCCTATTGAAGGTAATCTCAGATATTATAATTTTATTTGTGAACATTTCTATATGTCTATAAGTAAGAATGCTTTTTGTGTGTGTGTGCAGGCTTCTCTACTTATGCATAGGTTCTCTAGTTGAGAACTCAGTTCCTCTCTAGAGAACCCATACCCCCTGCATTGGAAGATGGATGCTTAACCACTGGACCTCCAGGGGAGTCCCCATAAGAACTGCTAAAACACCACTACTACCAGGTTAAACATAACTGATAAAAATTCCTTAATATTATTATACATTCAATTTATATTGTCTCATAGAGGTTGATTTTGGTTTTACAATTTATTGGTTTAAATTAGGATCCAAACGACATTGACATGTGATTGGTTGGTATGACTTTTAAATCTCCTTTAATCTATGGCTTCCTTCAACTGACTCTTTTGGTTGTAAAATAGCTGTTAAGTTCTGGTTTCATCAAGCTAGTAACTGAAGAGAGTGATGCAATTAGAGGGTCATCATTTTGTTCCCTGATTTTGGGGGTTTTGGGCAACATGTACCAGTGGTGACCAATGCTGTGTGTCCCGATGGAAGGGCACAGGCTGCCCAGGAAGTGGCCTTGCCAAAAACAAAACAACAACCACAACACCCAGCTCTTAACAGGATCGAACATCTGTCTCTACCATTTACAGCAAATACTGGAGACAGAGGAACAAGTTCAAAGATACTACGAAAAGTCAATCTGCAAAATCTAGACTCAAGAAAATAAATAACCCAGTGTTTTCAACAAATAAATTATGAGACAGGGAAAGGGAGGTAACCTTCAGATTGAAAGCAACTTCAAAGACTTGGTTCTATTCCCAACCTGTGGACTTTAATTGGATCCTCATTCAAACAAGCAAACACAAAGTCTGACACTGATGGGGCTGAACACCGCTGGACAGATGATGTAATGAGGAATCACCCATCGCTTCTTTTTTAAGGTGGCCAAACGGTATTGTGCTTCTGTCAAAAGTCTTTCTCTTTGAAGTTACATTCTACACACCATGTAGATGAAAAGGACACGATGTCTTGGATTTGCTTTAACCACAGGATGAGAATCACACTTATTGGATCTGGGTGGTGGGTCCATGTGAGTTCCTCACATCCTGTCCTGTGTGTGTTCTCAAGTCCCCATGTGTGCCAAGTCACTTCAGTTGTGTTCAACTCTGTGCCGCCCCACGGACTGCAGCCTGCCAGCCTCCTCTGTCCTTGGAATTGTCCAGGCAAGAATACTGGAGCGGGTTGTCATTCCCTTCTCCAGGGGATCTTCCCGACCCAGGGATTGAAAGTCTCTTGCCCTGGCAGGTGGGTTCTCTACCACTAGCACCACCTGGGTCTCCATAGAAAATAGCATTTAAGGGGACTTCCCTCGTGGTCCAGTGATTAAGACTCCACACTCCCAATGCAGGGAGCCTGGGTTCAAGGACCTAGATCCCACATGATGCAACTAAGAGTTTGCATGCCACGACGAAAAGATCCGGCATGCCGAGACTAAGGATCCCACATGCAGCAACAAAGATCTAAGATCCTGAGTGCCACAAACTAAGACCCATGGAGCTAAATATATATATATATAAATGGAACTGCTGCTGCTGCTAAGGCGCTTCAGTTGTGTCCCAACTCTGTGCGACCCCATAGACGGCAGCCTACCAGGCTCCCCCATCCCTGGGATTCTCCAGGCAAGAACACTGGAGTGGGTTGCCATTTCCTTCTCCAGTGCATGAAAGTGAAAAGTGAAAGTGAAGTCGCTCAGTCGTGTCCGACTCCTAGTGACCCCATGGACTGCAGCCCACCAGGCTCCTCCGTCCGTGGGATTTTCCAGGCAAGAGTACTGGAGTGGGGTGCCATTAACTAGCATTTAAAATGTCTTTGGATGTTTTTACATGGTTTTCTGTTATTTTATTAAAAACAGGAGGGAATGGGGCTTGGTGCATCAGATACTGCAGAATACCTGAAATGCTACACTTTCTAAGCTTTCTGTTCCATAGCATTTACTGAGCAAATTTCCCCAGGCCACGCTGAAGATTTCTGTGTATGTTCTTTCCTTTAATTCTCACAATAACTCCATCAGGTCAGCAGGTATTTGTCCCCATGTTCAGATTAGGAAGCCATTTCCTGTCTCTTTGGTCTCACCCTCTGCGCCAGCCAAATCAGGTGGGTCCAGGGCAGGTGGTGAAACCCGATCCAGGAGCTGACTCTGCCTTGACATGCACGTGAGAGGCTTCCTCAGCCTCTGAGCTGAGGTGTCCTCCACCGTGAAAGACAAACTGCATTTCTCAGCCAACGCTTACTGAGTCACGCACTGGGCTCAGGACACGGAGGCCAGCAAGACAGTCCTGTGCTTGAAGCTCATGGCGTGGGAGAGACCACAGACTGGGATCATGGCAGTTCTCTTTCCTGCCCGCCTCCTCCACCTCTAGGGCTCCCACCTTGGTCCAGGGCCGCCAGCTCCCCCCACCCCGATTCCTGCAGGAGCCTCTGCCTCTACTCTTGCTGCCTTACAATCTTCCTCCTGCACAGTGGTCAGGGCAACTGTTTAAACTCTGAATCATGGGCTTCCCTGTGGTTCAGTGGTCAGGACTCTGCCTTCCGATGGAAGGGGTGTGGGCTCTATCCCTGGTTGAAGAGCTAAGATCCCACATAGCTTGCAGCCAAAAAAAAGCAATACTGTAACAAATTCAATAAAAACTTTAAAAATGTCCACATCCAAAAAAAAAATAATAATAATTGTGAATCAGCCCGTAGCACGCCCCTCTTAGAACCTTCCAGAAGCTCCTTGCTGCTCTCAGAATAAAATGCAAATGCCCCACTTGGCTTCCTCTCCCTTGTTCATTATACTCCAGAGACACTCCAGGTTGTCTTCAAATTCAAGGCCCACTGCTCCTTGTGCCTGGAATATTCTCTGAGCAGATCTTCAAGTATCTGGTTTCTTCTCCTTCAGGTTTCATCTGCCCAGAGATGTCCCCTGACCTGCCTATGCAAAGTCACCTCCCAGTCACTTGACCATTTCCACCTGCTTATTTCCCTGGTGGCTCAGTGGTAAAGAATCCACCTGCCAATGCAGGAGATGTGGGTTGGGAAGATCCCCTGGAGAAGGAAATGGCAACGCACTCCTGTATTCCTGCCTGGGAAATCCCACGGACAGAGGAATCTGGAAGGCTACAGCCCATGGGGTCGCAAAGAGTTGGACACAACTTAACAACTCAACAACAACAACAACATTCCCAAGCTGGCATGCATCAGAAGCTGAACTCATCTTCTTGACTTAATTGCTTATCAGCGGCCTCTTGCTTTAGAAAATAATCCCAGGGAGGGCAACTGTCTGTCTGGAGAGAAAGAACCTAAAAGCTAAGGGCTCAGGCTTGGGAGCCAGCCTGCCTGAATGTGACTTCTGGCTCTGCCAGTTACTCGCTGGTGAGCTTGGGGGAAGTCACTTCACTTCCCTGTGCCTTGTTTCTCCACCCGTAACACCGGGGCAACAACAGCACCCACCCAAAAGGACTAAGGTGGGGGCTGGAAGCTGAGCACACTGAACTGCTGGACAAATTCACCCCCGATCCTCAGAGTCTGGCACTCGGTAGACAGACACTCAGTAAATATTTGTTGGATAAATTATAATATGTGATAAGAGTAGCAGCAGAGATAAGCCTGGAAGAGTGGATGTGGGGGTGGGGAGTGGGTTGGGGGAGGTTTCCTGGAGGAGATGAGGCCTGAGCTGAGACTTGAAGGATGAGTAAGAGGTAGCTGAGCTTTGCAGGTGCAGGGTGGACGAAGGGCACCCCAGGCTGGGGGTGGGAGTGAGGGTGGGGAGGACACTGAAGGCCCAGAGGGAAGAAACCGCTCTGGGCAGGCCCCATGGAGTCTCTCTCCCAGGTGGGATCAGGGCTGCGGCCACAAGGGAGGAAATGAGCGGGGAAAACCAGTTGCAGCTGGGCGCCGGCTCTGGCATTAGAGACCCCGCCCCTGGGACATGGGCACGCGATGTTCCCAAGAAGCTGCCTCGGACACCTACCGCCCAGGAGCTGGAGGGGACTCTGGGCGCGGCCAGATCCCCTCCTGTCCTAGGTTGCCCTCTGAGGCTTGCCAACTATTTGCTTGTTGATAAATGTTCTTTACCTGGAGAGGCTGCTCCCAGCACTGGCCGACTCTGGCTCCAGAGCTAAGCGTTTCCCTCCCCACACCTTCCCTGGAACAGAGGCGAGGCATAAAGACAGAGACCAGCCAGCTTCCCGCAAAGACTGGGAGATGGAGCATCCTAGCTGGGGGCCGCACAACAGTGGCACTGGGTAGCAGGGTTTGGGGAAGGGAGAAACCGGAGGACCAACTCTTGAAGCAACAATGTGCCTGAAAAAGTGAACGCGAAAGTCGCTTAGTTGTGTCCAACTCTTTGCGACCCCATGGACTATACAGTCCATGGAATTCTCCAGGCCAGAATACTGAAGTGGGTAGCTTATCCCTTCTCCAGGGGAATCTTCCTGACCCAGGGATCAAAATGAGGTCTCCCTCATTGCGGGCAGATTCTTTACCAGCTGAGCCACCAGGGCAGCCCAAGAATACTGGAGTGGGTAACCGATCCCTTCTCCAGGGGATCTTCCTGACCCAGGAATCGAACCAGGGTCTCCTGCATTGCAGGCGGATTCTTTTACCAACTGAGCTATGAGGGAAGCCATATGTGCCTAGAGCTTGGTTTCTAAATCCCATTCTCCAATAAAAGGACTGGAGCTTCTCAGAGAAATGGCTGATTCTAGGACTGGGGCATCTTTTAGTGCCAGAAAGTAAGGAAGTACTAAAACAATAAATAAGTGGATGAGGACATGTCGAAGGGACACAGGAGCCAACTGAAGGAGCTCTCAGTGGCCAACACTGGAACATTTTGAGTAATAAAATAAATAGTGTGGTATTGGATTACAACCCAAATATACAAGAGTCCATACTAGTATAAATAAATGATTGAATAAATAAACAAAAGGAGAAGACATTCTGTACAGAAGAATTCCAAATAGTGTCTGCTCCCCTCTCCAGGAGAAGTGGAGTTTAATCTCTCTCCCCGTGCTGCTTCCCCGACCTCACCCCGCAGAGTACAGGCTGAACTTAGAGCTCATGATACAGAGCATGGCCGGAGAAGCTGAACACACCCCACCTTAACCGAGGGAGGAGGGTCAACATCACGGGTGGTACTGAGTGGCTAACACGTACCCCCTGATAGGATGTGACAAGGAAGCCCTCCACCTCTGTGGTCTTCTTCCCCCAAACCCATCTTATCTGTATAAACCCAGATCAACGGCTTGCTATAAAACACCTGACCAGCACCCCGAAACGGTCATGGTCATCCAGAAGAAGGAAATCTGAGAAAGTGTCACAGTCAGAGGGGACGAAAGAGAATAACAACTGACAGCAATGTGGTCTCTTGGATGGAAGCCTGAGCAGGAAAAACCGACAAATCCAAATAAAGTGTTGGGTTTGTTTTCTAGTGATGTGGCCATGTTGGCTTCTTACTTTTGATAGATTACGTGGTGACTTAAGATGTTATGGATAGGGAAAGCTAGGGGAGGAGTACCAGGGAACTCTGTGCACTCTCTTTGAAACTCTTCTATAAATCCAAAACTACTCCACAATAAAAAGTTAATCTTTAAATTGCTCCTATAATTCTTAGCATATGCTTAGCACTGTTCTAAGCACTTTATCTATGTAAACTCACTTAATCCCCATGATAGCCTTATGAGGTCATTTCACTATCCCTATTTTCCAGATGAGAAAACTGAGACCCAGAGAAGCTAAGCAGTATGCCCCCAAACAGAAAAGTTGAAAGTATTAGTCGCTCAGTCGTGTCCGACTCTTTGCAACCCCATGGACAGTATGTAGCCCATCAGGCTCCTCTGTCCATGAGATTCTTCAGGCAAAAATACTGGAGTAGGTAGCCATTCCCTTCTCCAGGGGATTGTTCCAACCCAGGGATCGAACCCGGGTCTCCTGCATTGCAGGTGAGTTCTTTACCGTCTGAGCCACCGGGAAAGCCCAGCTGGTATTCAAACCCAGGTGGCTTGGTGTCAGGGTCCAAACGTGGCTCATACTTTCCTAGAACTGCAGTGGCTGCACCTTCAGCATTTGCTAATAGGAGGCAGAGAGGATGGAGACCAGGACAGAGTAAGGGAGCCAAAGTGTCTGGGGCCCAACACTGGGAGGGCAGAGAGAGGCACGTGTCCTCTGGCGCTGAGTCTGAGGCTAATTCAGGAAGATGGGCAACCAGTAGGCTGTGGGACCGAGAAGCAGCATGGAGACGGGTGGACCAGGGTCTCCGTGCCAGGGAACTGCCGAGGGCTGAAGAAACGGGCTTGGGAGGGGTAGGCAGGGGAGGAAGACGATCTCGATTTCTGATGAGCGATGAAGTGACGCCAGGTGGGCCTGGCTCAGACTGCCACCTCGGCTACTCACCAGGTGTGTGACCTCAGAGCTGTTGCTTAACCTCTCTGAGCAGTGCTGGATCACATAAAACAAGGGCTTGTTGCCAGGGCTAGACTGACTGATTTTATACATGTAAAGTGCTAAGAATAGCTCCTGGACATAAGAAGGGTGCAATAAGTGTTAGCATCATTACTGAAGAATGAGTTCCTTGTGAAATGTGGGTTTAATGAGAGTAATAATGAGTTCATCGCTACTGTCAGCCTGTCACGCACATTAACTTATTTAATAGTCCAAAGAACCCAGGAGAGTAGGCATGGGCTTCCCAGGGGTGCCAGTGGTAAAGAACCTGCCCGCCAGTGTAGGAGACACAAGAGACATGGGTTTGATCCCTGGGTCGGGAGGATCCCCTGGAGGAGGAAATGGCACCCACTCCAGTATTCTTTCCTGGGAAATCCCAAGGACAGAGGAGCCTGGCGGGCTACAGTCCATGGGGTCGCAGAGTCAGACATGATTGGGCACACACATGCACGCAGAGTAGGCACTGTTGTTGCCTATTTTATGCAGGAGGAAAATGGAGGCATATCAAGGTTAAGACACTTGCTTGAAGCCACACAGTTGGAAAGACAGAGCAAGGATTTGAACCCAGTGGTCTAACTGCAGAGTCCAGCCTTGACCGCCTCACTAGATTTATTCCCCAGTCACAGCCACACCACAAAGTTATGCGGCCAACACTGGGTGCTGCCTGCCCATCAGCCATCTTCTAGTCACCTGACCCAAATAGGGCTGGCTTTGGAGGGCGCCATCTTGGCAACATGCACGCCATCCCCAGGCTAGCTCCAGCCCTGGATCAGGCCAGGAAGTCGCTCGGGGCTCTGTTTAGGGACCGCGCTGTGTGCAGAACACACATCTTTGAGCCCTGGGGTCCCACTAAGAGATGCTCACACGAAGCACCAGGAACCGGGCAGCAGTGGATCCTAACAGATCCCACTTTTTTAACTCACTCGCACTTCAGGACATATTCTGACTGAGCAGACAAGCCATATGTTTTAAATTACCATATTACACTTCTCTGTTTTAGCTGTGAGGGTAAAGATGAACTTATAGGCACAGACCTCGTTTACTGGGTACCCACAACCTTAAGGCAGGCTGCCAGGAGTGGTGGGGCAGGTAGGCTCTGAAGCAAGTCCTCCCAAGAGAGAGGAGTTGGAACCCAGCCTGCAACCAGCCAGCGAGGACGTGTGCCATCAGTGGGGGGCCGGCACACAGCTCTTCCACCTGGAGCTCCCTCCTTCTCTGATTCTCACAAAGAGCTGGGTGGGCAGCTCTGTCCGCTCAGGGGGCCTTGACTCCTTGACACGACCTACATCTGCCTGTGCCTGTGCTTTCTGGGGGACAGAATCAGCAGATTCTCGACAGAGGTTCCCGAGGATTCATGAGCTGACTGATGCGGGCTGAGGCCACAGTCCCTGGGAGTTTGAAACTGGTAGCCTGTCACTCATCCAAAGCGGCAAGACTCGGCAAAAAGTCCCTTTCTCCAGAGACCTGAAGTGTAGGAAATCTGAAGCCCCAGGCCAGGAGGACACTAGTGCCTCGGGGAAATGGGACCGGCCAAAGCCCGGGGCTGGACTCGGGGTGGGCGGTGGGGGGGGGGGGCGGCCGCTACACCAGGAGGCCTGCCCCGAGGCCAGGAGGGGCCACTGGGGCCTCAGCGGCTCGCCGGCCTGTGCCCAGCCTCCCTTCCCAAGTGACTCGCCTGTCTGTCCGACAGCTGGGGACAGAGCTAGGCTCTCAGACCCAGGGTCTGGATGGTCAGAAGCTGGAGGTGGTCGTGTGGGGAAGGAGGTGGAGATCTGTGGACCACGTGTAAGAGGACCCAGGCTTTTGGAGTTAACGCTGCCCTCATCCTGCCATCTTCTCAACCCTGGGGTTGTTTGGGAAAATGGTGTTTATGCCAAAGGCTTCTAGGGCTCTGTTCTAAGTGCTGACATGAGCTGATTCATTTACTCTACATGAGACACAGATATGGTTATTGTCCCATCTTAGGGATGAGAAAACTGAGGGCAGTAGATGCTGGGCGTTGGAGGATAACAGCCCATGGCTGCCCCTTCTCCCGCCTCCTTGCCTGGGAAGTTAGGAGACCCCCAGTCCATGCTCCTGGGGGTGGCACACATGCAGAGAGTGACTGATGGGGCCATGTGCAAGGGGCCGGCCCCCTACTTAAGGGAGGACAGCTCTGCAGTGCAGTTTACGGGGATGACGCCTGGGTTAGATGCTACCTGAGGCCACATCCTCCCTTAGCGCCGTCCTCTTTCCCTACAGACTTTCCCTAAAGCGATGCCCTCGGGACGTGATGGGGCCGTCAACGCATCCTCTTCTCAGACTCCTTCTAAGAAGCCGAAGACAGCAGGGTACAGACAACTGGGGTGCATGCTGAGTGGCCGAGCTGGGGTGTGGACCCAGGATGGGGACCCCAGCCTCGGGAGGCCCGCTGGCTCTCACCTGTAGTTGCAGGGCTCTGCCCCGAAAAGGCAGGCCAGGATCAGCCGCTCAGCGGGGTAGCCCATGGCCACCAGCTCCTGGTTTGGAACCTGTGCGAAGATGTTGGTGGCCTGCAGGGTGTACCACTCCGTCACGGCCTGGGTGGCGCTGCTGAAGTTCCGGAAGGTGCATGTGGTTCCATTGTGGCTGCACTGGGCGGGGGTGGGTGGGGGGGTGTGGCAAGAGGAGTTCCTGTGGGTGGGGGCTGCTGCAGGGCCCCCCCACCCTGAAAGTCAGGGCAGCGAGGGTGCTGCTAGCTGCCCTTCCTTGGGTGGCACCTTGGTGCTGGGGTGGCCAGCAGCTGGGCTGGTGGGCAGTGTGTTGGCACTCTCACAGTCACAAGGCTTGGGTTGTCCACTCACACACACAAAGCACCAGCCACCCCCATATAACATTGCCTCAGGCCTGAGCCAACTCACTTGCACACACATCCACACAGTCACGTCCACACAGACATCTTTCTAACACCTGCAGTCACACGATGTCCTGGCATTACAACCACATACACACGTGTCCACATGCCTAGAGTCACACAAGTGGCCCCACACTCATGCTCACATGGACACGTGAGCAGCAGACACACTTGACCCTCCACTCCCCCAACTCCACTCCCAGCCCTCTCGCAGACATCCAGAGGCAGCCCCCTGGAGGCCGGGTGGACCATGAAGGACTCGAGACTTCAGGTTCTGACCCTCTCTCTGATGGGGGAAGATACTGACCACATATGGGGTATGGGAGGCAGTGGGGAGTGGATAGCCCCAGCCTGGGTCCCCAACCAGGGCGGATCATCAGAATCTCCAGGAAGCCCATTAACAAGACAGATTCCTGGGTCTGGGCCCAGAACTGCCCTTGCAGATTCTCCAGGAGTTGGGCCCAGAGCTCCGTGTAGTTACAGAGCCCCCAGGGATCCTGGGCACAGACAGGGAACCTTCTTCCCACCTGCAGGCTTGCAGGCATCCCAGCAGTCCAGTTTTGCTTTGGCAATGACTGTACAGCATAGCTGTGGTTTTCCTCCTGCCCAATATTTATGCTCCTGTCTTCTGATAATAAGACTTAATTCCTTCTTCAGGAAGCCACCCACCCCTTCCCCTTCGCTCAGTCCATGTAGTCTGATAGACGCTGACTTCACCCTCAGCTCTCCCCTAGCCAAGACCCAGATTAGTTAGGGAAAAAGACTCCCATCAGACTCACTGGAGAGGGCCCACTGTTTGAGCCGTGCCTGGGGAAGGGGACCCACTTACTAGTCTCATGGCTACTTTGCACCTGTGGGCACTGCAGGGCCTTCCTGGTGCTGGACTGCTGCTTGCTGAGCCATTGAAGTTGTCCTCAAACAGGTCCAGAACCACTGGGTGGTGGGGGTTCTGCTCGTTGATGAAGACCAGGGGCGTGTGGTGCCAGATAGACAGGTTCAGGGCCCTGGTGGCATTGACCTGGCTGAGCTCGGGACCCAGGATCCTCCCCAGGACTGCCTCCATCAGTGTGTCCAGGTCCTTCAGCAAATGCTGGACTTTGGAGTACCTAGGTGGGGGAGAGGGCCAGTCAGAGGGGCAAGGAGGGCACCTGCAGAGCAGAGCGGCCGGAGTCCAGTCCCCCCCTACTCCAGCGTGGCTGCCACCACGTGTGGAAGGCTGCTCCTCCCCACGCCCAGCACCCACCTCATGACCCACCCACCCATGCATCCGTGCCTCCTTCCACCACCTGCTCACTCATTCTTCACCCAGTATTTGGTGAGTATCTACCATGTGCCAAGTACACAGAGGCTGTTAACACTATGTGCAAGGCACAGAGGCTATTCTAACAAACAAGACAGACCGGGTCTCTCTCCCTATGAAATTCTCATGCTCCTGAGACAGAATCCTAAGACTCCTGGTTACTGACCCCTCACCATGTATCAGTGCTAGGTATTCCCTGCATCTTCTTTGAGTTAATTTATAAATAAAATTCTACAGTGACCCCCCCAACATGTGGATAAAGAAACTCTTGGAGTTGCTGGGATTTCCTGAGCTCACCCCACTGAAGAGGCGCAGAGCTGAGAACCTGGGTTTGGTGGGCCCCAGTTGGTATCTGTGGGTGCACAGGGTTTGGACTTCTTCCCAGGAGGGGTATAATATTGGAAGAGGGGCAGGTCTGTGACCTTGAGGTTCTAAATCTCCAGCAGCAATTTGGGGAATAGGAGCCAGTTTCAGCAGGGAGAAGACTGTGGGGTTGGGATCCAGGAACTTCTCAGTCCCTGAGGTTCCCATACTAGAAATGGTGACCAGTCAGTCCAGCAGAAATGTGCCCACCCCAGTGAGTGTTTCCACCAGGCCCTGGGTAGCGGGGCTCCAAGCCCTGCACCCCTGTCAATACAGAACCCAATTTATCCAAGACTCTGCCCAGAGTGTGGTCTGCAGGGTGGTGTGTGTCAGCTCTGGCTGGAGGACTTCCTGTAGGAGAGGGCACTAAACCCTGGATATAGGTCCAAGTGCTGGTATGCAGGCGGCCTGCGGCCAGAGCTAACATCAGTCACAGATGCTGACACCGCCTGTCCCCTGATCACCAAACCAGCCACCTCTGTGTGCACAGGGAGGGGAGGACTGGGAATGTGCTGGGCTGTGGGGTGGGGGCTGCTGTTATAGCCTAGATGTCTACAGCTGCTGTCAAGCTTGGTAAGATCTGGGTTTGAATTCTAGCATGCCACTTAATGGGCTTCCCTGGTGGCTCAGCTGGTAAAGAATCTGCTTGCAATGCAGGAGACCCTGGTTTGATTCCTGGGTCAGCAAGATCCCCTGCAGAAGGCATAGGCTATGCACACTCCAGTATTCTTAGGCTTCCTTGGTGGCTTAGACGTTAAAGAATCTGCCTGCAATGCGGGACACCTGGGTTTGATCCATGGGTTGGGAAGATTCCCTGGAGAAGGGCATGGCAACCCAGTCCAGTATTCTTGCCTGGAGAATCCCCGTGGACAGGGGAGCCTGGCGGGCTACAGTCCATGGGGTTGCAGAGTCGGACACAACTGAGTGACTAAACCCAGCACAGCAGGCCACTTGATATCTGTGTGACCGTGGGTAGGTTAACCTCTCTGAGGCTCTCTTCTCTCATCTGTGAAATAGTGGGGGATCAAAACATTTACCCTAGAGGATTTTTGGAGGATTCAATAGGGTGATGCTTATAAGCAGGGTCTGTTATTATAACTATTAAGAGTTTTCTTGAGTAGCTTCAAAGACCAACCCAAGCAAGGAAGAACAGCCCTATGACCAGAATGAGGTGACTTTCTGATAACTGGAAATGTAACCAGGAAGTATGATTTTCCTTCCAGGACCTCCTTTTGGACAAGAATGTTTCCTGTGACTCAGACAGGCTGGCTCATTTTTCAGCCCCTTGAATGCACCAGGCTCTGTCTCACCCCAGGACCTTTGCATGTACTATGTCCTCCACTTGGAGCACTCTCTTCATTCCACCTGGCTAATGTCTACTCATTTCCTGGGGCATTTTTCTGTGACCCCCTGCCTTTCGTCAACCGACTAGGCTGGGTCTCCTTGGGTGTCTCCTTCCTAGGCCTTGCCATCCAGTGGTTAAACAGTGGCAGCTCTGGAGTCAGATAAGACCTAGATTCGAATCCCACAGTTGCTCACTGTGTGTCTCTGGGTAAGTTCCCTCACCACTCTGAATCTCCATTTCCTGACCTGTGAACTGGGGCTACTAGAGTAGTGGCCCCCCACTCCACAGTGGTTGTGTGGATTAGAATGACATGAATTATCCAAAGAACACTCAACATATTGCCTGGCATTTAAGCAATATTATGAAATGCACTCAATGCATGGTTGCTATAGATGGCTGGAGAATTTCCTGTAGGAGAGGGCACTAAACCCTGGATACAGGTCCAGTTTAATCCTCACGATGAGAATGATTTCAATATTTATGGAAGAAAAGATGAATGTCTGTTTTCTCTGGGAGGCTGTGATGAGGACAGGAGGAACTTTGTTTAAGTTACAGATGTATTTCTGGTGCCCCATAGCAGTGCTTGGCAATAGTAGTGTGTTAGTTGCTCAGTTGTGTTATTCTTTATGACCCCATGGACCGTAGCCTGCCAGGCTTCTCTGTCCATGGAATTCTCCAGGCAAGGATACTGGAGTGGGTAAGCCATTCCCTTCTCCAGGAGTTCTTCCTGACCAAGGAATCAAACCTGCATTGCAGGTGGATTCTTTACCATCGGGGCCACAAGGGAAGCCCCAATAGTAGGTGGCAATAGTAGGTGCTCAATAAATACACATTGAATCAATAAATAGGCCCTAGTGTGACTGAGCTTGGCGTGCTGCGATTCATGGGGTTGCAAAGAGTCGGACACAACTGAGCGACTGAACTGAACTGAGCGTGACTGAAGGGACTCCCAGGTATTTTTGGAGGTTCTTTTTAAGCTGAGGAGGTTTATGAATTTTGAATCTTACTTGCTGCAAAGAGGGAAAGAGAGAGAGAGAGAGAAAGAAAAAGGAGGAAATGGGAAAGAAGGACGGAAAATGAAGGGAAGCAGCCCTGCTGAGACCAGCCGTGCTCCAGGGACCACCTACTGGAAGGGGCTGGCGTTGCAGATGGTGACGGCGGGGAAGTCCATGGTCTTGAAGCCGATGGAGAGGGAGACGCTGACCTCCCAGTTCAGGTAGGTCTTGATGAAGAGGCCCCACTGCCAGCAGACGAGGGAGGTGAAGAGCAAGGTGAGCACGAACCACATGGCCTTCTTCTTGGGCCCCTCGCAGATGATGCGCTTGGGTCCATGGGTGTTGGTGTTGCCACAGTACCACACCAGCAGCTCCTTGTATGTGTAGCCGGGGCCCTTCTGCAGCCGATGCAGGCCCTTGAGCAGGTACTTCTTCACGTGCATCATGGCTCCTGCAGAGACAGCCGCGAGAGCCACGTCAGACACCACGCCAGCCTCACGTCCCAGGATCTCCCAGCTATGACCAGAGGATGGGCACTGGAGACAGGCAGGCTGGCCCTCTCTCCCTTCCTCCCCACCTCCCTCCCTTCCATCTTGCCATTTATCATCCAGCCAGCTGGGTGCTAAGTCGTTAAAGTCATGTCCGATTTGGTGGGACCCTATGGATTGTAGCCCACCAGGCTCTTCTGTCCATGGGATTCTCCAGGTAAGAATACTGGAGTGGGTTGCCATGGCCTCCTCTAGGGGATTTCCCCAACCCAGGGACCCAACC
Organism: Oryx dammah; assembly: GCF_014754425.2. Taxonomy (NCBI): domain Eukaryota; kingdom Metazoa; phylum Chordata; class Mammalia; order Artiodactyla; family Bovidae; genus Oryx; species Oryx dammah. The sequence goes on along the minus strand of NW_024070186.1, from coordinate 178,078,761 downwards.
TCAATCTCTTACAACTCCTGCATTGGTGGGTGAGTTTTTTACCACTATTGCCCACCCCAAAACCTTTATTAAGGGTCTACTGTATGCCAGGCACTTAATTAGCCCCTCTGAACTCAGTGATGAGCAAAATGGACATGGTTTCTTCCCCCTGGGAATTTCCAGCTTAGTGGACAAGTTACTTAAACTCTCAACTTCTTAGGTTCTCTGTGTGCAAAACAGGGACAACTGTACCTAGTTTTTACACAATTGTGAGAGGGTGAAATTGACTGATGCCTAAAAGGTGCTAAACACAGTGCCCAGCACAGACTAAGTGTTGGCTGCCTTTACAGCAGCTGTTAGTGCTGAGACAGACATCAGTCATTTAACCCATCAGAATGAGTAGTTAGGAAATGTGACAGGAAGGATGGGGACCCTGAGCGCCCAGAGGCAGGAGGCAGTGGTGGTTAAGAATGAGGACTCTGGAGAGAAATGCCTGGCTTTGAATCTTGGCTCTGCTACTTTCTAGCTGGGTGACTTTGAGCAAATCACTTTCTCAGTGGCTCAGTTTCCTCGTCTTATAAAATGGAGATAATAACGGTCCCCACCTCACAGGGTTGCTGTGAAGACTGAAATGAATGAAAATGCAGAGTGTTGATTAAGGCCTGGCACCTAAGCGTCAACTACCATTGTTACAAATAAATACCACTCCTCCTAAATCTGGGAGTGAGTTCTTGGAGGAGTTGAAGGGGAGGGCAGGAGAGGAGTGGTGGTGGGCAGCGGGCAAGGCCTTGTGAGCCAGGCTGAGGATCGGGGTTTCAGCGGCGGTGAGACGCTGTCAACTCTGCAGTGTAGAGATTGCCCAGCTGCTTGGGTGGAGACGGCCCAGAGTGGGTGAGGGTGGTCCAGGAGCCCTGGGAGCTAGCTGAGGTTCATCCAGCAATGGGAAACCTTCCGAGACTATTTCCCACCTGTGTGAGCAGACAGGGCTCTTGGGATGTTAACCAGGAAACTTGTCAAAGAGCCTGGCAGATGATGGCATCTCAGGAAATACCTGCTTCCTCCTTCCTTCTCCCCAGATACAGAGCTGGAACCTGCTGCAGGAGTACCCCAGCCCCATCCCTGGAGCCCCAACAGGCCAAACTTCCTTTGTGAAATTGTCCTGATTCCCTGGCTGGAATGACCCCTGCCTTTCTCTCAGAGCCTCTGTCTCTCTGGGGGCTCTACGGTGGGCAGGGCGGTGTCTGCTTCCCAGAACCCCCTCCCCCGGCTCTGATGTTCCCACATGAACCCCTCCCCCAGGCTCAGTGGGTATGGGTGGCCAGGCCACCATGCCTAGCTCTGGGGCAGGGGTCTCGCACGACCCCAGTTTGGACCATTGGAATTCAGTTCTGGTACTTTATACTGGAGTAACTGAGGAAGTGTGGGCTTGCCAGGTAGCTCAGTAGGTAAAGAATCTGCCTCCAATACAGGAGATAAAGGAGACGTGGGGTCAGTCCCTGAGTCAGGGAGGTCCCCTAGAAGAGGGCATGGCAACCCACTCCAGTATTCCTGCCTGGAGAATCCTCCCCCACAGACAGGAGAGCCTGGTGGGCTACAGTCCACGGGGTCACAAACAGTCAGACACAACTGAAGCGACTGAGCCCACATGCGTCCAACTTAGGCAGCAACCTCCCTTTCAGCTAAGACTACTAAGCTGGTGGTGTTTGGCATCACAAATGGGGAGGCTGCCTGAAAGGAAAGCCAACAGAGGAAAGCAGAGCCATGAGACCAAGATTTCTGACATCACTTGAACACCTGGATCCAGCCATTGCTGAAGCCCTTTATTCCTGGACTCAGCAGATACAGGAACCAGTAAATTTTCTTTCTTACTCATGCTGATACAAACTGGATGTCTGTCATTTGCAACCAATCGAGAAGGAAATTCTCCCCGTTCTACTCTGTGTCATACTTACTTGTCCTGTGGCTTGTCACTCTCCTGACGTCATAAGCCCCCCAAGGGTAGCAACGCTGTATTCCCGACAAGCCCAGCACAATGCCTGGGACATCACTGAATATTGAAATGAATGATGCCAGACCTTGATATCTAAACAGAGATCTTAAACTTACCCAAGCATGCTCACTGCTGACCTAATTTTCTGACACAGTAGCACGTCTCACCTTTCTGGTCAAAGCACTAAGGGCTGTACTTGCTAACTCCACTGTCTCTGCTCTCTGATGGGATGCAAGCTCCATGTGCCTCTCCAGGCTGTCATGGCTGGTGGACAGATGTTCACAGATTAACCCAACCCTTCTTTTTCCCAGAGAGCCCATTCCCTGCTCTGGCATAATAAAGTAATAATAATTATAATAACAACTACGAGAATAACATCAAAGTACTGAGTATTTACCACGATCCAGGCACTGCAATGTGCTTCTTATGTTACTTAATTCCTTATGTTACTTCAATCCACAACCCTAAACCTGGAAAGAACTGGGGCTTCATCTGTCTTGTATGGTCCAGCACCCCAAGGCCCAAGAGGTGAAGAATACATTCAGTTCAGTTCAGTCGCTCAGTTGTGTCCGACACTTTGCAACCCCATGAATCGCAGCACGCCAGGCCTCCCTGTCCATCACCAACTCCCGGAGTTCACTCAGACTCACGTCCATCCAGTCGGTGATGCCATCCAGCCATCTCATCCTCTGTCATCCCCTTCTCCTCCTGCCCCCAGTCCCTCCCAGCATCAGAGTCTTCTCCAATGAGTCAACTCTTCGCATGAGGTGGCCAAAGTACTGGAGTTTCATCATTCCTTCCAAAGAAATCCCAGGGTTGATCTCCTTCAGAATGGACTGGTTGGGTCTCCTTGCAGTCCAAGGGACTCTCAAGAGTCTTCTCCAATACCACAGTTCAAAAGCATCAATTCTTCGGCACTCTGCCTTCTTCACAGTCCAACTCTCCCATTCATACATGACTACTGGAAAAACCATAGCCTTGACTAGACGGACCTTAGTCGGCAAAGTAATGTCTCTGCTTTTCAATATGCTGTCTAGGTTGGTCATAACTTTTCTTCCAAGGAGTAAGCGTCTTTTAATTTCATGGCTGCAGTCACCATCTGCAGTGATTTTGGAGCCTCCCAAAATAAAGTCTGACACTGTTTCCACTGTTTCCCCATCTATTTCCCATGAAGGGATGGGACCGGATGCCATGATCTTCGTTTTCTGAATGTTGAGCTTTAAGCCAACTTTTTTACTCTCCTCTTTCACTTTCATCAAGAGGCTTTTTAGCTCCTCTTCACTTGCTGCCATAAGGGTGGTGTCATCTGCATATCTGAGGTTATTGATATTTCTCCCGGCAATCTTGATTCCAGCTTGTGTTTCTTCCAGTCCAGTGTTTCTCATGATGTACTCTGCATAGAAGTTAAATAAGCAGGGTGACAATATACAGCCTTGACGTACTCCTTTTCCTATTTGGAACCAGTCTGTTCCATGTCCAGTTCTGACTGTTGCTTCCTGACCTGCATACAGATTTCTCAAGAGGCAGGTCAGGTGGTCTGGTATTCCCATCTCTCTCAGAATTTTCCACAGTTTCTTGTGATCCACAAAGTCAAAGGCTTTGGCATAGTCAATAAAGCAGAAATAGATGTTTTTCTGGAACTCTCTTGCTTTTTCGATGATCCAGCGGATGTTGGCAATTTGATCTCTGGTTCCTCTGCCTTTTCTAAAACCAGCTTGAACATAAGGAAGTTCACGGCTCCAATGAAAAGTTGTGGAAAAAATTGATCCAGGGTCTCTCTGATATATACTCTTGTGCATTCTCCTTTAACCATTCTGATTCGGTCAAGAAGAAAGTCTTAGGTCACTAATATCCGTCTGAAAGTGAAAATGTTAGTTGCTCAGTTGTGTCCAACTCTTTGCATCTGAAGCCCACCAGGCTCTTCTGTCCATGGAATTCTTCAGGCAAGAATACTGGAGTGGGTTGCCATTCCCTTCTCCAGGGGATCTTCCCGACCCAGGGATCGAACCTGGGTCTCCCGCATTGCAGGCAGATTCTTTACCATCTGAGCCACCAGGGAAGCCCATCTCTCTAAGCCCCTCTAATCTCCCAGTTTAACAATGAGACCTCAAGCTCAGAGCCTTGTCAGGCAATGGTTGTTGTTGAGTCGTTAAGCCGTGTCGTACTCTTTACCCTGCTATGGACTGTGGCTGCCTGGCTCCTGTGTCCTCCGCTGTCTATCTGGTATCAACAACCTTCTGTTTTCACTGAGCTTCTTTTTTTTTTTTAATTTAAATTTATTTTAATTGGAGGCTAATTACTTTACAATATTGTATTGGTTTTGCCATACATCAACATGAATCCACCACGGGTATACAGGTGTTCCCCATTCTGAACCCCCCTCCCGCCTCCCTGCCCGTACCATCCCTCTGGGTCGTCTCAGTGCACCAGCCCCAAACATCCTGTATCCTGCATTGAACCTGGACTGGCGATTCGTTTCACATATGATATTATACATGTTTCAATGCCATTTTCCCAAATCATCCCACCCTCTCCCTCTCCCACAGAGTCCAAAAGACTGTTCTATACATCTGTGTCTCTTTTGCTGTCTCGCATACAGGGTTATCGTTACCATCTTTCTAAATTCCATATATATGCATTAGTATACTGTATTGGTGTTTTTCTTTTTGGCTTACTTCACTCTGTATAATAGGCTCCAGTTTCATCCACCTCATTAGAACTGATTCAAATGTATTCCTTTTTAATGGCTGAGTAATACTCCATTGTGTATATGTACCACAGCTTTCTTATCCATTCATCTGCTGATGGACATCTAGGTTGCTTCCATGTCCTGGCTATTATAAACAGTGCTGCAATGAACATTGGGGTACAACATCACTCATTATCAGAGAAATGCAAATCAAAACCACAATGAGGTACTATTTCACACCAGTCAGAATGGCTGCGATCCAGAAGTCTACAAGCAATAAATGCTGGAGAGGGTGTAGAGTAAAGGAAACCTTCTTACACTGTTGGTGGGAATGCAAACTAGAATAGCCATTATGGAGAACAGTGTGGAGATTGCTTAAAAAACTGGAAATAGAACTGCCTTATGACCCAGCAATCCCACTGCTGGGCATAGACACCGAGGAAACCAGAATTGAAAGAGGCACGTGTACCACTGGGCTTCTTTTTAAGAGAGATCTTCTGTTAATAAACAAGAGACACTGGCTTTTGCTTTAGGTTCATAGATACACGTAAGTTAAAAAAAAAAAGAGAGAGAGAAATTGATTTAAAAATATTGATTAAACAATAGTATTACATGCAACAAGAACTGTGAATGGTAGGTAAATAACAGAAGTTTGTTGAGTACTGTCTTATCACCTAACTAGTCTGGGACATTAGCCAAGTTAAAATCAATAAATGCTATAAACAACTTTATGTTGTTCTTGTCAGATTTCACCTCCCGGGTGATAGGTGGCCTGTGTTTGGAATGTATACACACCTTGTGTAGAAAGGTTTGAATTAGCTTACAGCTTAAACCAACCCAAACAAGCCAAGTGGAGACCAAGTCCAGGTATGAACTCGGGAAGAGCGGATGCAGTCGGTCATGCTTCAAGAGTCACAGATTATTATCTACACCTTGTCCCTGAACTTGTGGTAACATTCCTGGCAGCAAATGCAGAAACAGTAAATGCTGTGTACAATCATTTCTGTTTTCTTCTAAGAGAAAACATCTGCTCACTTTCAGACACAAATTGCACTTGAGATTTGACTCAGTGTCCTAGGGGATGGATAATGAGAAACCCAGTGAGTGTCTCTACTTATTATTTTGACAAAAGACACATAAATATTGATACTATTTAATATGGTCAATTCTTCTGAACCCTCCATTCGATGTTGCCAATGGATGACCCATGAGCTCTACTGGGTTTGCCAAAGGTTTTGTTGTTGTTAGCACAAGTGTCCATGCTTAGTCACTCAGTTGTGTCCAACTCTCTGCAACCCCATGGACTGTAGCCCACCAGGCTGCTCTTTCCATGGGGATTCTGCAGGCAAGCATACTGGAGTGGGTTGCCATGCCCTCCTCCAGGGGATCTTCCCCACCCAGGCATTGAACCCAGGTCTCCTGCATTGAAGGAGGATTCTTTATCATCAGAGCCACCAGGGAAGCTGCACAGTATTTTAACAAATATATAATTTCCTTTTGTAAATAACAGTTTTGTTGAGATAGAATTCACATACTATATAACTCGCCCATTTAAAGTGCAGATTCAGTGGGTATATTCACAGAGTTGTTCATCCATCACCACAATATATATATATATTTTTTTTTTACCACAATATATTTTAAAACATTTTCATCTCCCCTGAAAGGAACTGTACCCATCACCAGTCACTCCCCACTCCTTCCTCTACCCTACCCCACCTCCAGGCAACCACAAATCTATGTTCTGTCTCTGTAGATTGCCTATTCTGGACATTTCATATAAGTGGAACTATATATTATCTGGTATTTTGTGACTGGTCTTTCATTTAGCATAAGGTTTTAATTTTCATGATGCCCAACTTGTCCATATTTCTTTTATTGTTTATGCTTTGGTATGGTATCTAAGAATTCATTGCCTAACTCAAGGTCATAAAGAATCATTCCTATGATTTATTCTAAGAGTTTTATAGTTTTAGATCTTACTTTGAGGTCTTTGACCCAGTTTGAATTAATTTTTGTATATGGTGTGAGGTAGGGGTTCAGTTTCATTCTTTCACATGAGGATAACCACTTACGCCAACACCAAGACTATTCTTTCCCCTATTTAACTGTCTCAGTGCCCTTCGTGTTTGTTTTTTTTTAATTATTTAATTTAAAGAAAACTTATTGGGAGGTGGGAGGGAGGCTTAAAGTGGGAGGGGACATATGTATACTTATAGCTGATTCATGTTGATGTATGGCAGAAACCAACACAATATTGTAAAGCAATTATCTTCCAATTAAAAATAAATAAATTTTCAGAAATAAGTAAATTAAAAAATAAAGAAAACCTCAATAAGTGAAGATATTCATGGGTCAGAAGTCTCAGTGTTGATGTCAATTAACCTCAAATCAATCCCTAGAATTAATTCAATTTAAATCAAAATCCCAGCAGACATCTAGAAATTGACAAGTGATTCCAAACATTACATGGAAAAGTAAAAACACTAAAATAGAAAAAAAAAACTTTTGAAAAAGAACAAAGTTAAAGGATTTAACTTACTATAAAGTACAGTCATCAAAACAGTGCAATATTGGTGTGATGATAGGCGTACTAATAGAGATATTAGTCAATGGGATGGAATAAACTCTAGAAATAGACCTAGAAAGGTGCCAAGGTAATTCATGCAGAATGGATAATCTTTTCAACAAAATATGCTGCAATAATGGATATCTTTATAAGAAAAAGGAATCTCAACTCCTACTTCACACTTAAGATTGACTTGAAATGGATCTGAGACCTAAATACATGTGCTAAAACTGTAAAACATCCAGAAGAAAGTATAAGAGAAAAATCAATGCAATCTTGGGGTAGGCAAAAGACTTTTAAGATAGAACACTATATTATGAATGATAAAAGAAAAAAAATTATCCTTTATTAACTAATTAATTCTTCTGCTTTTCAAAACACTTTCAAGGAAATGCAAGAGTAAGTCACTGGGAGAAAATCCTTGTATGTCTGACAAGGAATTTGTATGCAGAATACGTAAACAACCCCTACAACTCCACAATAAGACAACCTCTCCCCTCCGAAAGGGAAAATGATTTAAAAAAAACTTTTCATAAAAGAAGATATGTGAATGGCTCATAAGAGCCTGAAAAGATGCCTAACATCATTAGTCACTGGGGAAATGCAAATCAAAACCACAGTGGGCTACCATTTCCCACCCACTAGAAGGACTGACAGTATCTAGTGTTAGGGAAGATGTGGGAGAATCAGACTCTCCTACATGACTGGCTGGAATGCAAAATGGTACAGTCACTCTGGAAAACTTTGGCAGTTCTCATAAAGTTCAACAGGTGCTGATCATACAACCTTGCAGGGCCCCTCTTATTTGTCCAAGAGAACCAAAAACATAGGCTCACACATGATGTGCACATATATACTCATAGCAGCCTTGTTCATTAATAATAGCAGCCTTATTCATTAATAATCCCAAACTGGAAACAAGCAACTGTCCACCAACAGGTGAGTGAATAACCTGTTTCATATCTATACAATGGAATACTATTCAGTAATAAAAGGAACCAACTACTGATACAATGACATGGATGGATATTTTCTTAAAAAGCTATTATGCTGAGAAAAAGAAGCTAGACACAAAAAGGGTACATACCATACAACTCTATTTATATGAAGCTCTGGAAAAGACACAACTAATCTACAGTGATAGAAAGCAGAACAGTGATTTTCTGGGCCTGATATGAATAGTGGATCCACCCAAAGTGTAAACCAGGGAGCCTTTTGGAGGTGATGCAAGTATTCTATATCTTGAGTGAGATGGTGGTTAATTAGATGATGCATTTGTAATAACTCATCAAATGCTTGGAGAAGGCAATGGCACCCCACTCCAGTACTCTTGCCTGGGAAACCCCATGGATGGAGGAACCTGGTAGGCTGCAGTCCATGGAGTCGCTAGGAGTCGGACACGACTGAGCGACTTCACTTTCACTTTTCACTTTCATACATTGGAGAAGGAAATGGCGACCCACTCCAGTGTTCTTGCCTGGAGAATCCCAGGGCCGGGGGAGCCTGGTGGGCTGCCGTCTATGGGATCGCACAGAGTCGGACACGACTGAAGCGACTTAGCAGCAGCAGCAGCAGCATCAAATGCTATACTTGAAATGGAAGTATTTTGTCTGTAAATTACATCTAAATAAAGTTTTAACAAAACATTTAAATCCATGCCATCTCAAAATTATGCAAGTTCACATTTAAAAAAAAATAGATTTTCTTCAACTTTTAAAAAATCAGAAAGATTTGATAATTGTCCCTACATGGCAGTTTCTTCTAAAAAAGCCCTCCTTAGCCTGTGTTCACCCCAATTCTCCCCAGTTTTCTATTTTCTTATACTCAGCTCAGCTCACTTCACTCTTTTTTTAATTCCCTGCCTTGGCTTATGTGGACATCTGACTCTGTGACCCCTATAAATTGTAGGTCAGATGCTATCATTAAAATCCCCTGTACTTAATTTTGCAGCAAAACCTCAATTATCCAAGATTATCAGGGAATAAGAGTTCTGGGTAGCTGGATTTCTATAGTTAATTGAAGGTTAACCTGAAAATGGATTGGACTCTGGATATTGAAAAAGATCTTTCATGTTTCTGCCTCTTTAGCCCCAGGGCATGACTGACTCTTTGTTCTTGAGAACTTAGCCAGGTCAGAGCGATTGACGGGGCTAACTGTACCAGGCTGAAGAGGGTGAAGGAGACCTTTAGAGGGGCAGTTGGAATTGCTCCAAGGACCAGGACATTCCCTGGATGTCATTTTTGTTCATAAATGCAAATATGTCCATTCCAAACACCTAGATTTTGGCCTCTAAATACCATTCTCGACTAAAATGAACCAGGGTTTCTTAGAAAAACTGCTGATATGAGTTTTGATGCAGGAAATGTACAAGATGAGCCTGAGATCTCTTACCATACCAGAAAACAAAGGAAGCTATCAAAGACTACTTGTTGCTGTTGTTTAGTCGCTAAATTGTATCCATTCTTTTGTGACCCTGTGGACTGTAGCCCACCAGGCTCCTCTGTCTATGGGATTCTCCAGGCAAGAATACTGGTGTGGGTTCCCATTTCCTTCTCCAGGGGATCTTCCCAACCCAGGGATCGAACCCATGTCTCCTGAATTGGCAGGTGAACTTTTTACTACTGAGCCATAAGGGAAAGCCCATCAAAGACTACTTCGGTGGGTCAAAGGACTCCTTGAAGGGATTTTTACTGGCAAAGATGGGACAATTTGAACATCTTTAAAAAGAAAGTATGGGATTAATTGAAATATATTAAATGCATAAAAACCCATGAGTTCATAATAATACTGAAAAAAAGAGGGAGTAAGTAGAACATTAATGTATTTATAAATGTCATTAATAAATAGGTCCCCTACAGGTTGTTGCACCTACATTAGGGGCACTAGCAGATATTATCTGTTCAATAAATTCCTTAATTTTCTGCAAGGATCTGTAAAGTTGAAAACCCAGCCTGTTTCTGTATGGTCCTCAGGCTCAGAGTACTATTTATGTTTTCAATGCATGCACGCATGCTAAGTCGCTTCAGTCGTGTCCAACTCTGTGTGAACCCATAGATGGCAACCCACCAGGCTCCTCTGTCCACAGGATTCTCTAGGCAAGAATACTGGAGTGGGTTGCCATTTCCTTCTCCAATGAAAGTGCAGTGTCTGTAGCCCACAAAGCCTTAACTATTAACTATATCTGGCCCTTTACAGAAAAAATTTGTGAAAATCTGATTTACTGTGTCCTATATGTTTGCATTAAATAAGAAGAAATGCTTAAACTGGTTTTTCATATAAGTATTTGTAAGTTTGATTTCATTATTTGCCCCCCAAATACCTGCTAATTCAATGTTTCCCAAATGTCAATCATTTGCATACCACCCGAACGGTTTTCACTAAATCCCTGTAGCACTTGTATCATTAGTCACTCAATATATAACATCATCTGAATTCACCTGTTTTCCTTGAAAAAATTCACCCTCATCCTAAGCAACACTATGCCTGTGGATGTTTGATGTGCTAAGCCATTTTTTTCTTAATACATGTTAGAATAGTTCTATGATTTTAAAAAGGGTTCCCATCAAAAGACTGGCTTCCCTGGTGGCTCAGATGGTAAAGCATCTGCCTGCAGTGCGGGAGACCCAGGTTCGATCCCTGGGTTGGGAAGATCCCCTGGAGAAGGAAATGGCAATCCACTCCAGTATCCTTGCCTGAAAAATCTCATGGATGGAGGAGCCTGGTAGGCTACAGTCCATGTGGTTGCAAAGAGTCAGACATGACTGAGCGACTTCACTTTCACTCAAAGGATTAAAACCATCTTCCTTACTACTCTGGAGGAAATGCTCTGTTGACTGTTTTCTGCCCACTTGAAACATACCCTTTCTCTCAAGCACTTCCTCCTGTGTCTTTCAGGGATGTTGGGGTAGCCAGAATTATGCCCATTCCACAGAGAAGGTAGCCAGAGTACAGAGGCACCTACGGTCACAGTGAGTCAGGCAGATCTGGAAATAGAAGCCTGGTTACCTGCCTTCCGGGCACTTCTCACCACACGCTTGATGGGATCTCTTGCTTCTGTTCTGGTGGGTGCTGGGAAAGTCTGCAATGTAGCAATAGGCTGTCTCCTCTGTATGCACTTATGGACCTCCTTCACCCAAGGCTGTAGTTCACAGGCCTCTAGGGGTCCTTCCATAAAACCAAATAAAGCAGTGTGGTTGATAAGATAAAACCTTAAAACAGTGGCTCTGGGGGTGGGATGGGGTGGGGGGAGCTGTGGGTGGGGGTGGGGGTAGAAAAGAGGGAGGGGAAGAGAGGGGAAGAGGATTCACAGGAACAAACTACTAGGTATAAACTAGATAAGATACAAGGATGGGAATATAGCCAATATTTTATAATAGCTTTATATGGAGTATAATCTATAAAAATATTGAATCACTATGCTGTATACTTGAACCTAGTCTAATAATGTAAGTCGACTGTACTTCAATAAAAAAAAAAATGTGACCCCTCCAGTCCTCCAGGAGAGAAGGATGCAATGGTCCAATTTGAGCTGCTCAGAGATGGAGAATGCTGCCAAGGTCTATCATTAAGTGAGAGATAAGAAAGGGCAGAACCATATATAAAGCAGGGGTGCATTTGTGTAGAAAAAAAGAGAACTAGCATAGAGATATTTAGTTGTGTGTGCGCAATCCACCTCCAAGGGGATATGCAACAAAGTCCTGACATAAACTGCCTTCAAGAAGGGGAACTGGGGGCTTCCCTGGTAGTCCAGTGGTTAAGAAACTGTCTTGCAATGTAGGGGACACCAGATCAACCCCTGGTCTGGGAAGATCCCACATGCCCTGGGGCAGCTAAGCCCGGGGGCCACAACTACTGAGCCCACGTGCAGCAACTACTGAAGCTCCTGGGCTCTAGACCGGGCTCTGCAACAAGAGAGGCCCCAGCAGTGAGAGGCCTGCACCCCACAAGCGGAGAGCAGCTCCCACTCTCCGCAACTAGAGCAAGCCCGCACATGGCAAGAAGGCCCAGCGTAATCAAAACTAAATAAACTAATTACTTAAAAAAAGAAAAGAAGGGGAACTGCATGGCTGGGGGCACAGGCAGGGAAGAAGGTTTTTAAAAATGGACACAGCGGGGGAAGGTGAGGGTGGCATTAATTGAGAAAGTAGCGTTGACATATATACACTATCCTGTGTCAAATAGTTAGTGGGGAGTTGCTAACACAGGGAGCCCAGGCTGGAATTCTGGGATGACCTAGAGGGGCGGGGTGGGGGAAGGAGGAGGAGGCTCAGCAGGGAAGGGATATATATATATATGTATGTGTGTGATTATGACTGATTGTAGTTGTACAGCAGAAATCAACACAAAATTGTAAAGTAACTTTCCACCATTAAAAATAAATAAAATTAAATAAAAATGAGTTACTTCTTTGGCACCTTTTATAAAACTCAACATTCAAAAAACTAAGATCACGGCATCCAGTCCCATCACTTCATGACAAATGATGGAGAAACAATGGAAACAGTGACAGACTTTATTTTCTTGGGCTCCAAAATCACTGCAGATGGTGACTGTAGCCATGAAATTAAAAGACACTTGCTCCTTGGAAGAAAAGTTATGACCAACCTAGACAGCATATTAAAAAGCAGAGACATTACTTTGCCAACAAAAGTCTGTTGGCAAATGGTTTTTCCAGTAGTCATGTATGGATATGAGAGTTAGACTATAAAGAAAGCTGAGCACCGAAGAATTGATGCTTTTGAACTGTGGTGTTGGAGAAGACTCTTGAGAGTCCCTTGGACTGCAAGGAGATCAAACCTGTCAATCCTACAGGAAATCAGTACTGAATATTCACTGGAAGGACTGATGTGGAAGCTGAAGCACCAATACTTTGGCCACCTGATGCGAAGAACTGACTCACTGGGAAGGACCCTGAAGCTGGACAAGACTGAAGGCAGAAGCAGAAGGGGATGACAGAGGATCAGAGGGTTGGATGGCATCACTGACTCTATGGACATGAGTTTGAGCAAGCTCAGGGAGTTGGTGATGGACAGGGAAGCCTGGCGTGCTGCAGTCCATGGGATTGCAAAGAGTCGGACACGACTGAGCGACTGAACTGAACTGATATTTTGGATCATATCAATGTGTAATCTATTCATTTATTCAGTCAGGAAATATTTATTAAGTACCTACTGTGTGCTCAGCACTGTTCTAGGCATCCAGAATCCATCAGTAAACAAACAGTAAGAAATCCCTACCTTTGTGTACCCTACATGCTCCCAGGAGTTAGAAAAAAAATTTAAAGAAGCAATTTTAAAAGCTATGCTAATTGGAGTTAGGCGTAAAAAAGTCAATATGTCACCATTCCATTCACAAAGATGCAAATGTTTCATAATACCAAGTATTGACTAAGCCTACATGCTGATGGGGTCTAAGCTGGCGTAGTCACTAGCGAGTAGTCTGGCAGTCTCTATTACATTTAAAACGTGATAACCAGGACACAACAGTTGCACTTCTTGTGTAGATATCTCTATGTGCTTATATGCATGGGTGCTCGCGTGCGTGTGTGCATGTATGTGCATGTGTGCACATACACACAGGAAGGACAGCGATTGCAACACTGTAATACCCTCAAACTAGAAACAACCTAACCTCCAGAGAGAAAAGCTGCTGGAGGGTGGATGGGGTGCCAGCTGCTAACCGCAAGAGCTATGAGAGAAAGGCAAGAAAGAACAGGCTTATTACGGGATGTGGGTGCAGAAAAAGGCGGGACTAGAGCAGTTCCTACAGGTGTGCCTGGAGTGGGTGCTTCAGGTGAGCTTAAGTGTTGATGTTCTTGGTCTTTGGATGATGGGTCTGGCCTGGAGCTGCAGGAGTGTCCACTGCCATCACCAGCAGGCCTAAGACACCTCGGCCCTTTACCTTTGTGCTGGATACAAACATGTTCGTTCTCTGTTCCATGAGAAGTCGGAAGGCCCTGATTTAGAAGCACTTTCATGTTCATTCTAGCCCTGAAATGCTAAGAATTTAAGGCTCTGTCATGCTGAGGTCACGTCTGAGTCCTCGATCTCCTCTGCTATGGTGTTGAGGCGGTGACCACACTCCCGCACCCTGGGGAGATGTCCTTTGGGGGGTCGCTGCCCCACACTTTGGGGAGGTGTCTGGGGTGGTGTGGGGGGTGCTGTAGGGGTCCCATGTTTCACTCCATGGTGGGGTGATGGTGCAGTCACCCTCTCATCCTACAGGGCAGGGTAATGACAGATTCCCACACACAACGCTGAGGAGCAAACCCTGGGGCTTTGACAGGCCACCGACTGCCCAGTGTTAAGGACCCAGAAGGGGCTTACTTTCTCATCAGGGTCAGAAGGGGGAGGGCTTGCGAGTCAGTCCCCACTTAGGGTCTGGCTCTGTTACTTCCTCTAGTGGGCAGGGGCTCAATGAATGGCAACAAGAGGTTGGCCTTTCAGAGTCTTAATTATCTCATCTGTGAGTGAAAGTATTAGTTGCTCAGTTGTGCCTGACTCTTTGCAACCCCATGGACTGCAGCCCACAGGCTCCTCTATCCATGGAATTCTCCAGGCAAGAATACTGGAGTGGGTTGCCATTCCTTTCTCCAGGGGATCTTCCTGACTCAGGGATCAAACCTGGGTCTCCTGCAGTGCAGGCAGATTCTTCACTGTCTGAGCCGCCAGGGAAGCCCATTTCTCATCTGTTAAGTGGGGATAATAGTACTTGTGCTTTCTAGATTGTTGTCAGGATTCAATGAGATAATATGTGGGAAGCACTTTGCACAGTGCCTGCACATAAGAAGTCTTGATAAATGGTAAATGATATTATTATTATTATTTTATGCAAGGAGCCGGAAAAAGAATTGCATCCCACTCCAGTATGCTTGTCAAGAGAATTCCGTGGACAGAGGAGCCTGGTGGGCTGCTGTCCACAGAGTCGCAGAGTCAGACACGACTGAAGCGACTTAGCATGCATGCATGCATTGTTTAAGGAAATGGCAACCCACTCCAGTGTTCTTGCCTGGAGAATCCCAGGGACAGAGGAGCCTGGTGGGCTGCCATCTATGGGGTCGCACAGAGTCAGACAGCACTGAAATAACTTAGCAGCAGCAGCAGCAGCATGCAAGGAGCAGAATTATTCAGAATTAACCAGAGTATTCAGCCTGAATTGTTGAGACTGTCTTTTGTAGGGAAATGGCCAGCCTAGAAGGGGCTCCCAGGCTCTGCTTCCTGTGGGACTGAGTCCTTTCCTGACAGGGAAATCCTACGGTCCCCAAGGTCTCTGCCGCTGCTGCTGCTGCTGCTAAGCCGCTTCAGTCTTGTCCGACTCTGTGGGACCCCATAGACGGCAGCCCACCAGGCTCCCCCATCCCTGGGATTCTCCAGGCAAGAACACTGGAGTGGGTTGCCATTTCCTTCTCCAATGCATGAAAGTGAAAATTCAAAGTGAACTCGCTACTGATCCCCCAAGACCCCATAGTTGGCGGCGGGCTTTCCCAGACAATTCCTATGAACAGCTGCACCTAAACCCAGGCTGCCTAGCACTGGCAGCCATGCACACGGCTCGTGTACACAGACCATGAATACTGGCCACTGAGACCACTTTCCATGCTTGTCCCATATGAAAAAAGATCCATGGAGCTGGGGGTCCCTCCTGAAATAGAGCCTTCATCTCCTCAGCAGGTGCTAGTCCTGACATGCCTCTCTGAGGGACAATGGGAAATCTGAGGGATCAAAAACACTTCTGTGAGGTACTTCCCTGGTGGCACAGCGGATAAGAATCTGCCTGCCAATGCAGGGGACACGGGTTTGATCCTTGATCTGGGAAGATTCCCCATGCTGCAGAGCAACTGAGTCCGTGCACCACAACGACTGAGCTGGTGTGCCTAGAGCCTGTGCTCTGCAACAAGAAAAGCCACTGCAATGAGAAGCCCACACAGCAACGAAGAGTAGCCCCTGTCCCCCACAACTAGAGAAAGCCCGCACAAAGCAATAAAGATCTCACATGGAAAAAAATTAATTAAAAAAAAACACAGCTCCTTAAAAAAAAAAAAATCTCTGTGCTCTGACTCTGAACTTATGGGTTACCCTTAATTCACACCCGCAGTGGTGTAGATTCATCCTATCCCTCTGTGTGCCCATGGCCAACGCACAAGGCTGCAGTGGCAAGGAGGAACCCAGAGCTGGAGCCCAGCATCCCTTCCTCCTGTGCTAGCTCTAAGCTAATCCTGGGAAGTAATTGGCAAGGGGGTCCCTGCTGTGTCGAGCTGGGGGGCAGGGGGCCCCCAGCCCATGCACCTCCCTCTCTGCACCTTCTTTAAAAACCTGGGACATCCTGCAATGACTCAGGTGCCAGCACTCTCTCTCTGTCCCCAAGCCAAATCAACCCATCTTTCTGGAAGAGGTGATTTAAAACCAGGACTTTGTCATGTGGGGTGTTGGGAAGGGAAGGGAGCCCGTTAAGCACTGAACACAGGCCAGGAGGAACAGGGACAGCACGGTGACCCTGACAGAGCCAGGGGGGCAAAGCGTGTGGTCAGAGGCTGTCGTCATCTTCACTCCAACCCCACACCAGGCTCCATCATGCCCACTTCCTAGTTCAAAGCAGCCCTGCTGTGCCAGTCTGGCTGGTCCTGGGCTGAAGATGAGTAATCATGTCAGATTAGCCCTCAGAGCCGGTGAAGAACCCTGGCCACACCCTGCAGGGACCAGGGTCCTTGGAAAACCTGGCCTGGTCTCCAGATGTGAATCCATGATTGAGGTCCCCCACCCCAGCCAGCTCTATGGAGGTTCCAGAGCACAGCAGACCTCACTGCGCAGAGCTCAGCCCAACCACACACCCTTGCCCCTCAGGGATCACGTGAAAAGCAGGTTGCAGGATCCAAAAGCAAGAAGGGCATTTGGGAGGAAACAGTTATTCAATGGCTAAGGGTGGACTGATGCCCCTGATGGAAACAAGGCATCTATGGCCTCAAGAATGGCTGCTGATACCTGCTTTTCTCCCTAACCACCAGGAGAGCCAGTGGGATTCAACAGGTCGGGCCTGTTCACTTTGGAGAATGGGTTAAGAGTCGCTGAAGTCCAGCCCATGCTCCGTGTGCCCAACTGTGAGCCCCTAGGAGCTGCATCTTTCAGTGTCCGATCTTTTTGCCTTTTCATACTGTTCACGGGGTTCTCAAGGCAAGAATACTGAAGTGGTTTGCCATTCCCTTCTCCAGTGGGCCACATTTTGTCTGAACTCTCCACCCTGACCCGTCCATCTTGGGTGGCCCTACACGGCATGGCTCATAGTTTCATTGAGTTAGACACGGCTAAGATTGGTTAGTTTTCTGGGACTAACAGAAAACCAAGGCTAAGATTGGTTAGATTGGTTAGTTTTCTGTGACTGTGGTTTTCAGTTTGTCTGCCCTCTGATGGAGAAGGAATAAGAGGCTTATGGAAGCCTCCTGATGGGAGAGACTGACTGAGGGGGAAACTGGGTCTTGTTCTGATGGGCGGGGCCATGCTTAGTAAATCTTTAATCCAATTTTCTGTTGATGGGTGGAGCTGTGTTCCCTCCCTGCTATTTACCTGGGGCCAAACTATGGTGGAGGTAATGAAGACAATGGTGACTTCCTTCAAAAGGTCCCATACATATGGAAGAGACTGGTGATGGAGGCAAGGTCCGATGCTGTAAAGAGCAATATTGCATAGGAACCTGGAATGTTAGGTCCATGAATCAAGGCAAATTGGAAGTGGTCAAACCGGAGATGGCAAGAGTGACATTTTAGAAATCAGTGAACTAAAATGGACTGGAATGGGTGAATTTAACTCAGATGGCCATTATATCTACTACTGTGGGCAAGAATCCCTTAGAAGAAATGGACTAGCCATCATAGAGTCTGAAATGCAGTACTTGGATGCAATCTAAAAAATGACAGAATGATCTCTATTCAAGGCAAACCATTCAATATCATGGTAATTCAAGTCTATGCCCCAACCAGTAATGTTGAAGAAGCTGAACGGTGCTATGAAGATCTACAAGACCTTCTAGAACTAACACCCAAAAAAGATGTTCTTTTCATTATAGGGGACTAGAATGCATAAGTAGAAAGTCAAGAAACACCTGGAGTAACAGGAAAATTTGGCCTTGGAGTATAGAATGAAACAGGGCAAAGGCTAATAGAGTTTTGCCAAGAGAATGGCACTGGTCATAGCAAACACCCTTCCAACAACACAAGAGAAGACTCTACACATGGACATCACCAGATGGTCAACACCAAAACCAGATTGATTATATGCTTTGCAGCCAAAGATGGAGAAGCTGTATACAATCAACAAAAACAAGACCAGGAGCTGACTGTGGCTCAGATCATGAACTCCTTATTGCCAAATTCTGACTTAAACTGAAGAAAGTAGGGAAAACCACTAGACCATTCAGGTATGACCTAAATCAAATCCTTTATGATTATACAGTGGAAGTGAGTAATAGATTTAAAGGACTAGATCTGATAGACTGCCTGATGAATTATGGACGGAGGTTAGTGACATTGTATAGGAGGCAGGGAGCAAGACCATCCCCAAGAAAAAGAAATGAAGAAAAGCAAAATGGCTGTCTGAGAAGGCCTTACAAATAGCTGTGAAAAGAAAGAAGCAAAAAGCAAAGGAGAAAAGGAAAGATATACCCATTTGAATGCAGAGTTCCAAAGAATAGCAAAGAGAGGTAAGAAAGCCTTCCTCAGTGATCAGTGCAAAGAAATAGAGGGAAATAATAGAATGGGAAAGACTAGAAACCTCTTCAAGAAAACTAGAGATACCAAGGGAACATTTCATGCAAAGATGGGCTCAATAAAGGACAGGAATGGTATGGACCTAACAGAAGCAGAAGATATTAAGAAGAGGTGGCAAGAATACACAGAAGAACAGTACAAAAAAGATCTTTACGATCCAGATAATCACGATGGTGTGATCACTCACTTAGAGCCAGACATCCTGGAATATGAAGTCAAGTGGGCCTTAGAAAGTATCACTATGAACAAAGCTAGTGGGGGTGATGGAATTCCAGTTGAACTATTTCAAATCCTAAAAGATAATGCTGTGAAAGTGCTGCACTCAATATACCAGCAAATTTGGAAAACTCAGCAGTGGCCCCAAGACTGGAAAAGGTCAATTTTCATTCCAATCCTAAAGAAAGGCAATGCCAAAGAATGCTCAAACTACCACACAATTGCACTCATCTCACATGCTAGTAAAGTAATGCTCAAAATTCTCCAAGCCAGGCTTCAATAGTACATGAACTGTGAACTTACAGATTTTCAAGCTGGTTTTAGAAAAGGCAGAGGAACCAGAGATCAAATTGCCAACATCTGCTGGATCATTGAAAAAGCAAGAGAGTTCTAGAAAAACGTCTATTTCTGCTTTATTGACTATGCCAAAGCCTTTGACTGTGTGGGTCACAATAAACTGTGGAAAATTCTGAAAGAGATGGGAATACCAGACCACCTGACCTGCCTCCTGAGAAATCTGTATGCAGGTCAGGAAGCAACAATTCGAACTGGATGTGGAACAACAGACTGGTTCCAAATAGGAAAAGGAGCACGTCAAGGCTGTATATTGTCACCCTGCTTATTTAACTTATATGCAGAGTACATCATGAGAAACGCTGGGCTGGAGGAAGCACAAGCTGGAATCAAGATTGCCGGCAGAAATATCAATAACCTCAGACATGCAGATGACACCACCCTTATGGCAGAAAGTGAAGAGGAACTAAAGAGCCTCTTGATGAAAGTGAAAGAGGAGAGTGAAAAAGTTGGCTTAAAGCTCAACATTCAGAAAACAAAGACCATGGCATCCGGTCCCATCACTTCATGGGAAATAGATGGGGAAACAGTGGAAACAGTGTCAGACTTTATTTTGGGGGGCTCCAAAATCACTGCAGATGGTGACTGCAGTGATGAAATTAAAAGACGGTTACTCCTTAGAAGGAAAGTTATGACCAACCTACACAGCATATTGAAAAGCAGAGACATTACTTTGTCAACAAAGGTCCGTCTAGTCAAGGCTATGGTTTTTCCAGTGTCATGTATGGATGTGAGAGCTGGACTATAAAGAAAGCTGAGCGCCAAAGAATTGATGCTTTTGAACTGTGGTATTGGAGAAGAGTTTTGAGAGTCCCTTGGACTGCAAGGAGATACAACCAGTCCATCCTAAAGGAAATCAGTCCTGAATATTCATTGGAAGGACTGATGTTGAAGCTGAAACTCCAATCCTTTGGCCACATGATGCGAAGAGCTGACTCATTTGAAAAGACCCTGATGCTGGGAAAGATTGAAGGCGGGAGGGGAAGGGGACGACAGAGGATGAGATGGTTGGATGGCATCACCGACTCAATGGACATGAGTCTGAGTGAACTCCAGGAGTTGGTGATGGACAGGGAGGCCTGGCGTGCTGCAGTACATGGGGTTGCGAAGAGTTGGACACGACTGAGTGACTGAAATGAACTGAACTGAACTGAAGGAGCTTCATCTGGGCACTTTTCTCTAATTTACTCGGAGGCATCATATGAGCTCAAAGGGGAGGTCCTGCCAAACATTCGTTTCTGCCCAGAGCCACAGTCATCACCATTTGGCTAAGCTTGGCCGTGCATGTTTTCAGACTTCCCTGGTGGCTCAGACGTTTAAGCGTTTGCCTACAATGTGGTAGACCCAGGTTCGATCCCTGGGTCAGGAAGATTCCCTGGAGAAGGAAATGGCAACCCACTCCAGTATTCTTGCCTGGAAAATCCCTTGGAGAGAGGAACCTGGTAGGCTACAGTCCATGGGGTCCCAGAGCCAGACATACCTGAGCGACTTCACTTTCACTTTGGCCATATTTTCAAAAGAAGAGTCTCTGATACATTGGCTGGAATGTGAGGGTGAATTTCCTCCAATACAGGGAAAAATCTAATAAACAGAGAGTTTTCAGTAAAGTACTCACAACTCCCCATATAGTAGAGCAGCTCAGGACTTATGTGCTGAAGCTGAGCTCTGGGTTTGAATCCAGGTGTGCTGTGCAACTTTGGGCAAGCTACATGGTGTCTCTGTGCCTCCATTCCCTCATTTGAATACCAGGAACAATATTACACCTACCTCTGAGGGTGCTTAGAACAATGCCTGGTTCACAGCAATATAATGATATTAAGCACATCAGCACTTAATAGCTTTATTCAAGGATCTATGCAAGTGAAAAAAGAAAAAAAGATTGTTTTCCAAATACGAAAAGAAAATTGCAGCTTTTAAAACAAATGGAACGGTTAAACAAATGTTTGCAACCTGGAGGTCAGTCAGGGAAATGCCATTCAACTCTTAGGTGAAAGTGAAGCTGCTCAGTCGTGTCTGACTCTTTGCAACCCCATGGACTATAGCCTACCAGACTCCTCAGTGCATGGAATTTTCCAGGCAAAAATTTTGGAGTGGGTTGCCATTTCCTTCTCCAGGGGATCTTCCCCTTAGGTAGTGATATGCAAATAATATGGGAACTTTTTTTTTGATAGTGAAAGAAATAAAAATCACAAAAGAAAATGACCACAAGTATGAGGAACCTTGGTCTTCACTTATTCTAAGTTTTGGTACATCCTGAGGGCACAGACTAGGGGCCCCCTCTCCTGGTAATGATCCACTACCTACTTCCTAGGAGTCACTAATACTAACCCTAGCCAAGAGCTTAGAGTCAAAAGCCTAGAACCACTCTATTAGGAAAAAAAATAAAACCACATACATAAATAGGATCATCAACAATAGTTGGGAAGCGTCTTGGATCACTTCACATGCCAACATGATAATCCAACATATTAATATGAAGAATATCTCAATACACAAATCTTTTAAAAAATCTCCCTTCAAAGATAAACGCTCGAGTCATGGCATGCATGATGAAACCAGAGGCCACAGTTCCGAGGCATTTACCACAATCTTGCAGGACAGGACTACTACGTTCAAAAGTGACTGGACCAGACCAGCTTCCAGGGTGTAGGAACTTAGATGATGCATCTGTGCTAACTGCCTGTTTCCAGCACCTTCTGGATTCTTAATCCAAATCACACTGGAAGGGTGAAGAAGCTCCAATAAGCTGCCTCTGAAGATAGGCCTCTTGCAGCAAAGGCAGGTCAAAGACTGGAGCTGAAGATGCTGGCTTTTTGTTCTCCAGGACTGACCATTGGATGCACAAGGGCCAACCTTGAGTGCTGTCTTCATGATCTGAGCTGTAACTGGGTACCAATTATACTTTCATCAACTTAATATCTTTCTTTACATTGACTCACTCTTGTTTTCACTTAAATACCTATTTCAGCTCTGTCCTAAGCAAGAATGTCCACAAAATCACAAGCTTGATGTTACTAATTATATATTAATATGTTTCCTAAAACACCTCAACATAAATAATTACTAATGAGATGAAAGACATTTGTTCACCATCTAAAAACTATCTCCACATGCCACGCTACATAGGGAAACAGATTCAGCAAAGATCTTCCTTTGTTTCACAAACTCACCAGATTAGATAAAATACCTTGGTACTTACAACTCCAAGAAAACCTGCCATACTGACCCCTTGGCCCTGAGCTGCTGCAAACATCGGGGTTCTTACGAAAACCCGTTCTGTAGGTTTCTCTGCTCCTGGGTGTAGGATTATATCAGCCTCTATCCTAGGAGTCGCCTGACACACGTCCTGCCACCGCAGCCAGAAGATCCCAAAGTCCAAGGCAGCAGATGTGGCTTCAGCTGCCAGAAAAAAACGTGTTTTTTTTTGTATGAACTTTAAAAGAGAAATGTGTATTCATGTCGGCTTCAGCCTATATGCTAAATCCTGGAGGACCTATCTTGTCTTGAGGTCAGAGTACTCCTGGTTTGTCATTTCCTTGTCCATCTGTTCACCAAGTACCACAGGTGGTTTTGAAAGGTGACCACACCTTGTAGCTATTCAACCCTCACTGCCTGGCTTCCCCACATGGATACAGATGCTAGTGGCAAGAAAATATAAATGTACAACAGACAAACCATGACAGAGGCACATGAGAGATTATTGGGGAAGGTTAATTATTTTTGTCTTCTTTAAAAAATAATGATCAATTTCTAAGTATCTATATGCATAGGGGAAAAATTGGGTGAAATTAATCAGGATGTTGAGAGTAATGATGTTTGACTGGAAGGATCTTTCTTGGGTTATTTTTAATAAATTATTTTTACTTTATCTGTGCTTTGGAACATTCCTACAATGAACACATATTGCTTGTATAATAAAAAAATGATTATTATAGCAAATGGGAAAAGCTTATGATAGAATATTACATGAGCAAAGTGAGATTACAGCTTTATGGGAAATCAATTGTCAGGAAAAATGTTAGAGCACTGGGAATTATAGAATAATTTTTTTTTTAATGTAGATTTCCAGGGCTTCCCTGGTGGTCCTGTGGTTAAGAATCTGCCTTAAAATGTAGGGGACACCTGTTCGATTCCTGGTTCAGGGAGATCCCACATGGTGCAGAGCAACTAAGCTCATGCGCCACAACTGCTGAGCCCGTGTGGACCAGCTGCTGAAGCCCGTGTGCCTGCAGCCCGTGCTCCGCAAGGAGAGAAGCCACCACCGCACTGAGAAGCCCTCGGACCGCAACTGGAGAGGAGCCCCCGCTCAGCACAGCTAGACAAACCCTACACACCTGTCAATGTATGGCAAAACCAATACAGAATTGTAAAGTAAAATAAAAAATAAATTAAAAAAATAAATAAATAAAAATAAATTCTTAAAAAAAAAAGAAACCCTACACACGGCAATGAGGACCTACTGTAGCCAAAAATAAATACGTAGATGAAAAAATTTTAAATATAGGCTTCTGAGGATTTACAGAAAAATCTGAGGAAAGTGACATGGAAGATGCTGGACCGATGGAGATTCAGTATCTACTCTTTGGCAGAAAGAGGACTTGTCAGAGAATTCAGATTAGATGTATACTTTGGTGATGGACAGGGAGGCCTGGTGTGCTGCGATTCATGGGGTCGCAAAGAGTCGGACACGACTGAGCAGCTGAACTGAACTGAACTGAACTTAGCTTGTGTTCTAGTATTGTTTTCGTAACTACTTTCCAAGCACTTCTACTACTTTTATACTTTTTAAAAAATTTTTAAAAACAAGCAAACAAACAACCCCAAACCAAATCAAAGGGAGAGGTATTCAGTCAACTAGGAAAATCTGCTGGGGTCTCCAACAGCTAGACCGCCCTGTCTGTCATTTACACAGGATGATCTTTCTTTTCCTCTTGGGGACAGGTGAGCCCAAGATGGGTCTCAGAGGAGGTGGTGGCATTAGAACCCATGTTTCCTGGATGGCTCCTGTCTTCCAAATCCTTGTTGACAGAGTCTCAGTGTTGTGTTTGCTTCCTTATTGCTGAGGACTCTGCTATGCCAGGCTTCATCCTGTACAAGCACAATTAATGGGAAAACACCTCGCCCACCAGGCCCACTGCCAGGAGCAGAGTCATCGCGTCCTGATGGACAGATGACTCGGGGACCCGGGGATGCCCATGGCGTACACACAAGCCCAAGGCTCTGCCCCTACCCATCCATGCAAGTGGCCACTTGCCCAGGGTGGGTGGTGTGTGTTGACAGCTGGCAGGGAAGAATGTGGCCGTTTCATCTGCTCCCTACCTCTCTCCCTGCCAAGGGCTGGAGGCAACTTTGCAGTGGAGAGTATCTGTTGAGCCTTGGAAGATGCCAGGGGTGTGTGGGGTACAGGTGGAGAAGGCAGGCAGTTAGAGAATTGGGAATAAAATGCAGTGTCCCTGACTAAAGTCAGAAAACCAAGGTCAACCTGGTAACATTTTGAGGCTCACGAAGTAGGTCTAGCCTCTCTCTTTCTCTGTTTCTCACTGGGAAGCATAAACTATTCTATTATCATTAAAAATGAGATCCTTGGAGTCATACAGACTTGAGTGGAGTCTTGGAACCATCACGTCACCTCTCTGAGCCTCAGTTGTCTTACCTGTAAATGGGCACAACAATGGCATCTCCCTTCCTGGGCTTTTTTTTTTTTTTTTCCAGTGAAGACTAAAATGAGATAATGCATATAAAGCACTTAGTGTAGGGTTGGACAAACACTGGCTATTATTACCTTTACTAAGAGAAAGAATGATGACAATATGTAGGTGGCCGCTAAGTTTACATACTTACCTGCAAGGCTGCTTTAGAAAGGACAGGTGCTGGAAAGGGAGTTTCCCAACTCGATAAAAGAATGATTTGGTTTTGGGACAGCACTTCCCAGAGGCTCAGCTGTCACTGTGTCCCATGTCTGTCGGAAACTTTCAATGGCTCTGAGTATCTGCAGAATAAAGGCCTTATAGTATGTTGGACACGACTGAGCGACTTCACTTTCACCTTCCACTTTCATGCACTGGAGAAGGAAATGGCAACCCACTCCAGTGTTCTTGCCTGGAGAATCCCAGGGACGGGGGAGCCTGGTGGGCTGCCGTCTCTGGGGTCGCACAGAGTCGGACACGACTGAAGCGACTTAGCAGCAGCAGCAGCAGTATGGCCCCACTCTCCATGTCTCTCTTTATTCCCCTCTTTTTTCCTTTCTTTGTGTCTTTAGTTGCTTAGTTGTGTCCAACTCTTTGCGACCCCATGGACTGTAGCCTGCCAGGCTCCTCTGTCCATGGGGTTTCCCCGGCAAGGATACTGGAGTGGGTTGCCATTTCCTCCTCCAGGGGATCTTCCCGACCCAGGGACTGAACTCACATCTCCTGTGTCTCCTACATTGTAGGTGGATTCTTTACCCGCTAAGCCATGAAGGAAGCCCTCACTTCCCTTTACAATGACTGATGGGTAAGAACCTGGGTTCGAAGCCTAGTTCTGTCACTTACTTGCTGTGTGACTGCGTGGAATTGACCTATCCTCTCTGTGCCCTGGTTTTCCCATCTGTAAAATGAGGGGGAGACAGTCTTTCCTTCATGGAGCTGGTGTTGAAGATTCAATGGTAAATGTGAAGGACGAGGCCCTCTGGAGGGCAGAGAGGGATCAGTGTCTGCAGCAGCTTCCGAGCCTCTCATACCAGGCCCCTTGGGCCACCTGCTGGAGCCCCTGGCACTCTGGACACGCCCACGAGCTCGCTCCATCTCACGCTGTTTCTCTCCTGGAGTGCTGTTCCCCCAGGCCCAGCTCCCGTGCTGCCTCTTTCAAGAAGCTCCCAGTGCTCACTGAATGGACATCATTTCCCCTCCTCCTCAGCCCGTAATACTTTCCATGGGCCAAGCGCTCCTATTTCGCTTGTTCCCAACTACTTCGTATCATGGCTATTTATGCCCCTTTCTAATCTCTCTTACGTGGTGAGGAGGGCCCTGGTCAGATTTCCTGACACTTGAAATTGCACGTGATAGTTGCTCAGTAAATATGTCTGGACTTCTGCGCTCAGAGGCAGTGTTGACATTCAGCAGCTATGACCCAGAGTGGTTTGCCAGAATGGTTTATGCTGGAAACTCCTGGCTGGAAGGCACCCTTCTCCTAAACATTCCAGTTATTGCCATTGCTTATGTGCATGGGGTGGTAGGGGGAGCACCTGGTTCCCCTCCATCCACCTGCTACCTGGAGCTGTGTGATGGTGGCGCAGAGGTAGAGTCTGCCTGCCAATGCAGGAGATCGATCGTGGGTTCGATCCCTGGGTTGGGAAGATCTGAAATGGCAACCCATTCCAGTATTCTTGCTTGGAAAAATCCCATGGACACAGGAGCTGGATGGGCTACAGTCCACAGGGTTGCAAAGAATACGATTCAGCACTACTACTATCACCATTCATATATCAAAGCTATAAAGTTCCTAAGAATGGGACTTGGAGACAGGATCTTTAAAGGGGAGACTAAGTGAAAATGAAGCCCATAGGGTGGCCTAATCCCATCTTACCCACATCTTATAAGAAGAGGATGTTTGGACATCCAAAGAGACACCAGGGAAAGGCATGCACAGAGGAAGGGCCACGTGGAGATACAGTGAGAAGGCGGCCATATGCAGGCCAAGGAGGCAGGCTTCTGCAAAACCAGCCCGGTGGACACCTAGAACTTAGACTTCCAGCCTCCAAAACTGTGAGAAAATAAATGTTTGTTGTTTAAGTTACCTAGTCTGTAGTAGTTGGTCTAACAGCCCAGGCAGACTTGGAAAAGCTGAGAAGGAACCAGTAGGCAAGGGAATGAGTAGGGTGAGGAGAGAGGACTCTGGAGAGCTCCCCACTGACTCTCTAGGATCTGGATGATGGGGTCAGTAAGTCCATCCCTCTGCCCTCAGCTAGGAATGATTTTGGCTTAGAGGTGAATCTGTTCTTTTCTCCCCCAACCAAGAGATGTCATAACCTTCTTTGGAAACACACTCCCATATTTAACAACCTGCTTTGCGAGTCATTCCTCATTACCAGGTTAAAGGCAATAAGTGGCACCTTAAAAAAAGTTGGTTTTTAAACTTAAGCCTCGACAAAGTGTGACTGTCCAAACTTTTGACAAAAAAGACCTTACAGTTTTCCTGCAATGAATCCAGCAATGGGTTCCGGTCACACTTAGAATAAAACCCCAATTCCTTACCAAGTTCTGGAGAGCAAGCAAGCCCTGCTGCTGCTGCTGCTGCTAAGTTGCTTCAGTTTTTCCAGACTCTCCTCCTGCCCTTCTCACACTTCCTCACATCTGCTCCTCCAATTTGCCAGGATCAGGCCACCTCAGGTCCTTTGCACCTCCTATTCCTGCTGAATCAGCCATCCCTGGCAGCTTCCACAGCCCTCCTGGCCCAGCATCAGCATCACTCAGCGAGCTCTTCAAAGACCCACACGCGAGAGCCTTATGCACAGCAGCTCTGACTCCCCAGGTCGGGGTATCTGTATTCTTTAAACTCCCACACAAAGCCTGATGCACAGGCAGGATTGGGGACCATCGCCCTCGATCTTCATCAGGTTGCTTCATCTTTGAGGCTTCAGCTCCGATGCCACCTCTGAGACACCCACCCTGACCCCCAGCCCCTCAGGACACTCTAGCCCACCGCCTTGTTTATTCTTTGCACAGAACCCAACACCATTAAAACTGTCTACTCTCTTCATTTCCTGACTGTCTCCCTCTACCGGGCTTTGAACCTCCCTGTGAAGGCGACTGGGCCTCTGTCTTCCTAGGTTTGCCCCAGTGCACAGCTGTTTTGGCCGACACAGGAGCCATATGAGTGGCGAATACTGGGCACTGGAAACTCCATTGAACTGAGATGTGGTTCCATGTGGAACACTATCTGCATTTCGAAGAAACCATTTGAAGGACTTCCCTGGGGGTCCAGTGGCTAAGGTTCTGTGCCCCCAATGTAGAAGGCCCCGGGTTCGGTTCCTTGTCCAGGAACTAGATCCCACAGCAGCAACTAAGACCCAGTGCAGTCAAAAAATAAATAAATGTTTTTTTAAAAATCACTTCCTTTAAAAAAAAAATCCAAAGCAAAGAACTGTAGAAAAAAGAGAGACATAAAATACTAGTATTCTGCAAGATGAAAAGTGTTCTGGAGAAGAACTGTACACTAATGTGAGTAACACTACTACATCACACACTTAGAAATGGTTAAGATGATCAATTTCAGTTTGTGTGTGTTTTAGTAAAATTAAAACTTTAAGGACTTCCCTGGTAGTCCAGTGGTTGAGAGTTCACCTGCCAAGGCTGGGGACATGAGTTCAATCTCTGGTCCAGGAAGATTCCGCACGCTCCAGGGTAACTAGGCCCATGACCCACGACCTACTGAGACCACGCACCTAGAGCCTGCACTAAGAGAAGCGGCTGCGACGAGAAGCCCACGCGCCACAACTAGACAACAGCCTTGGCTCGCCACAACTAGAGAAAGGAAGAGCCAGCGCAGCAAAAATAAGTGACTGCTGCTGCTGAGTCACTTCAGTCGTGTCTGACTCTGTGCAACCCCATAGACGGCAGCCCACCAGGCTCCCGTCGCTGGGATTCTCCAGGCAAGAACACTGGAGTGGGTTGCCATTTCCTTCTCCAGTGCATGCAAGTAAAAGGTGAAAGTGAAGTCGCTCAGTCGTATCCGACTCTTAGTGACCCCATGGACTGCAGCCTTCCAGGCTCCTCCATCCATAGGATTTTCCAGGAATACCTAAATAAATGAATAAATATCATCTATCTGTATATGTGTGTGTGTTAACTGCTCAGTTGTGTCCAATGTGGGCTGCAAGCCTACCAGGCTCCTCTGTCCATGAAATTCTCCAGGCAAGAATACTGGAGTGTGTTGCCAGTTCCTGCTCCAAAATGAATAAATAAATAAATAAATACAAATTATTTATCTGTATAGGTTAGGAAGAAAACTATGTTAAAAAACTTTTAAAAGGTATATTGAACATAGAAAATCTCAATAATTTTTAATATTGACTACCTGTTAATGGGTCAATAAAATATATTATTAAAACCAATTTCACTTATTTCTTTGTTTTTATTTCTTTTTTTTCAATGTGGTTATTAGAAAACTTTAAGTTGTCATGTGGTTCAGATTTGTGGCTTGCGTTATATTTTTACTGATCAGTGCTGACCTAGAACCACAGCTGGCACACAGTAGGCACTTCGATATGAATTATCAAAATGAATACAGCTGCTGCCAAACAGGTGCTATTTTGGGACTTCTCTTGTGGTGCAGTGGTTAAGACTCTCCACTTCCACTTCAGGGGGAGCGGGTTCAATCCCAGGTCGGGGAACTAAGATCCCACATCGTGTCCACCGTGCATTGCAGCAAAAAAAAAAAAAAAAAAGTGCTGTTTTGAGTGTAAGGGCAATGTTCTGTCTGCCAGGAGAGAATGGCGGTGCACTTACATAACGAAATCATCAAAATGAATAATTAATATTTATTGTTATGATGACATCAGCTGCAGTTGTGGAACACCTAATATGCACCAGGGACTGTCACGGCACTTTGCCCACATCATCTCGTTTCATTCTCAAGTCAGTCCTTTAAGGGACCACTGCCTCCATAGGACAGCCGGCTGCCCAAGGGCATCCAGCTAGTGAGGAGAGAGGGTTGGCCCAGCCTCTCCAGAACACCTGCCCATTCCAGGCCAGGCCCCACGTGCCATCCTATTACGAAGGACTTGCAGACCCTTCTTAAGCCAGACAGTGAGCAGGGGCTTCTGGCTTCCAGAGTCTAGAGAAAACCCCCTGGAGGTAGTGAGTCCCTGTCCTCTGGGTCCAGGAAGAGAACGAAACCATTCATAAGCCCTGATCTCCTCGAGCTCACCCACTCAGATCCGGCTGCCAGCCCTCTCCGTTTCAAGGACTCCAGGAACTGGTCCTGGCCCAGGTGGTCATTCTTGCTCAAGGCGGTTGTGGTGGATGGCGCTGGGCCCAGCCTGACCCCCCCGAGGGCCCTGCCCCATGCCCGAGGTCGCAGGGTCTGCGGCCGCTCCCCTCCTGCCCTGTGGCTTTCAGGCCCAGAGTCACCTGAGACTCCATCTCTGGGGCTCAGATCGCTTGAGCAGGTGGTGTTAATATCTAACGTGAGCCCTTTCTGGAGGGGTCTTTGATCCTAAGATGCATGGATCAGGACCCTCTGCAATGGGGATGGGGTGCAACACATGGTCAGAAAATTCTCCCATCTCTGGGATCCAATTCCATCTTTGAACTCTCAGTATGAACTCGAGGAAACTGCTCGGGTCTGGTCAGAGAGACAGTGACTGAGGAAGCCAACGAAGACCTGGTTCCCCTGGCGACAGCTGGGTGTCAGGGAGCCTGACCTCAGAGGGAATAAAGATCCTGCTCTCTGGGGAACCTCAGAGCCCCAGCCTGCGAGCCAGTCAGTGGGTCAACCAGAACCTAGAGCAATGGTTCTCAAAGCCTGGCCCCAGACTGGCTGCTGCAATGTCACCTGGGACTTGTTAGAAGGCAGCTCCTCTGACCCCACTCCAGACCTCCCGAATTGGAAACTCTGGGTTTGAACAAACACTGGATTTTCACAGCCCCCAGAGATTCTGGGCTGTGCTCAACTTGAGAACCAAGGCCTACAGCCTACCGCCTCCCTTCTCGAGTACCAAGACCAGCAGATCAGCATCACCTAGCAGCTTGTTAGAGACACAATATTTAGGCCCCACTTCAGTTACAGAGTCAGAATGTGCACTCAGCAGGACACCCTGGGCCTCGTGTATCTGCTAAGATTGAGGACACGCTGGCCTATAGCTCCTTGCCATGAAGTCAGGGGTCTCAAACTCAAATGTTTCCAGGGACCAAGCAGGTGATGTTAAAAAATGATGAAGCCAGGGACTTCCCTGGTGGTCCAGTGGTTAAAACTTCGCCTTCTAATGCAGGGCACATGGGTTTACTTCCTGGTTAGGGAGCCAAGATCCCACACGCCTGTGTCTGTGTTCAGTCATGTCCGATTCTTTGTGACTTCATGGACTGTAGCCGCCAGGCTCCTCTGTCCGTGGGATTTTCCAGGTAAGAATACTGGAGTGGGTTGCCATTTCCTCCTCCAAGGGATCTTCCCGATCCAGGAATTGAACCCTCATCTCTTGCATCTCCTGCACTGTAGGCGGATGTTTACCACTAGCCACATGCCATGGAGCAACTAAGCCTGAGCCCCGAGAGAAGCCCGGGCACCACATCAAAGAGCCCTTGGCGCTGCATCAAAAGGTCCCGGCTGCCACAACTGAGACCCGAGGCAGCCAAAAATAAACAACTAAATATTTTTAAAAATGAAGCCAGGTGAGATCCAGCTGATTATTGCTCTTTGGAAATGTGAGCCCAGGATGGCTAGATCTTTTCATTTTTTTCAAGAAAATCTAGAAACCCAGATGCCAAAGTGAAAATTTCCTGATTTTAAAAAAATGGCTAGACTTGGACTCCCCTGGTGGTGCAGTGGCTAGGAGTCCACCTGCTAAGGCAGGGGACTCGAGTTCAATCCCTGGTCCAGGAAGATTCTACGTGCCTCAGAGCAACTAAGCCCATGAGCCACAGCTACAGAGGCCCGCGCGACCAGAGCCTGTGCTCCGCAACAGCAGAAGCCGCTGCAGTGAGAGGCCCACTCCCCACAGCGAGGAGGAGCCCCTGCTCGCTGCACCTGGAGAAAGCTCGTGCACAGCAATGAAGACCCAGTATAGCCACCACCACAGCAAAATTGCTGGACTTCCCTGGAGGGCCAGTGGCTAAGGCTCCATGCTCCCAATGCAGAGAGCCCAGATTGGAGCCCCGGTCAGAGAACAAGAACCCACATGCCAGAACTAAAGACTTCTGAATGCTGCAACTAAAAAGTCAGCATGCTGCAACTAAGATCGAAGATGCCATGTGCTGCAACAAAGATCTGGTGCAGTCAAATAAATTAAAAAAAAATTCCTGGGTAGATAGTATAAACCCAGACCTATGGGGCACCAGCACGCAGGTGTTGGGGCAGGAGAGCTGTCTCCTCCCTGGGTGAGCTATGTGAGCTTGGGACAGCCCTGCCAGGCATGGCAAGAGGTGTGCAGCAGGGCCTCTAGAAGGGCTGGGAGAGAACTTCTCAGACTCGTCTGCATGATGGAATCGCTTGCAGATCTTTGAAATACTGATACCTGGCTCCCGCCTCCAGACAGTCTGATTTACTTGGTCTTGAACGTTCTCTGGGTAATTCCAAACTGCAGCAGTTTGAGAACCATTGGCCTCATAGAGCAGGCATTGGCAAACAGGACAGACAGGAATAGTTTAGGCTTTTCATGTCACAGAGTCTCTGCTGCAGCTACTCAGTTCTGCCGTGGGAGTGTGAAAGCAGCCAGAAATAATATTAAATGACTGAGCACGGCTGTGGGTTGCGTGTGTGTGTGTGTGTGTGTGTGTGTGTGTGTTTTCCCTGGGGTGGTGTTGAATAGCTCACAGGATCTTAGTTCCCGGATCAGGGATTGAACCTGGGCCACGGCAGTGGAAGCATGGAGTCCTCACCACTGGACCGCCAGGGAATTCCCAGCATGGCTGTGTGTTCACTTTTGGTTTTGTTGCTGTTTTTTCTTTTTTTTAAGTTTTATTTATTTATTTGGCTGTACCCAGTCTTAGGCTTCCCAGGTGGCTCTAGTGGTAAAGAACCCGTCTATCAATGCAGGAGACGAAAGAGATGCAAGTTCGATCTGTGGGTTGGGAGGATCCCCCGGAGGAGGGCATGGCAACCCACTCCAAACTCCATGGACAGAGAAGCCTAGTGGGCTACAGTCTATGAGGTTGTAAAGAGTCGGACACGACTGAAGCAGCTTAGCACACACACACCAGGTCTTAGATGGGGCAAGCAAGACCTTTGACCTTTTTATTTTGGCATATGTGATCTTGTTCCCCGACCGGAGATCAAACCTGGGCGCCCAGCATTGGAAGCATGGAGTCTTAGCCACTGGCCCACCAGGGCAGTCCCACAGCTGTGTTTTAATAATACTTTCTTTATGAATCCTGAATTTTGAACTTCATGTAGTTTGCATGTGTCACAGAATATGATTTTTTCCTCTGGATTTTTTTTTTTTTCAACCACAGGAAACTCATGGACTGCACAGACTTGGCCTTTGGGCCATAGTTTGCCAATCTCTGGGCTGGAGGAATGAATTGAGGGCATGGAGGTCTGGACTGCAGGCCTCCATCTTCTTCCTGGTATTTACCCACACAATCTCTGAAACCTTAGCAGCACTGGATTATGAAAAGGTTATGTTGACAAGGCCGGATCAAGTATTGACTTGGTCTGGCTCTCGGCCAACAACGTCACATTAGAACCTAAGTCCTTCAACACCCTGGCAGGATTTCAGGGAGCTGCCTTCCAGTGGGCAACTCTGAGCCCACCTCCCTGGCTGGAGATGTCACTGACCACATGTAGTGACCATTTAGCCTGACCTGCATCATCTTACTTCCTTCTCACTCCTCAAGAGAGTAGAGGACTAGTATATGCTCATGTGTATTATTATATACCCATTTTTAGATGAGAAAACTGAGGCACAGCAAGGTCAGGCGATTTTCCTAAAGCCACAGAGTGAGAGAAATCAAACAGAATTGAATCCATGTCAGCTTGACCCTAGAGGCTGCTCTCATAACCGCTCTGCCATATCGCCTCTCAATAATCCATCACATCACCAGTCAATATGACACTCAGAGACAACCTTCTCAAGGACAAGCTTTGGGCAGCACAGCTGCGCTCTCTGCATCTCACCTGGCATCCAGACACCAACCAACCTTCTCTGCTTTGAGCTGCAGTCAGATCTGGGGCATCCAAAAGAGGGAGGCTAGCACAGCGGCCCCGTTCGACGGTGCAGGCTGTGCACTTGGGGGAATTGTTCACAATGTATTCTGTGTGAGTGGCTCCCATGGATCTGTGGAGCCGGAGGCTGGAGGTGAGATGCTCAGGGCTGCCTGGCCTAAGAGTGGCCTTGGGTGCCCACCATTAATTACTGCTGTTCAGAAACAATTCATCCAAAAAAGAGGCGGCCCCAAAAGGAATGCCATCATAAATGGTGAGAGTTTAGGCGGGCAGCTTTGGGGAGGCCTTTGGGTCTGGGGCAGGGAGCAGCTGGCACTTACTGGAACCTCCTCTATCCAGTTCGGAAAACTGGATCTTGCTCCCTGATCTCTCTCGGATTGGACTGACCGCAGCTCCAGCTCTGAACTCTCAGCCCCGCTCCAGGTGAAACATCCCCATCTCTTTCCTCCACACCCTGCCTCCTTGGAAAGAAAGAAGGGCCCTTGAATGTTCTCTCCAGTCCTGACCCCAAACTGCCCCACACCAGCCCTCCAGTGCCCGTTCTCACACACACTGCCCCTGGCTACCCAGGGCTGCAGGAAACTCCCAGCCCAATGCCCCCAGCTCTCCCCTTCACTGCTGCCCTTGCCAGAGTGTTTTCCTGTGTTTGCTTTGCTTTTATGATTTGATCCAGGCCCTGTGCCAGCTCATGTGACCCTCATCAGATTCCCAGGAGGCAGGAACTATGATTACTCTCATTTTACAGACAAGGGGTTGGAGAGGTTCAGAGAGGTTAAATCAATTACCCAGGGTCACACAGTTAGAAAGTGTCAGAGGCAGGAATCAGACTGGGGTCTTTTAGACTTTAGAGTCTACTTCTTTATCTTTCTGGGGGATGAATGTGTCACACCCTCTAGGTCTGTTTCCCTATGTGCAGGTTGGGGCCTGGGGCTGGGAAGCCATGTGGGTGAGTATGATATTGCTGTTGGTGATGATGGTGGTGAAGGAGACGATGAGAGTAATGGGGATGATGGTGATGATGATGAAGATGAAGCTGATGGGATAAGAGGATGGGATGATAATGATGAGGATGGTGGTGACGAGGACCACGACGTGCCCACTTGATAGGGGGATGGTGCAGACCGCATGACGTAACTCAGGTCAAACATTGCTCACCATGCCGGTTCTATAATCAGCACTCTATAAGTGTTGCATCAGCTGAGGTCTCTGTGCTCTAGACCTCCAGAGTGGGTTCCACTGCCTTTTTAAACAAACACCCTCCTCCTCAAACACTAGGTGAAAGGCGTGAATCAGAGACAAGAAAGGGGGAAAAGGGTAACATTTTTCTCTGTGGGTCCCTCCTGGTTCCTGCTAAGTCTCCATTCTTGCCAACCTCTGAAATCTAGCTTGGCTTTGGAACCGAGTCCCCGGGAGGGAGGCCTGGCCTTGGCCAGTTTCCTGGGCTCCGGGTGGCCATCTTCCCCAGCCTCCAGGGAGATTTGGAGGCTGAGAAAGTGGTGCCCAGGAAGGGGCTGCTGCCCCAGGAATCACAGCCACATGCAAGCCGGGCTCTGGTCTGCCCACTCTCTGTTGGGGGAGATTAGGATCTTCACCCCTACAGTGACCCAGGGGAGGTCCTGCGGGAGTGACCTCTGAAACCTTATACTCCACTGCCGGTGAGCCAACAGCTTTGAGAGCCATTATCATGGAGCAAAAATTTCTATTCCTCCTCCACACTCATCTGGAAGCCGAGGAGAGGCAGGGTGAGCTCTGTGATCAGACTGCTTGAGTTCAAATCCCAGTCCAACCATTTGTTAGCTCTGTGTGACCTTGGACAAATGACTTAACCTCTCTGAGCCTATTTTCTGATCTGCAAAATGCAGACAACAACATCACCTGTTTCACTGGACTGTTGGAAGAGTACGATGAGATCACGTGGTGAGAGAACTCAGTGTCTCCAAAGGTCAAGTGAGGGAGAGGGTACCTTTATGGTCACTGAACAAATTCTATGCTGTAACCTGGCATGTAGAACACACTTTAATGTGCCACCTATTATTATTATTGTAGAGGCGAAAGCCACATGGGCCCCACCAACATATATCTGATGAGCCGTATCTTGTGTTGAGAAACTAAAGTCAGTCCATCCCTGTGCACAAGGCAAGCAAACGACATGGATCCCAGACAGAGCGGCTGCAGCTCCTCCAGTGACTGAGATGGTTTGGGGGCTGACTGCAGGGAGGTTTTTTCTAGCCCATTAGATTCTAAGATCCAATAAGAACACAGACCCTTCATCCCAAGCCCAGGCGTCAGGGGCCCTAGTGGGAGTTCAAGAGTGGGGGTGAGGATGGAGGGGGGCCTCTCAGGATGGGGTGGGGGTCGAGGAGTCTCCTGGGGGCTGAGAGATGTGGCTCACTCAGCTCTGGATCGCCAGGGCCTAGTCCATCACTGGCACTCATCCAGCCACCTGTCATTTATTCACTCAACCAATATCATTATCATGCAAGGAGATCAAACCAGTCAATCCTAAAGGAAATCAATCCTGAGTATTCATTGGAAGGATTGATGCTGAAGTGGAAACTCCAATACTTGGGCCACCTGATGCGAAGAACTGACTCATTGGAAAAGACCCTGATGCTGGGAAAGTTTGAAGGCAGGAGGAGAAGGGGACAACAGAGGATGAGATGGTTGGATGGCATCCCTGACTCGATGGACATGAGTTTGAGCAAACTCCGGGAGTTAGTGATGGACAGGGAAGTCTGGTGGGTTGCAGTCCATGGGGTCCCAGAAACGGACATGACTTAGCGATTGAACAATAACAAAATATCATTGAGAGTCTACAGAGAGCTGGGGCTATAGCAGTGAAGCAGTAAAACAAAACAAACAAAAAAAAACAGACAAAATCTGTCCCCTGAAGTTTAAATCCCTGTGAACTACTGTCTAAGCTTCAGGAAACACTCCTGAAATTATCCCCCAGTGCTGGGAAATTGGTCTGATTCCTCCCTCCCCTTGCCCCACGCTTTCCCTCCAGGTTCTGCCTTCTATTGGGGGCAAGGTGGAGATTTGCCCAAAGGGTAGGTCGTCCTGTGGCCAGACTGCCACCCTCTGTCATCAGGTGTCCGAGGGGTCAGAGAGGGTGAGGCCCAGCCCGGCTCCCGCTCCTCCAGCCAGCAAGCTGCAACCATTCCGTCCATCCTCCGCTGGAATATCACCCCTCCCTGGACACACACACCCAGGCCCAATTCTGATCTTTCAACTTGCCCTAAATTCTATAGGAGTTTCAGACTTTTCCGCCCAGAACTCTCCTCCCTTTGCCCCCACCCTCATCTCTTCCTAAAGCAGGGCTCGAACAGCATTTCTGGAGTTAACTGGAGCAGTAAGAAGGGTGGGGCCCGGGAATGAGGGTCAATTATCTGCTGGCCACAGAGCTAAGGTGCTGGGCTTGCTTAATGATGCCTCTGCAGGAGGCCCTATTGTCCCCAGTCCACAGGCCAGGGCTGGGACTCAGAGGTTAAGTACCTCACCCGCAAGGTCACACATAACTG
Organism: Oryx dammah; assembly: GCF_014754425.2. Taxonomy (NCBI): domain Eukaryota; kingdom Metazoa; phylum Chordata; class Mammalia; order Artiodactyla; family Bovidae; genus Oryx; species Oryx dammah. The sequence continues at coordinate 178,040,832 of NW_024070186.1, read as the reverse complement.
AGCTGCAACTCCAGCACATTGAACTCCCAAACCCTTAACGGTTACATAAGTGAAAGTCGCTCAGTCGTGTCCGACTCTTTGCGACCCCATGGACTATACAGTCTGTGGAATTCTCCAGGCCAGAATACTGGAGTGGATTAGCCATTCCTTCTCCAGGGGATCTTCCCAACATAAATGAGTGTCCAAAGTAGAGAATTAAAGCGTCTGGGGGATTTTAATACTTAAAACATGGCAGCAAGGCTCTGGGGGACAGGAGCTGTCTCCCCAGACAGCCTGTGGTAAATTAGGGCCTCCAAGACCCTCCTTCCACCTGGGAGCACCCAGCATGGGGCAAAGGCATGTCTAACCATTTCACATTCCTCCCAATCTCTAAAACAGCCCTTCCAAGGCTGCCTTCAGGCCCACAGCCTCAGACCCTGAAGGTTCTCTGTGGTCTCTCTCACCAGCCAAACTCCTCTTCCCCGTGGTGCAAATCGCCAAGAAAAGACAATAGTGATCCCCCCTGGGGTGCGGGGTAGGGCCTTTCAACCAGGGAAATCAACCAACTCCACACACAGACACAGGTAAGAGCGGAATTTCAGGAATCAGCTTGTTTGGGGAGGTTGTACTCCAGCTCCGGCTTAAGGGCCTTGATGCAACAGGTGCAGGTGTGGCTCCTGAAGGAGGTGTGCCAGGCTTCTCAGGCCTCAGTCCAGGCCTCGGTTTGGAAATGAGCTCCCTGGCACATCAGGAGGAAGCAAGGCTGAGGGCCTCCGATCCTCAAGACTCTCGCCATCAGGAGGCACTGTGCGGGGAGGGGAAGTTTGGGCTGAATCGGGGCTCTATTGTTATCTCTGTGGGGCCTCTTGGGAAAATCCCTGAACCCCCTGGAGCCCCTTACTGCCCCATCCTTCATCAGCTGGGCTCGTTACCTTATCTTTGTCTCCCCAGCTCGCTCCCCACAACCACCCAGGGAAGTCCTCCAGATTAAGCTCAGTCCCCTGAATCTTTGCTGCTTTGTTAAGAGACTATTCCCTTTGCATTAAAAAAAAAAAAAATTCCTCTTTTAAAAACAAAACTGCTAAGACTTTCAGGCTTATTTCAAGTCTATTTTCTTAACAATTACTTAGGATTTACTGTGGGCCAGGCATTGCTCTAAGCACTCGACACCTTTAATCCTAGTAACATCCCTTATGGGATGAGAATTATTATTACCTTCAGTTTACAGATAAGAAAACTGAAGCACAGAGAGGTTAGACTAACTTGATTGAAGTCACACAGCGAATAAGTGACAGAGCTAGGATTCAAATCTGTGTAGGTAAGGAGGCCACAGGCTTAGAACTGCTTCATCTTGGTGGCTTCCCACCAGCCAAGATGATTTGTCTGACTATTCTGTAATTTCACACTATGGAAATGCATTAAAACTTTTTTTTTTTTTGCAAATACAAAGTGACAGAACAATACAGATGGAGCTTTTACAAACTCCTTATATATAAACTTACTCCACTTGAATCTGCTGATTTTAATATTTAATATTCCTTATCCTCCTAAACCTGAACTCCTACCTCCTACATTCAAGAGATGCAGGGCAAGCACTTTATATGGATAAAGTCTTTTAGTTCTTGCAGGATTTCTGTGAGCCAGGTACTCTCTGACAACTCATTCTGCAGGTGAGAAAACCAATGCTTTAAAGAAGTACACACACTGGAATCAAGGACCAGAACCAAAGCAATCTGATATCAAAGCCCCTGTTTTTTTTTTTTATCATCCCTAAATTTTTTTCACTGTGACAAAATGCACAACATAAAATTTACCATTTTAACCTTTCTTTTGGTAAAGATACACATTAACATCAACATTCAGGTTGAAACATAGTTGTCTTACAAAGACTGTAATTGAAATGTCATCATTGACTTGCAAGGTGCCACACCAGTCCCCCTTGAGCCTTTCCTGCCTGTTTCTTACATCAAAGGAGTAATATCCATTCCACAAAATAAAAATTAAAGTAGCCTTGGCTTACCAGCAATTATGCTTTCACTTTTCCCACCCAGCTAATTGTTTTAAAACTAACTTGCTAATATGCTGTTGGTATAGAAAGAAAGTGAAGTTGCTTAGTCGTGTCCAACTCTTTGCGACCCCATGGACTATAACCTATCAGGCTCCTCTGACCATGGGATTTTCCAGGCAAGAATACTGGAGTGGGTTGCCATTTCCTTCTCCAGGGGATCTTCCTGACCCAGGGATCGAACTCAGGTCTCCTGCATTGCAGGCAGACACTTTACTGTCTGAGCCACCAGGGAATAAATTTATTCATAATAGACGTGAGATAAAGGATTGCCATTTTAACCATTTTTAAGTGTACATTTCAGTGACATTATGTATTTCCACTATCGTGCAACCATTACCATTTGTCTATCTTCAGAAAAATTTCATCATCCCAATCAGAATGAAACTGTACCCATTAAACACGAACACCCCATGCACTCTTCCTCCTCTGCCCTGCGTAACATCTTTTCTACTTTCTCTCTGCACTTGCCTATTTCAGGCACCTCACGTAAGTGAAATCATGCAATATTTGTTCTTTTGTGATAAAGGCCCTGCCTGAAACAGTTAATTTCATTTTTATTTGAACACATATTATATAATTTGGGTCACAGTCAAAGGGGGAATTAACCTTATCTCCAGCATCATGCTTGTTTTAAATAAGGAGAAGGAAGATACATGTGGCTGGATTTTATAACACTAGCAACTGTACGAGGGGAAAAAACATCTAATGGGTACCAAATTTTATGCTTCCTATTCATCAGTTTCCTTCCCCAAATCAATCAGTATCACCAGCTTCTAGTGTGCCCTCCAAATCCTAATGTGTGTACACATATATATATACATTGAGTCCCTTTTTTAAAATTATCTACTTCTACTTTAAGCTTTTTTATCATATTGGAGTATAGCCAATTAACAAATAATGTGATAGTTTCCGATGAACAGTGAAGGGACTCAGACATACATATACATGTATCCATTCTCTTAAACTCCCTTTTTAAAATACATACAAATGCGTGCGCGTGCGCACACACACACACACCTGGTAGAACACTATACGCTGTTCTGTACCTTGCATTTTTCTTTTAACAATACGTCCAGGAGACAGTTTCACATTTATTCATGAAGAGCGACTGCTGTCTTTTGACTGGCTGCATCATATTCTCTTGCATGGCTGTACTGACATGTACAGCACTTAGTTCCCCTCTGGTGGCTGTTTAGCTAATTTCCAATCACTTGCTCTCACACAACACTGAGTCTCTTTGTTCTAACAGAATGTGTCCAATGCAACGATATCCACGGGAAAAATTTCAAGAGGTGAAATGGTAGAGACAGAAGTTGTGAGCATCGTAAATATCAACAGTTTTCCTAACTCCTGCCCCACCACCCCTGCCGAGATTGCTCAGTATGTGCTCCCACCAAGGAAGTCTGAGAATCCTGGTGTCTCCACCAGCATTGGGTGTTACCTAGCAACCCCACAGGTGGAAAATAGAATTGATGTGGTTTTGTTGTGTGCTTTTGTTTTCAGAGTTGGGCATCTTTTCATCTGTTTGAATTCCATTTGTATTTCTTTTGATGTAAACAGCTGAATCATAACCTCTATTCCTTTTTCCTTCCATTTTTGAAACAGGCGGTTGATCTTTAATTTATAAGAGCTCTCTATGAAATTAACTCTCTGTCATAAAAGTGGCATATATTTTTATTAGTTGGACATGCCTGGGCTTATGGATTTTGGTTTGTTATGGTCATATCAGTTCAGTTCAGTTGCTCAGTCCTGTCTGACTCTTTGTGACCCCATGGACTGCAGTACGCCAGGCTTCCCTGTCCATCACCAACTCCCCAAGCTTGTTCAAACTCATGTCCATCGAGTCAGGAATGCCATCCAAACATCTCATCCTCTGTCATCCCTTTTTCCTCCTACCTTCAATCTTTCCCAGTATCAGGGTCTTTTCCAAGGAGTCAGTTCTTTGCATCAGGTGGCCAAAGGATTGGAGCTTCAGCTTCAGCATCAGTCCTTCCAATGAATATTCAGGATTGATTTACTTTAGGATTGACTGGTTTGATTTCCTTGCAGAGGTCATGTAGAAATAATTAATTTTTATGCAGGCAGACTTAACAACTTTTACCTTTAAGGCAAGGCCCCTGCTTCTACCCATTAGGCTGTCTGGCCTCTCTGCTCTGATCAGCGATTTGAAGATGCCATGTAGAGTGGGTCTCTTTCTCCCTAGGAGGTCCGATACAAAACATGATTGTCCAATCTGGACTTGGGCCTGGACATGTGATCTCAAGGCTCTGAGGGAGAAGAGACAGCCCACGAAGGCCCCCAGGCACAGGGAGTCTGTAATTGAGGGTTTTCATAATGGAGGGGGATAGCTCCTCAGCTGCCTCGGGTATCCTGCCCTGGAGAACAACTCCTCTGAAAGTCAAATCTTGCCCCCAGACTCTCAAGGTGGGCTCCCTGGAGGCTGTGAGACTAGAAGGTAGAGCAAGCTGTCAAGAATAAAAACCCTGGGACTTCCCTGGTGGTGGTCCAGCGGTTAAGAATCCACCTTGCAATGCAGGGGATGTGAGTTTGATCACTGGTCGGGGAACTAAGATCCCACATGCCTTGGGGCAACTAAGGCCTCGAGCCACAACTCCTGGACCCACGCACCACAACCAGAGAGTCTGTGCACCAGAATGGTGCAACGAGGATCCCGAGTGCTGCAACTAAGACCGAATGGAATCAAATAAATAAATATAAAAAAGTAAAAACCCCACAAGGCCTTGGCAACTTTCTTATCTGTAAAGAAATGGTTCTTTCCAGCCTCCCGTGCTGAAGGGGATGTGCTGTTGCTTGCTCTTGGGAGGACAGAATTCTCGCCACCTACCCATTCTTCTAGCTGGAGGTGGAGGCAGGTGGCCAAGGAGGATCTCATTTGAAGGTTTTCTCCAGGTCAGTGATTCTGAAATTTCAGCATTCATGAGAACCATCCAAAGAGCTTGTTAAAATACAGGTTGCTGGGCCACCCCTCAGGGTCTCCAATTTATTAAGGTCTAGATTGGGTCTGAGAATCTGCATTTTGACAAAAGCTCCAGGTGATGCTGATGTTTCGGGCCCAGAGAGATCCACTAGCTCCGGACATTCTCTCCCTGGGGACCCCCATCTCAGGCTGGGCAGTGGTGTGAGTTCAGGCGAGAAGCCTAGAGCAACATATTCCATCACAACAACAACAGCAACTGCTCTCTGCCAGGGGATGTGCTGAGGGCTGCATGTTCAGTCTCATCTCATCCTCATGCCAAGCCCACTCAGGAGGCTTCACTAGTACTACCTCCACTTTCCAATGAGAAAACAGGAGGCTCAGAGAGGGAACATAGGCTTTAGAATCAGACAGATTTGGGGTCTGATTTCAGTTCTGCCACTGAACCATAGTCTGAGCTCTTGAGCAAGTGGCTGACCTTCCTGAGCCTCTAATTCATCAGTAAATGGAGACCAAAAAACCTGATTCCTGGGGTATGATGAGGATGAGTGGGAGTGGGGATTACAAGGGCACCTGCACACAGTAGATGCAGAAGAAATGTACATCCCCTTTCTGAAAGCCTCATCCTTTTCTGTCTTCCCAGATTCATCATCCTGCCTCTCCCTATACTCTGAGATACCTTACCTAAAGTAACACTGGACTATTGTCACTTCCTAAACATGGTCTACCTGGTCATGCTCCCAGGGCTTTGGAAAGGCTATTTCCTTCATGTGGCAATGCTTTTCTCACTCTATTGCTCCAGAGAAACTCCTATTCATCCTTTAAAACCCATCTTAGAAGTCCCTTCCTTTTGTCACTTTCCTTGTAATGTCCTCTTCCTGACCTCGGGCAGAACAAATATCCAGGATTGCAGCATCTTCTTTGAAGAAAGAACTTAAAGTGTTACTTTCATTCCTTCCTTCCTCTTTCACTTGTGTTCCCCCAACAATTTACGTGGACTACAATTTGGAATACAAATTGCACTCTTACAGGGATCAGACAGCTTACACTGCCAGCAGCAAGCATCACCATCATCAACGCTTAGTCTATTCCATGCTCCTGGCACTGTTGTAAGAGGCTGAGGTTTGTTGATTCATTTAATGCTGAAAATAGTGTTTGAGGGAAGTGCTACTTACTATCCCTCTTTTCCATATGAGGAAATTGAATTACAGAAGTGCTAAATTGGATTTCCCTGGTGGCAGTGGATAAAAATCCAATTGCCAATACAGGGGACACGGGTTTGATCCCTGGTCCAGGAAGATTCCACACGCTGCAGAGGAGCTGAGCTCGTGCGTCACAACTACTGAGCCTGAGCTCTAGAGCCCATGAGCAGCCCATGAGCACTGAAGAAGTGCCTGAAGAGTCTGTGCTCCACAACAAGAGAGGCCACCGTGATAAGGGGCCCACGCACAGCAACTCGTGAGCAGCCCCTTGCTCTCTGCAACTAGAGAAGGTCTGCATAGCAACAAAGATCCAGCACAGCCAAAAATAAATAAATAAATAGAGCAGTGCACACATGTGAAAGAAAAATAAATTTTTCAAAAAGATCAAAACATTGTCCCCCAAAAAGTGCTAGATAATTTACTTTGATCATACAACTAATCCATGCCAGAGCTGGGATGCAGAAGCTGGCTATGGAGTCTGAGTTACTAACTTTTATAGTATGCTGCTCTTTATGCTTAAGGGGTGGGCCAGCTGGGGACTGTGCCATGCTCGAGGGTGCCTGCCCCATGCCAGGGGCAGCCGAAAGTTAGGGCTGGAGTTGTCAGATTTTCTGATCCTCTCTTCTCAGGAGGATCCCCAAATCCTAATCTCCCACCTTTTAAAATCTTGGCAGTAAATTAGAATTTCAAAAGGGCCATGGGCCTCACAAAAGCTGCGCACAGGTGTGCTTTGCAGGGACCGTGGCTCAGTTTGTTTCTGTATCTTAGCTCAGGGCCAGGTGCACAGTAGGTCCTTTGTAGGTGTCATGATACTTCTGGACCCCACTGTGAGCTGGGTGGGGCTCCCATAATCTGAGGTCTCAGCCTCCGTCCCACTCAGCGCTGGGATTCTCTGCCCTGCACTGGGATGTAGATGAGGTCCCAAATAGTGGCCCTGAGTGTCACCCTGGGGCCATCGCTGGGTCTTCTTTCTGTCCAAGATAAGACTTGCTGCTTTCTGAGTGCTTTCTGAGTGCTGACAACGTGCTAAGTGCTTGGTTTTGTCATCCCACTGACCCACTCAAAAGTTCTGGGAGGCTGCCCTTGTCATCATCCCAAGTTACAGATGTGAAACTCTGGCTCAGACGCTGGGAAGGGAATTATTGCCCAAACTAGGAAGAGGTGGAGCTGGGCCTGTAATGCAAAGAGCTGGGATTCCAGCATCCCCCAGCCAGCTGTCATCAGAGCTTCCACCAAACTTTTGACAGTCCCAGCCCACAGTCTAGGCTAAGGACACTCTCACGGCACAGCCTGGACCTGGAAAGTCTGTGGTACACAGGGAGGACCCTAGACACTCTAGTCTGTCAGACATGGTTTCTAAGTCCTTCCATATCCTACTGGATGGTGGGGACGGCATTGCGAGTATGTCTAGAGGAAACTCCTGGTCACGGTCCCTTATGGGAATTCTGCCCACTGGGGCCTGGACAGTCAGGGCTTGAGGCCTGGCTCAATCCCAGGCCTTTTGGCTCAGAAACGACCGCAGATAGGGGTTCAGCGTTTGTCCTTGTCCAAAGACAGAAGGACAGAGATGTGTATACGTGCACCTGTGCATGGGTGTGTGCCTTGGGTATGAGTGCATGGCACGTGTGTGTGCAATGGGGAACAGGGGAACTTGTCCCCCAAATTCAGATCCTGTGAAGTTAGTATAGAACAAAAAACAAATAAATCTTATTTCATCCAGAAATGTCAATTTATAGAAGAGGTTGAAATAGAAAACAGTCATCTAATTTTACAACTTAAATACTCAGCAATAGGCATATCCATGGGCTTTCCTGAGGCTCAGATGGTAAAGAATCCGCCTGCAATGCAGGAGACCTGGGTTTGATCCCTGGGCCAGGAAGATCCCTTGGAGAAGGGAATGGATACCCACTCCAGTATTCTTGCCTGGAGAATTCCATGGACAGAAGAGCCTGCCGGACTACAATCCATGGGATTGCAAAGAGGTGGACACCATTGGGGGACTAACAGCACTATCACGTGGCATATCCATGGTGGAAAACAAGGCAGCAGTTAAAATAAATAAGCTGGCTTTATATGCAGCCACTTGGATAACTTTCAAAGCAACGATAACTGAGTGGAGAGGGGTGGCAAGTTGCAGAAGGATGCTGGATGTACTGTACCATTTCTAGGAAACATCCACCCACGTTACTCTGCCGCTTACATACTTTCTATGGATACGCATCTATATGACTGCATGGGTGTAGGAAAGACCTAAAAGGAACACCCCAAGTTATGAAGGCGGTAACATTTGAGGGGGGCAGGGGTTACAGACAAAGGAGATTGGATGAGTGTATATTCCCTCTTGGATCGCACAATTCAGTGGGCAGGCAGGTGAGGTCATTGGTCATGCAGGGGATGCTTAGGTTCAGGGAACTAGTCACAGAAGCCTCCCACGGACTGAGGACTGAGCTGTCGGGGTCAATCCATTGCTTTGGCTGTTCTGCCCTCACTCCAGTGGAGATGGGCGGGTGTCTGTGTGTGTGTGTGGGTGGGGGTGTGTGGTAGGGGGAGCTGTCCTGCCCCTTGTGGATGGAGAAGCTCTGCGACTTCCTCTCTAAACCTCCCCCTGCCTCAGTTTCTCCCTCCAGACTAGACGACAAGGTCCCGCTTCGGCGGCACACATTCTGGCCCCAACCCCGCCCCCACCCCTGCCCAGCCCACCCAAGTGTTGACTTACGCTTCTCTGGGAAACAGAGAGCAGGGCCTTCGGAGCTGGCCTCCTCACGCTGGGCAGTCTCAAGGGGCACACTCATTGAAGACATCCCCGTTCCCCAGAGGGAGGCTGGTCGAGGAGGCTAAGGTGAGTGAGCTCTGCGGTCAGACTCCTCGGGTCCAAATCTGGGCTCAGCAACTTGTCTCAAGGACCCAGGGAAGCTGCTCCGGCCTCTGGCCCTCAGTTTTCCCCTTTGTTAAATGGAAACACCGTGGAGACACCCTAATTTCAGCAACACGTTGTGCGTCCAGGCGCCTAGCTCTCAGGTGTCGCTGTTGTCACCCTCCCAGAGGACCTCGCATCCCGCCCCTTCGGTGCCGAGGACGCCGCCGCCCTCTGGGCCGCCCCCGACGGCGCATTCGTCCGACACCTCGGCTCGCGTCCGGGGGTCTTCCCCTCCCCATCCTCCGGGGCGGTGGCCCTGCACCCGAGGCCGGGTCCCAGCAGTGCCGCCGGCGCGAGCGCCGAGCGCCCTCGGGTGGGAAACGGCGGGGCGGGCGGCGGGGAAAGCGCGGAGCCCGGCGTCGCGGTCATACCTGCTTCCCGCGGCGGCTCGGGATGCGTGCGGCGGCGGCGGCGGCTCGGGATGCGTGCGGCGGCGGCGGCGGCCGGGCGGCTGTGGCGGCGGCGCCGCGAGCGCGCGGAGACTCGGACAGGGAGGGAGCCGGCAGCGGGGCGGGGAAGCCCGGGAGCGCGGCGGGCGGGGCTTGGCGGGGCCGACGGCCGGGCCACCGCACCGCCCGGCTCCCCGCGGCCCTTCTTTCTCCCTCTGCCCCCAAACGAGCTCCGGCCTCGCGCGCTCCCTTGTTCCCGCGTCCACATCCACGTCTCCCCAGCTCATCCACCCAGACCCCTGCGCACACACCCCCGCATTTTCCCTCCGCACATCCAAATGCGTGGCTCAGATCCGTACACACAGACCCGTCATCGGTCATCCTCGTGTTCCCAGAAAGACCACTGTCCCAGCAGCACACGCATGCCCTGCGCAGTGCCCCCTCCTGCCCCGCGGCGCGCCTGGACTCAGGGCTCGCACCTGTCCAAACCCGCCCACAGCAACCCTAACCCGCCGCAGGCACAGTGTCCTCGGGGCGGCGTGAGGACTTCCAGGAGTTTGCATAGGAACCGGCTTCTGCAGCTGATTTCCCTGCCCCTCACCGGAGCTCTGAACTCCCTCACCCGCACCTTTGCGTTCTCAATGATCTTCTGCTTCCTGTCCTTGGCCACCTGCTTCAAGGTTACTCTCAGATTCCTGTCAGCCCATGAGGGCAGCCTCAGCAGCTGCCAGGCTCCCTTCTCTAATCCTCACTTCCTTCCCTCTTCCCATCTGGTGGAAGTTCCAAGGACTATCATTTCATATCTCCGTTTCACGTGTGCACGGCAACCCCCAAATGTCAGCCCTTCTGTCTCCGGTGGTGCTTGAATGCTCATTTGCTCAGTGGTGTCCAACTCTTTGCGATCCCAGGGACTGTAGCCCTCCAAGGCTCCTCTGTGTATGGGATTCCCCAGGCAAGAATACTGGAGTGGGCTGCTATTTCCTTCTCCAGGGAATCTTCCCGATCAAACCCACATCTTCTGCATTGGCAGATGGATTCTTTATCACAGAGCCACCATTTAGAGCCCGTTTGTTTTCTCTTGCTGCTATAACAAATGAGCACAGGAGTGCTAGCTTAATACGTCGGAATGTATTGTCTTGGCATTCTGGAGGTCAGAAGTGCAACACCACTAAAATCAAGAAGTGGTATGACTGTGTTCCTTCTGGAGGAACTAGGGGAGAATCTATTTTCTTGCCTTTTCTAGCTTCTGAATACTGACTGTCTTTCTTGTCTTGTGGGCCCTTTCTCTATCTTAAAAGCCACCAGTGCCAGGCCAAGTCTTCTGTATACACCGCATCTGTAGTTCTCTCTCTCCTCTATCTCCCTTTTCCACTTATAAGGACTCTTGTGATTATGTTCGGTTTACCTGGATGGATTGCTGTTGTAGTTGTTTAGTTGCTAGTTGGATCCGACTCTTTTGAGACCCCATGGACTGTAGCCTACCAGGTTTCTCTGTCTATGAGATTTCCCAGGCAAGAATGCTGGAGTAGGTTGCCATTTCCTTCTCCAGTGGATCTTCCCGACCCAGGGATCAAGCCCACCTCTCCTGCATTGGCAGGTGGATTCTTTACCACTGAGCCACCACGGAAGCCCATCTGGATGGACGATCCAGGATAATGTCTCCATTTCTAATCCTAACCAATCATAATTCTACCTGCAATCTTACTTACCCTTTGTCACGTAGTTTAACGTATTAACAGGTACTAGGAATGAGGATTGAGACATCTTTTAACTGTTATTCTGCCCACCACAGAGGCGAGCCTTACTGGAGAAAATTAGTCATCTGAGAAGATTTTTGATGTTATAAACTTATGAATATCTATAAGTAGAAAGAAGCTTATCATTGTCAATATTTGCAGCAGAGACATAATAAAATGTGGAATGTTTGGGGACCTCCCCAGTGGCACAGTGGATAAGAATCCGCCTGCCAATGCAGGGGACATAGGTTCTATCTCTGGTCCAGGAAGATTCCACATACCAAGGAGCAACTGAGACACAACTACTGGGCCTGTGTGCTGCAACTACTGAAGCCTGCTCACCTAGAGCCTGTGCTCCACAGTAACAGACGCCACCAAGATAAGAAGCCCTGGCACTGCACAAAGAGTAGCCCTTGCTCATTGCAACTAGAGAAAGTTCACACAAAAGCAATGAAAGCTCAATGTGACCATAAATAAATAAAAAGAAAATGTGGAATGTTTGTTTATGTGATGGAATACTATACAGCACCGAACAAGAACCTATTCCGTCTATGCAGATGAAGGTTCAAAATCATGAGTGAAGGGATTTCCCTGCTGGTCCTGTGGTTAAGAATCCACCTTGCAATGCAAGGGATGTGGGTTTGATCCCTTGTCGAGGAACTAAGATCCCACATGCCAAGGAGCAATTAAGTCTGAGTTACAACTAGAGAGTCAGCATGCTGCAACAGAAGTCCTGCATGACTTAACTAAGATCTGACACAAACACGTAAAACAAATCATGAGTGAAAAAAGCAAGCGGACTGACATAATAATGACAGCAAACACTTTTATAGTGCTTACTCTGTGCCAGATGCTGTTCCTAGGAACTTGTATAGTATATTAACACTCAGAGCAATCCCATGGGATATGTACAAGTATTATTCCTGTTTTACAGATGAGGAAAGTATGGTACAGGCAGTTGAATAACTTGCCCAAGGTCACACAACTAGGAAGCATCAGTCAAGATTTGAATCCAGAGTCAGGCTTAATCCAGAGCCAGTCTTAATCCAGAGCCTGTGCACTTCACTGTAGCAGATCAATTTGTATAGTATGAATTACTTCAAGTAAAAATTTTAGAGCACACAAAACAATATATACATATATATTTAGAGGACATAAAACTACCTATCTACAAATCACTTTGCTGAACACCTGAAATGAGCACAATATTATAAATCAACTATACTTCAATTTACTTCAACTATATATAAATCAACTATACTTCAAGTGTACATCAACCATCTGGTCAAATCTTTGGTTTTCCCAGTGGTCATGTACACATGTGAAAGTTGGACCATAAAGAAAGCTGAGCACTGAAGAATTGATGCTTTTGAACTGTGCTGTTGGAGAAGACCCTTGAGAGTCCTTTGGACTGCAAGGAGATCAAACCAGTCAATCCTAAAGGAAATCACTCCTGAATATTCATTGGAAGGACTGACGCTGACTTTGAAGCTCCAATATTTTGGCCACCTGATGTGAAGAACTGACATTGGAAAAGACCCTGATGCTGGGGAAGATTGAAGGCAGGAGGAGAAGGGGACGACAGAGGATGAGATGGTTGGATGGCATCACTGAGTCGATGCACGTGAGTTTGAGCAAGCTCTGGGAGTTGGTGAAGGACAGGCAGGCCTGGCGTGCTGCAGTCCATGGGGTCACAAAGAGTCAGACACGACTGAGCAACTGAACTGAACTGATCCTTCAATTAAAATTAAAAAAGGATAGGTGGATTCATAATCTACTTCTAAACTCAATCTGTTGCATTATGTTGCTTAGTTGAAATAAATAAAGGAAGGAAATTCAGCCTCTTGTAATTTTACTCACCGTTACTTTTCTTGGGGGTTTCCCTGATAGCTCTGTTGGTAAAGAATCCGCCTGCAATGTAGGAGACCTGGGTTTGATCTCTGGGTTGGGAAGATCCCCTGAAGAAGAGAAAGGCTACTACCCACTCCAGTATTCTGGCCTGGAGAATTCCATGAACTATATAGACCATGGGGTTGCAAAGAGTCGGACATGACTGAGCGACTTTCACTTTCATTGCTTTTCTCAGGGCAAATGTCATTATGGTGAAAAGGCAAATAACATTTATGACAACAATTTTGACTTCACGTTCTTCTTGAAAGGATCTTTGGGACACACTCCTACTCCCCACCCCAACCTCCCCTGAAGTCTGTCAATCACACTTTAAAAACCACTGCCCTATCATATATAGCTGTGATCATTAAAATTGTTGATACAAAAATGGCAATTTCATATTGTTCCAGCAAATACATGTTATTTTGGAAGGTTATCTGTTTGGTTCACACTCTGCTTTCCTGGCCAGGCCCAGGAAAACATCATTCGGTGTGTCTCTGCTGGGACTGTGTTGCTGTGGGCAGCTTTCCACCAATGTTATCTCTTTCTTTATGTCATGATTTCCAATGTGGGGGAGGTGGCATTTGAGGTGTGCATAGGAACTACGAACTCGGTGATATTAGGCTGACAAATTTTGAAGTATGTATTTTAAACAGTTGTGAACACGGAGAGCGGTGTTCTCAGAGTTGATTGAAGGACATAAGAGAGTCTGTGTGGACTTTTGCCAGGTGTTTAGAACCATGGATCACTTGGCAAGAAAACAAAAATCTTTTTCTAGACAAAGATATGTGGGCTGAGTTATGGCACAGTTGGACAAATTTAGGCCTGGATAGATTCATGACTGGTTTGAAAGGTAAGTACCCCCTAAACATTCTATTCTATATTATTGTGGAAGAATAGTCCTCCTGCTTTCTTTAGACAAGGTAGTGCAATGCTAGGAGATGATAAATATAAAAAGGGATCCAAGATCAGCCAAGCCAGCCCTGAGGATCAGTAGGGTGTTACATGCTGTTCTTTGTAATGACTATTTTAAAAATACATTGCATAAAAGATAAGGTGACTGTTTTTTTTCCCCTAGGAGAGGGGGTCACTGAGCACCCATTCATTCTACTTTAGATAAGTACATATGATTCAGTTCTTGGGTCAGCATCCCTTTCTTACCCCTCATCCATATTTTGATCCTGGTGATGCTGATTTCAGGTATCACCACCCCCATCCAAGTTGATGCTGCCCTGGCCTAGAAATCACACATTGTATTCCTCCTAAGTGATTCTGGTGAAAATTTTATCCAAACTACAAAAGAAGGAAGTCAGGAGGGACAGTTGCAGAATCTTGACATCTGAAATGTCAGGTCCCAAACTAAGAAGATTAACTCCCACAAGCACAGATGTAAAGTCCTACAGTTGGGTCATCCAGACAAATTCTGGCTTGGGACCTGTGCCACCCTCTGAGATAGAGAGCCTCTTAGAGATGCAGTGCCACCCTCAGGCCTGGAAGACCTAGGAGGTGCTGGTCTCTGGCGTGGTTGGCAGAATCCTTGTGTGCTGTGCTTAGTCGCTCAGTCATGTTGAACTCTGCAAACACATGGACTGTAGCCAGCCAGATTCCTCTGTCCATGGGGATTCTCCAGGCAAGAATACTGGAGTGGGTTGCCATGCCTTCCTCCAGGGGATCTTTCCAACCCAGGGTTCGAACCGAGGTCTCCCACAGTGCAAGCGGATGCTTTACCGTCTGAGCCACCAGGCAGAATCTTTACCTGAGTCCTTTGCTTATGGTGGGTCCTGGATCTTCAGTCTCATTCCCTCAGGCCATAGCAAGCAAGCTTGGATGTTCCTCTGCCTCTGACCACATCACACCAGCTCCTACCATGCAAGACCTTTCTATTATTCCACTTTTTCTCCCCCAGTTACTACTGCTAAGTTGCTCAGTCGTGTCCGACTCTTAGCGACCCCATGGATGGCAGCCCACCAGGCTCCCCCGTCCATGGGATTTTCCAGGCAAGAACACCGGAGTGGGGTGCCATTGCCTTCTCCAATTACTACTACTCATATTGAACTGTGATACTATTTGCCAGGCACCTTGCTAAGTCTCCTTTATCCTCCCAAACAATCTTATGAGGTAGGTTCTAGTTTTGTTCCCATTTTACAGATAAATAAACAGACTTGTAGATGTCAAGGAACTTGGCCCAAATAGCAGCAAAGCCAGGTCTCTCTGGAACCAAAGTCCATGTTCTTAAGTGTTTTCCTAAACTGCAGATTTGTAAACAGGGGAGGGTGTGTATGGGAGGGAATGGGGATGGAGGAGATCCAGTTTTCAAACATGTTTTGTAAGATCATGTGGTATTTAAAAAAATTTTTTAAACCAATGTTTAAAAGTGAGAAAATAGCTCATAAAAATCCACTTCCTGATTCTCTGGAAAATAAGCAGTCAGGAGGTCTGGTAACAAGAATGCTTTCATTCCTGCTTGGTCCGAGTCACCTGGAGCTGAGTGGCAGCTGAATGGGTCCTGATTTCCCATGATTCTCTGTTTCCAAGTTGTCCTGTGTCCCTGTGCCCAGCTTGCCTGTGCATTGATGACTGATAGATGTTTGAGTATGGAGCCTCTGCTCCCATCATGTCCAAGCCATCTCTGCTTCTTCTTCTTCACCGCTGGCCAGTCTGCCACAAAAGCTCCCAGCTACTGCCAAGCCTGGCAGTTTTCACTTTGTTCCCAGAAATCCAGCCGCAGAGTCTAAATCACACAGGGAACAGCCAGGCTGGCGCTCAGGGCTCACCTGGTCACTCAGAGCGCATACCTTTCCATTTGTCTCCCCTTCCTGGCCTAGAGGAAAAATTTAATCAGCTTCTGGGGCTGTGACCCAAGGAAAAGGAAGATCTGAGAACAAACTTTGCAACTTTGCTATTGAGGTTATCAGTGGCATCCAGGAACCTTGAGAAAGGTCAGGTTGCTGCTTGGAGACTTTAAAACATTCAAACACTCATACATTCTAGTGAGGCAAGACAGACAATAAATAAGACAAAGGAGCTTTTAGATGGTTTAACTGCTGTGGAGAAGAAGAATGCAGGCTAAAAGGGGTGGGGTGAAGGTTGAGTTTTAAAAAGTAGGGTCAGCTGGCAGTTCAGAAATTAGGACTCTATGATTCCACTGCTGGGGCATGAGTTCAACCCTTGGTCAGGGAACTAAGATCCATAAGCCTAAAGGAGGAGGAGAAGCCAGCCCTGCAGATACCTGGGAGAAAAATGTACCAGGCAGAGGAATAGAAACTGCAAAGGCCCTGAGGCAAAGCATGCCTGGCGTGTTTGAAAAGCAGTAAAGGTGCCAGCATGTCTGTAGTGGAAGTGAACAAGAAGACCGTGAGAGGGAGATTCAGAAAGTTCGCACAGGGCGTGGAAACAACCCAGGACAGGCCCTTGTAGGCCGGGGTAGGGACTTTGGTCCTGAAGCCCTGAGATGTGGGCTTGTAGAGGTTTGGGGGTAATATAACCCCATCAAAGGGGCTTTCCTGATGGCTCAGCAGGTAAAGAATCCGCCTGTAATGCAGGAGACACAGGTTCAATCCCAGGGTCAGGAAGATCCCCTGGAGAAGGAAATGGCAGTCCACTTCAGTATTCTTACCTGAAAAATCCCATGGACAGAGGAACCCGGTGGGCTACAGTCCATGGGGTCACAAAGAGTTGGACACGACTGAGCAACTAAGCACGCAAGCAAGCAACCTGATCAAAAATTTCTGATGTGTTTTTCAATGTGATAAAATACACACAACAATACCATTTTAACCATTTAAAAGTATACGTACAGTAGCGTTAAGTACACTCACGTTGTTCAACCATCACCGTCACCTGTCTCCAGTATTTTCAGAGGCTGCCAGACTGGAATTCTGTATCCATTGAATAGTAACTATCCAGGTTCCTCTCCTTCCAGCTCCTGGTAGAATACTGATTATTCTACTCTTGTCTCTATCAGTTTAACTCAGCTAGATACTCCATTTAAGTGAAATCATACAACATTTGCCTTTTTGTATCTGATTATCTCATGTCTTCAAGACTCATTCATGCTGTAGCGTGTGACACAATTTCCTTCCTTTTAAACACTGAATAATAATAGCCCAGTGCAATGTCTATGACATTTTATCCACCCATCCACTGGACATTTGGATTATTTCCATCTTTTGGCCATTGTGAAGACTGCTACAGTGAACATAGGTAGCATTGAATAATTATTATTCGAAGGTAAAAATACCTTTTCAAGAACTTGCTTTCAAATTTTTTAGGTGTATCTGATTGAAAGTTGAAATGGAAGCTGGAGCAGGGTCCAGGGTCAGAGCTGTGGAGGGGGTAAGAAGTGGTTAGATTCTGGATGTATTTTTCAAGGATAGCTGACATAATTTGCTGGAGGATCTGGTGTGGGGTGTGAGACAATTTAAGACCAAACGTTCCCAGATAACTTGGTGTTTAATGAGTTATTTGCAGCTATTTAAGAAAGTTGCAGAATAATGCTTGCCAAACAACATTATTTACATATAAAACAATGTAAACGCAAAGATAGAGCTCTCAAAGAATACATATCAGATTATTAACCATGGTTACCTCTAGCATGAAAGAGAGGAAGGAGAGGTGAGAGTCCTCAAGCAGAATCTTGTCTCTCTCTGTTTTTTAGGCTGTTCTGGGTTGAAACTCCAGTACTTTGGCCACCTCATGCGAAGAGTTGACTCATTGGAAAAGAATCTGATGCTGGGAGGGATTGGGGGCAGGAGGAGAAGGGGATGACAGAGGATGAGATGGCTGGATGGCATCACTGACTCGATGGACGTGAGTCTGAGTGAACTCTGAGAGTTGGTGATGGACAGGGAGGCCTGGCTGCTGGAGAAGTAAGGACAGAGAGGTGCTGCAATTCACGGGGTTGCAAAGAGTCGGACATGACTGAGCGACTGAACTGAAGTGGGTCTTCATTGGTGCTAATGGACTTTCTCTGGCTGTGGTGAGCTGGGACCGCTCTCTAGTTGCGGTGCACCGGCTTCTCACTGGGGTGGCTTCTCTTCGTTGCGGAGCACAGGCTCTAGAGCACAGACCCAGCAGCTGTGGCTCACAAGCTTAGTTGCCCTATGGCATGTGGAATCTTCCCAGAGCAGGATCAAACTCATGTCTCTTGCGTTGGCAGGCAGATTCTTAAGCACTAGATCACTAGGGAAGTCTGGAGAATCTTATCTTTAGGTGTGTTCATCTTTTAAAATAAAAGAGTGTATTCATATACCACTTGTGTAATTAAAACTTAAAAAAAAAAAAACCCTAATGAATAGTGTTCACCTTTTTAAAAGACTAGAAGGCGCTTGGTTTAATTTAGGACTAAGTTCTCCCAGCCAATTGGGTATTTAATGAGTCAGATTCACTTTTGAAGCTATTTAATTGCTACTGAAGTGGCTTGAATCACTCATTGATGTTGGGAAGGAAAATAGGAGACTTTCATTTGGCTCCGTCTGCTGAAAGCAAAAACCTTTCCAGCTAGCATGGGCACATAGCCCAAGACCAACCAGGCAGCCTTAGAGAAGTCAGCAAATATTAACGCGTAATCACATAAGTGACAATAATCATTTCAACAACGATAAAATAGCAGCAGCAACCACTTACACCTAGGTGGCACTTGCAGTGCCAGCTCTATTTTTAAAAATTCACTTATTTATTTATTTGGCTAGGTCTTACTTGCCGCACATGGGATCTCTGATCTTCACTGTGCATGTGGAACCCTGAGTTACAGCATGTGGGAAATAGTTCCCTGACCAGGGATTGAACCTGGGCCCCTTGCATTGTGAGTGCAGAGTCTTAGCCACTGGACCGCCAGAGAACTCCTCGGCCAGCCAATGCTCTAAACATTTCATGTGTACTAACTAACAATAGCCCAGGGAGGTAGAGACTATTAGCCTAAATTTACAGGAAGGAAATAGAGGCACACACATTTCCACTCATTGCACATTCTGGGGATAAATTCCATCTCCTATTGTTTCCTCCTTGCCTGTTTCTTGCCTTTTTACTTCACTTATGAGGTTTGGATCATGTTGCAAGGCTTAATGGTGACGCGGCAAACAATGAGGCTATGGGGATGTTGACAGCAGGTGTTTCATTCTCGCACCCCTGGCATACTGGCACATAGCCTCCACACAGCTGACAGGATAATCCTTTTATCTTTTAATAATCCAGGTCATACTAAACAAACAAAAGATGAAACTTAGTAGTCACCTTGGAACACAGTGGTTGTGGCAGCGATATCCTGAGATGGCCCTTGAGGTTCCCCTCCTAGTGTTGACACCTTGTGTCGTCCCCTCCCCCACTATGTAAGTGAGGTCAGAATCAAATCTCTCCCCAGCTGAGCCTTCCAGTGAGACCACCGCCCCAACCAGTACCTCCATGGTAGCTTCATGAGTGACCCTGCAGCAGAGGACCCAGCTAAGCCATGCTGGGACCCCTGACCCACAGGAACTGAAAGAGAAGAAATGTGTGTTGTTTTAAGCCACTAAATGTGGTGATTTGTTTTGTGGCATTAGAGAACAGACAGCCAATTAGATCAGACAGCCAATTCATTGTTTTGACCTGGGTTTGATCCCTGGGTTGAGAAGATGCCCCGGAGAAGGGAAAGGCTACCCACTCCAGAATTCTGGCCTGGAGAAATCCCCCAGGGACTGGATAGTTCATGGGGTCACAAAGAGTTGGACACGACTGAGCAACTTTCACTTTTAAATAAAGGAAAAGAGTCAAGCATGTATTCTGCCTGTGCTATACAGGGTAACCAGATAGCTGATGTGAGGAAATTTTCTGTACGTATATATACCATCTAACTAAAGAAAGAAAAAATAAAATGTCAGCACTTTGAAACTTCTAATGAATTAGTGAACCTGGGCAAAGGTCATTCGTGGCTGCTTATATCATGAGATGAGCGGCAATCAAACAGTATACATCTCTTGATGAAAGTCCCTAATTTCATTTATGAAGTAGTCTTGCCAAAAAACAAACACAAAAACCCCCTTGATTCTGATTAGATCTGTCTGAACAAGAACTAAAGAGACTCTTGATGAGGGTGAAAGAGGAGAGTGAAAGAGCCGGCTTAAGACTAAATATTAAAAAAACTAAGATCATGGCATCCAACCTCATTACTACATGGCAAATAGAAGGGGGAAAGGTGGAAGTAGTGACAGATTTCCTCTCTTGGGCTCCAAAATCATTGTGGATGGTGACTGCAGCCATGAATTCAGAAGACGATTTCTTTTTGGAAGGAAAGCAATGACAAAGCTAGACAGTGTATTGAAAAGCAGAGACATTACTCTACTGACAAAGGTCTGCATAGCCGAGGCTATGGTCTTCTCACTGGTCATGTATGGTTGTGAGAGCTGGACAATAAAGAAGGCAGAATGCCAAAGAATTGATGCCTTCAAACTGTGGTGCCGGAGAAGAATCCTGAAAGTCCCTTGGACAGCAAGATCAAACCAGTCAATCTTAAGGGAGATCAACCCTGAATATTCACTGGAAGGACTGATGCTGAAGTTAAAGCTTCAGTATTTTGGTCATCTGATGCAAACAGATGATTCAGTGGAAAAGTCTCTGATGCTGGGAAAGATTGAGGGCAGAAGAAGAGGGCATCAGAGGAAGAGATGGCTGCAAGGTATCACGGATGCAATGAACATGAACTTGGGCAAACTCCAGGAGATGATGAGGGACAGAGAGGCGTGGCGTGCTGCAGTCCATGGGGTCGCAAAGAATTGGATGCAACTGGGCAACTGAACAACAACAACAACATGTAACTACAAGTTTATGAGAAATCCAGGGAACAGAGGAACTTGTTAAATAACACCATGGGGATATACCCAGTGAAATTCAGATGGTGGGAAACTATAGGACAAAGGACCAGTTTCAACAGATTGAAAGAAACGGATAGAGATTGTGGAGAATCCTAGAGATTAAAAGAGGTTTAAGAGCTATTTCAACAATTGCAATTCATGACTTACTTGGATGCTGATTCATACAAACTCTGTGAAAATTATCAATAAAATGGCACATTTGAACACTAGTTTGTGGTATATAGAACTTATTCTTACATTTTTAAGTATAGCAATGGTTTTTTGTGAGTTTTCTAAAAGAGACCTTGTATTTTAAAGATATAGAGGCAGACTTCAATTTATGGTGCTTTGCAGATATTGCAGGTTTTACGAATTGAAGGTTTGTGGCAGTGCTGTGTTGAGCAAATCTATGTCACCATTTTTTTCTTTTCCAACAGCATTTGCTCACTTCGTGTCTCTGTCATATTTTACTTAATTCTTGCACTAGTTCAAACTTTATTATTATTATATTTTTATATTATTATTACTACTACTATTATATGTTATTATGATGACCTGTGATCAGTGATCCATCTTTGATGTTACTACAAATCACTGAAGGCTCAAACTGATGGTAAGCATTTTTTTAACAAGAAAGTATTTTTAAATTAAGCTAGGAACCTTGTTTTATTAGATATAATGCTATTGCATACTTAATAGGCTGCGGTAAAGTATAAACATAACTTTCATATGCACTGAGAAACCAAAATATTTATGACTTTCTTTATTGTGACATTTACTTTTTATTCACAGTGATCTGGAATCAAACCTGCAATATTTCCAAGGCATGCTTATGTGCAGAAATATTTAGAGGTGAAATGGGAAGATGTCTGGGATCCACTTCAAAACAATCCATTAGGATGGTGTGGAAGATACAGATGAAGTAAGATTGGTCATGAACTGATAATGTTGAAACTGCATGATGAGTACTTGTGTGTTCACTATTCTATTTTTCTATTCTACTTTTCGTATATTTAGAAATTTCCATAAAAACCATTTTCAAAAAAAAATCTAAGTAAAATCTAATGTTTTCCTTCTCACTCAGTGAGAATAAGAGTTGAAATGGCCTGTAAGTTTCCCCTTTATCTGAAACCCCCCATCCCCTTTGTTACTTTCTCTGAGCTTATCTCCTAACATTCTCCCTTTGTTCTTCCATGTGACTTTAACTGGCCTCTTTGTTGCCTCTTGAATACCCCCTCCTGCTCCTACCCCCAGAGAAGGCAATGGCACCCTACTCTAGTCCTCTTGCCTGGAAAATCCCATGGATGGAGGAGCCTGGTGGGCTGCAGTCCATGGGGTCGCTAAGAGTCTCACATGACTGAGCAACTTCACTTGCACTTTTCACTTTCATGCATTGGAGAAGGAAATGGCAACCCACTCCAGTGTTCTTGCCTGGAGAGTCCCAGGGACGGGGGAGCCTGGTGGGCTGCCGTCTATGGGTCGCACAGAGTCGGACACGACTGAAGCGACTTAGCAGCAGCTCCTACCCTAGGGCCTTTGCACTTACCAGTCCCACCTGCTCCTCTGTCAGGTTCCAAGGACTGTTTTTGCTTACTTCTCTTAGGTAGAGACTCTGCCAGTCCTTGGAGAGGTCTTCCTCGATTATCCCATATGAAATAGCAATATATGCCACATACAGAAATTCTTGTCCTTATTTGCGTGCCCTGTTTTTCTCTGTGGCACTTGATATACATTACACTTTATCTGTTTGGTTCCTTGATTGTCTTCTTTCTCCAACCGGATGTAATTTCAGGAAAGCGAGGACTTAAATCACAGATTTCCTTGGTGGTACAGGGGATAGGAATTCGCCAACCAATGCGGGGGATGTGGGTTCAATCACTGGTCTGGAAAGATTCCACATGCTGTGAGGAAGCTAAAGCCTGTGCCACACGACTGAGCCTGAGTGCCTCAACTACCGAAGCCCGCATGCCTAGAGCCTGTGCTCCACAACAAGAGAAACCCACACACCGCAGCTAGAGAGCAGCCCCCACTCTTGGCAACTGCAACGGCCTGTGCACAGCAACGAAGACACAGGAGCCAAAAATAAAATAATGAATTAAAAAATCAATGACCAAAATTCCAATGCCTAAATCAGTGCTTGGTATATTACTATTTGTGCAGTTAATGAATGCTTGTTTAAACTCCACTTTTCTTTCGTCATTTATTTTGAGTAATTTCAAATGCACAGAAAAGTAAAGAGACTTGTAAGTAATGAACATCTAGATATAACTTGTGAACATTGGCCATATTTGCTTCATCTCTTTCCTTTTTTGGCCTGAGTATTTTAAAGTATTTATAGTCAACATGACATTTCATCACTAAATAATGATCTCTGGGATTCTCCTTAATCTCTATCAGTTTCCTTCAATCTGTTAAAAATGAAACACTACTTAGCCACAATACCATTATAACACCTAACAAAATGAACCCCAAATCCATAGTGCCATTAAATTCCTCCGTATACACATTTCTCCATTTGCCCCCAAAATGCCTTTTACATTGCTTCAAACCAGGACTCAGTCAAGATCCTCAAATTGCATTTGATCACATCTCATAAGTGTCTAAGTCTAGAATCTCTCTTGCGTCTCCTCCCTTTTTTCCAGGTCACTGAAGAAACCAGGTTCATAGTCCTTTTGGTGCAATGCCTACTTCTTGTCTTTGATTGCTTCCTCATGAAGCATTTAATTTTTCCCTCAACACCCTGTATTTCCGGTAAACTTGCAGCAGATTTAAAGACTTCATCAGATTTTAGCTGAACATTTTAGCAATAATTCTTCCCAGGTGGTGCTACGAGCACCCTCTGTTGACTCACACCAGCAGGCTCATGAGTATCTCATGAGTGAAGCTAAGATTGATCACTGGATTCAGGTGGTGACAACCTGATCCCTCCATTGTGACGTTATGTATTCTTGGCACCGTGAATATCCAGTCTCCCTTGAACCTTTCACCCCATGACTTCAGCATCCATTGCTAATCATTGCCTGAGTCAAGTATTTCATTCAGGGTTGCAAAATCTAATGCAATCCCTCCTTCAACAATTATGAGCTGTCATTCTCCTGTAAAGAAGAGCTTCTTTCCCTCATTGACTAGGGCAGAATAAATTATTTCCCTCTTGCGTGTGTGTGTGCTCAGGCAGTTCAGTAGTGTCCGACTCTTGCAACCTTATGGACTTAGCCTGCCAAGTTCCTCTGTTCATGGGATTCTCCAGGAAAGAACATTGGAGTGGTTTACCAATGCCCTCCTCCAGGGAATCTTTCCAACTCAGGGACTGAACCCGAGTCTCATGTTCCCTGCATTTCAGGTGGATTTTTACCACTGAGCCACCGGGGAAGCCCGATTTCCCTCTTACTGCTACTTTTTAAGGGTAAGGATTTGATGCAATAGCTACCTCCAATGGTGACAAATTAGTTCTTTCTATTCTGTTTTTTTCTTTTCTTTCTGTTTTTATTTGGGTATCATTGTAAACTCAATGACTTAAAAATAGAGCTCAGATGTTTCATTCAAGTGCATTCATTAATTTAAAAAAAAGAACTTTTAGTTTGGAATAATTTTAGATTTACAGAAAAGTTGCGAAGATAGTTCAGAAAATTCCCACAAGCAGTTTCCCCATAATGTAATTCAATGTTATAATAACATTTTACATTCCCGTGATTCCTTTGACAAGCTGCGAAATCAACATTGGTATACTACTATTAATAAAACTCCAGACTTTATATTTTACTAGGTTTTCCATGAATGTCCCTTTTCTGTTTTAGGATTCAGTCTAGGATCATTCATTCATTCTTTCTTTTTGATGCTTAAAACTGACCTAGCAGAACTAAATGGGAGCCTAGTGAGGCTGGGCCCAGATCCTCTTGACATGACCATAACCCCAGCTAGTTTTGTTAAACTTCTTTCTGGACTGTCAAGATGTCCCAAGCTCATCTGGATTTGACTTCATTGCCAACATTTTAAAAATAGTTGACTTAAAGTGAAGGCTTCCCTGGTATCTCAGCTGGTAAAGAATCCACCTGCAATGCAAGGGACCTGGGTTCGATCCCTGGTGTTGGGAAGATCCCCTGAAGAAGGACGTGGCAACCCACTCCAGTATTCTTGCCTGGATAATCCCATGGACAGAGGACCCTGGCGGGCTATAGTCCATGGGGTGTCAAAGAGTTGGACACGACTGAGTGACTAAGCACAGCACAGATTTAAAGTGAAAGTCGGGATTTTCAGTTTTCCTCCTGAAGTCAGCAGATCTGGCAACACTGAACTTCCCTTCCTGCTTGGCAGAAACTGGCCCAAGCTTAGTAGGGCTGCCCCATTTAGACAGGGTGTGTACCCGTGAGCTTGACAGAAGCCCCACCACTCCCCAGGACCGGTTTGTACCATGCCTTTATGTAAGCCGCCCGGCTTCTGCAGCCCTTTGGGTTAAGAACTTAACACAGACTCTGCTGCTGCCTGCTCTTCCTCCTCTCTCCCATCTTCTCTACGTATGAAGTGGCATCTAGGTGCCCAGCACTGATGTGAAATGCTGGGCTTCTAAAGGCAGACAAGGCAAATATTGAGGTCATTGGCTTGTTTGATCTTAGAGCCAGGCCTTGACCTTCTTCTGCAAAGTACATTTCCCAGGCACCACTGCCACTGGCTGGCTGGTTTCCAGCTGTGTGTGTGTGTGTGTGTGTGTGTGTGTGTGTGTGCGCGCGCGCGCGCGCGCATGTGCATGCATGTTGTGTGTGTGTGTGCGTGCGCGTGTGTGTGTGCGTGCGCGTGCACACATGCGCGCATGCTCAGTTACTCAGTCTTGTCCAACCCTCTGCAACTCCATGGACTGTAAGATGGAGGACTGTAAGGCTGTAAGGACTGTAAGGCTCCTCTGTCCACCAGATTTTCCAGGCAAGAATACTGGAGTGGGTTGCCATCTCCTTCTCCAGGGGATCTTTCAGACCCAGGGACTGAACTCGTGTCTCTTGTGTTTCCTGCATTGGCAGGCAGATTCTTTCACTGCACCACCTGGGAAGCCCTCGTTCCCAGCTAAAGTGAGCCAAAAACTGGCAGGAGATGGCATGGTGGGCTGAAGGGAGGAGCCAGAGCTCCTTCCCAACCTCAGAGAGTGTTTTCCAGCAGAGGCTGCGTCTCCTCCATGGTTTAGCTCTTCACTGGGCAGCCCCTGCTGTGACTCTGGCTCCTCCTGGATGGCCCCAGAGACGGACACCCCTGCCCTCCGTGTATCCCAGCAGGGACAGCAGCTTCCTGCCATTGCTCAGCCCAAGGTGGTTTCACCATCTCCTCTTCTCAGCTCTTAACTCATTTGTGGAATTAATTCCTTGATGAAGTTCCCCCTGTGTGAAATACCTGGACTGGTTTAGATTTTTCTCATAAAACATACCTGGCCCCTGACGTCAGGGAACATGTACTGGTTCTTTATCTGCGTTTACTTGCTTTGTAACTCTTGGCAAATTACTCAATCTCTCTTAACTTTGTTCTGTCTTCCTGTCAGGAAAATAGGATGAAAATGGTATTTCCCTCATATTCCTGCTGTGAGGATGAAAGGCAAGGATGCATATAAGGTGGTTAGCTCATTTCCTGGAACCTAACAGTAAGTGTTCAAAAATGTGACCTATTATTCTAGGCCACAGTCTACAGACTGTACCCGACACTCCCATCTCCCCTCCACCGACCAGGGGGACATCAAGTGACTTCTTCCTCTGTGACTCCATAGACAACGCTGAGCACGTTGGCGTGTTGTACACCAGCTCAAATCAGTCATAATTACATATCCCTTCCCTCCCTCACCCCCCCCCCACCATCACACCTCACAAGGTCATCATGGAACGCCAGCAACGGTGTTCACTGAGCACCTACTATTTCCAAGGTCTCAACTTACTTACTCTTGATAAATGTATCTAAGACATAGGTATTGCTCTTCTCCCTATTTTCCTGATGAGGTTGAGTAACTTGCTCAAGGTCTCATAGCAGAGGAGGCGTGATGTGAACTTGTGTGGACTGCCTCTGGAGCCCGTGTCCTTTAACCTACACCGTGAACCCTCAATATGCTGCCCTCCATTATTGCAGCGGGTAAGAAAGGGTCTCTTCCCTCAAACAGCGCACAGTCTAGCTGGAGAGACAGGTTTGTTCATCATTAAGCACAACGCAGTGTTGCACACGCCAATCATTCTTTGCGTGCTTGTGCATTCAGTCATTCATTCATCCAGCAAACTCTGGGTATCCATTATGCACCAATCTGTGCTAAAGGCTGGTGAGGATGTTCAAGGTGGCTTGGGGACCCAGAGTTACCTTCTGTAGCCATGGAGTGCAGAGTGGTAACGTGGGAGGCTTCTGACATTTCCTCTTTTCATTCCTCCAAAGTACTGCTCTTTATTTTTCTTTTTTTAAAAAAATTATTTTTTTAATTGGTGGAAAATTGCTTTATGATTTTGTGTTGTACACCAGCTCAACTCAGTCATAATTACATATCCCTTCCCTCCCTCACCCCCCACCATCACACCTCACAAGGTCATCATGGAATGCCAGGCAGCACAGCACTTTAGAATCAGACGTAATTAAGCTTTCCTCCTGCTTCTTGCTTTACTTGCTGTGTGACCTCAAACAGATGACTTAACCTCTCTGGGCTGGTTTATATATGTAAAACTGGGGCTAATAAATAATAATGGTGATACCTGCCTCACATGCTTAATGTTAAGGCAGGAAGATACAATAAATGCAAAGGTCTCTTAGTTGAGTGCTGGGCACACAAAGACGGCTCAGTTATCTGTGGTTACTATTATTTGTTGATGACAATTGTTAATTGCCTGTAGCCAACAACAACAGAAGGCTGTTGCTCTAAACACTACATCCCTTAGCTTGGCAAAGTTCTGCTGGTCTAACAAACCAGATGCGTTCTTTCTGGCTTTTCAACTGACAAGTCTCAGCAGGATGAGAACAATGCTAGTAGGCAAGACAGATGGATACTTAGTGAAGACTGAAAGTCAGCTTTGTTTTCCAGGTGCTGCATAGAAGCAGTGAAGAAGAGAGCCGGAAGCTTTGTAGCCTTCCTCCTCCCTGCCAGAGAGCCCAGCCCTGCCTGGCTCCAGATCAGTCATGCCTAGATGGGTTTAAAGAGCTATAACCCGTAGAAGGTATGAATTTCACTCCACAAACTTGTATGTGTAATACATAAAATTGTTTACTTTTCTGTAACAATGTCATTCCTATTTCTGACTTCTTCTAGGAAACAGAAACTTTATCAGTCGGTTCTAAGTCTAAAGGTGAGCTACATGCTGAAGACTCAAATTATCTCCAGCATCTTCCCTGAAATCCAAGCACACATCTGTCTGTTGACAATCTCACGTCAATAGGCATCTTTAAATGAATAATCGTTCAAAACTGAACACTGACATTTTCTTCCCAGCCCTGTTCCTCCTACAGTCTTCTCCATCTCAGTGAGGGCAACCCCATTCTTCAGGTTTTCAGATAGAAGTCATCGGAGTCATTTAAAAAAAACACTTTTTTAAAAAAATTGGGGTGAAATTCACATGACATAAAGTTAACCATTTAATTAAATAATTATTATTAAAAGATGTTTTTAATGTGGACCTTTTTTAAAGTCTTTATTGAACTTGTTACAATGTTGCTTCTTGTTAAAATTTGTTTATTTTTTGGCTGTTTTGACTCTTTGTTGGTGCGCATGGGCTTTCTTTCGGAGAAGGCAATGGCACCCCACTCCAGTACTCTTGCCTGGAAAATCCCATGGACAGAGAAGGCTGCAATCCATGGGGTCGCTGAGGGTCGGGCATGACTGAGCGACTTCACTTTCACTTTTCACTTTCATGCATTGGAGAAGGAAATGGCAACCCACTCCAGTGTTCTTGCCTGGAGAATCCCAGGGATGGGGGAGCCTGGTGGGCTGCCCTCTGGGGTCGCACAGAGTCGGACACGACTGAAGTGACTTAGCAGATGGGCTTTCTTTAGCTGCGATGGGACGGGGATACTCTTCCTTGTGGTGCACAGGCTTCTCACTGTGACGCCCTCTCACCCCTCACGGGCTATAGGGTTTGTGAGTTCAGTAGCTGCAGTTTGTGGGCTCGGTAGTTCCGGCGCACAGGTTTAGTTGCCCCTCAGTGTATGAAATCTTCCTGGACCAGGAATCTAACCTGTCTTCCCTGCAATGGCAGGCAGATTCTTATCCACTGTACCACCAGGAAAATCTTCCTCCTTTTTTTTTTTTTTTTTCATGTTTTGGGTTTTTGGCCAAGGCCAGTTCCCTGACCAGGGATTGAACCCAGCACACCCAGGATCAGAAAATGAAGATGTTTTTGGACTGCTACTGGACTGCCAACCACTGGACTGCCAGGGAAAACCCCAAATTGACCATTTTAGAGTGAACAATTTCATGGCATTTAGTTCATTCGCAATGTCAAGGAACCACTGAAATGAAGTAAAGTGAAAGTCGCTCAGTCATGTCCAACTCTTTGCCACCCCATGGACTATACCCTGCAAGCAGATTCTTTACCAGCTGAACCACAGGGGAAGCCCACCTCTATTTAATTCCAAATATTTTTTATCACCCTGTGAGAAAACCCATACCTATTAAGCAGTCATTTCCTTTCTCCATCTTCCTCTAATCCCTGGCAATTACTAATCTACTTTCCGTCTCTATGGATTTACCTATTCTGAGTATTTTGTATAAATGAAATCATATAATATGTGGCCTCTCCTGTCTGGCTTCTTTCACTAACAAAATGCTTTTGAGGTTCAGGCTTCCCTGATGGCTCAGATGGTAAAGAATTTGCCTGATATGTGGGAGAGACCTGAGTTCGATCCCTGGGTTGGGAAGATCCCCTGGAGAAGGGAATGGCAACCCACTCACAGTATTCTTGCCTGGAGAATTCCATGGACAGAGGAGCCTCGTGGGCTATACTGTCCATGGGGCTGCAAAGAGTTGGACGTGACTGAGAGACTAACACTTTCTCTTTCATATTGTAGCATGTGTCAGCACTTCATTCCATTTCATAGCTGAAGAATACTCTGGAGATAGTCTTGATTACTCTGTCTTTACACTCCACAATCAGCCAGCTAAACAAGCCTGTTGGCTACCTTCAAAATATTTCTTTTCTCTCTCTTGTTTTTGACTCCACCACTCGGCTTGGCTTGCAGCATCTTAGTTCCCCAACGAGGGATTGAACACATGCCCCCTGCCATGGAAGAGTGGAGTCCTAACCACTGGACTGCTAAGGAATTCCTAAAAATATTTCTAGAATGGATTCACTGCTTGTCATCTCTATTGCACCTCCTTGTCCGATCCAGACCATCACCTCTCACCTGGATTATCACATTTTCTTGTTTCTGTTCTTCATATCCCCAGACCCTAACCTTTCTGTCCAGTTTTCCCCTCCACACAGAATCCAGAATGATTCAGTTAAAGCTTAAGTCACATCATGTCCCTCCTGTGATCAAAACTCTCCAGCGCCCCTGCCCTCATCTCATTCACGATCAAAGTTGGAATCCTGACATCTCCCAGCCTCTCATCACATCTCTGACTTCAACTCTGCCATCATCAGTGTTGTCATCCCACTCGGGCCAGCATCCTGGCTCTCAACACACATGACCACGTCTCTCCTACCTCAGGCCCTTTGTACTCAGGCTCTTTCTAGAACATGCGATTGATGGCTTTTGGCCCCTAATTTTCTTTACCTCTCTGCAAGTTTCACCCTGTGGACCACTCACACCTGCATGAAATTGTTTCTGTTCTTGCATTTCTTGATGCCATGTGCTCATTTTTTTTTTTTTGTCCCTGCATACCTGGCCGTTTCCTCTCAGATGCCTGTGTGAGCTCCATTTCCTCTATGCATCCCTTACATGTTGGCATTTCACAAGTTTTCATGAAAGTCCTCTTCTCTCCTTTCTCCTCTCCCTGCAGTGAGCTCACCGACTCTCATGAATACATCAGCCTAAGTCCTTTCCTTAATCTTCAGACTCAAATTGCCTTCAGGGCATCTCTCTATAAACACCCCGGAGGCACTGCAAACTCACAAGTCCAGGGTGAAACAACCCTCCCAACAGCCAGGTTGTTCTTGGCAAATAGAATCCCCCACCACTCAGCTGTCCAACATAGAAACCCAATATAGAAATGAACTTGATTCATTTTTTTTCCTTTTGCTTATTTGTACATCTAATCCATCACCAATCCATAAACCCCACTTCCTGATATCTAGAACTGTCTGCTTCTCTCTACAGCCTCTCCCATAGTTCAGTGTCATCTTTTCTCACACAGCTGATCTTCCGGCATCTTCTCTGGCCCCCTTCCAATTTATTCTCTACGCAGAAGCCAGAGAGACATCTCTGGAATACGAACAGGTGATCCTCGGTTGCTAAACCTGCCATGGCTCTGTTGACCCTTGGGAGAGATTCCCTAACCTGGCTTATGATATTGTGCCTGTTCCCCCAACCTCACCCCTCACGATGGCTCCACTGCCAGGCTTGCCTTCCGCCCTCTGCAGAGCTGATTCTCTTCAGTGTACTGTGTTTGTCAAGACTTCCCAGTTTTTGCTTATATTAAGGTCTGTCTGCAATACAGCCCTTCCCACTCTCTCCTGCCTCTCTTCATCCCGTAACTCATTATATATCCCCTAGGTATATTTCTATATACAGAAACCACCCCTCCAGAAGTTTCCCCCGTTTTCCCAAGTCTGGGGCAGTGTAGACTGCTATGTGTTCACCAAACTCTGGTTCTTTTTCTCCTTGGGCTCACAGTTGAATGTTTCCCAGGCTCCCATGCCTGGGATGGGTGGGGTCACATGACTGAGTTCCGGTCAATGAAAAGTTTCTCAAAGAGTGAGGAGCATTTATTCAAGGCTTAAGGGTTTCCCTGGTGGTTCAGACAGTAAAGAATTTGCCTGCAACGAGGGAGACCTGGGTTCAGTCGCTGGGTTGGGAAGATCCCCTGGAGGAGCACGGCAACCCACTCTAGTATTCTTGCCTGGAGAATCCCCATGGATAGAGGAGCCTGGCGGGCTACAGTCCATGGGGTCACAAAGAGTCGGACACGACTGAGGGACTAAGCACAGCACAGCATTCAAGGCTTAAAGCATACCCCCAAACCTCCCATGTCATTCTCCACCGTTTCTATTTCCCTCCTCTGCCTGGTGGATGCAAGGAACCCTAGGGAGAACTCTGACACCCTGGGAGAGGGCAGTGGAGCCATTAGATAGAAAGAACCTGGGTCCCTGAATGACTGTGCGGAGCAGAGTCCCACCAGCCTTCTCCCCAACCAGCATGGGATTATAACATGAGAAATAAACTTTATTGTGTTAAGTCACTGAGACTTGCTGGTTTGTTAAATAGCAGTTAGCCTGCCCTGACAAATATATTTAAATGAATTGTTCTCCCCTCCCCTCCCCCACCCCCATTCTCCCATATCATTTTTTTTTTACCTCCCACCACAGCACTTATCATATTAAATAACAACAGCCTCTCACTTGTCTGTGTCTTCACCCGTGGGAGAATAGGGATGGATCAGGCCTGTCTTAAGTATGAATGGGCATTCAGCTCAGCACCTGGAGTGTCACAGCCATTAAATAAATATTTGTGGAATTGCTTTGTGGCTGTTAAATTCTCTTTCCCTGGGTGCCTATTTTGGTAACTTGCCCACGACTGGGATTCCTCCTTCACCTCCCCAGTCCTTTCCTAATCCTCAGGACCTGCCTTTGAACCAGTCCAATAGCTGGGACTCCCTGATGACACAGCTCCTGAAGCAAACTGCCTGCTCCCCCTCCAATTTCCCAATATTGCCACAGCTCCCAAGCCTGGGTCTCCACCCACCTGTCAGGATCCTGGACACTGTTTGATTTTCTCATGCCTGCTGTCTGCCTTCTGGATGTCACCTTTGCGTCTGCTGGACTGGATTTCTTCTCAAGCCCTGAAACTTTCTTTGCGACAAGCTGAGGCTCTGGCAATGGGGCAATCACCAAGCTATGTTGTTAGCAAAAGGAAGTTGGGGATAGAAAACCGGGTATAAGAAAAAATAAAAAAAGATATAGATACACTGGAGTTTGCATGAAAACATTTTTATAAGAACACTTCAGAAACTGGAAATAGCACAGTGTGGGGTGGGATGAGAGTAGAGTCCTGGGCAGAGTCGGGAAGCGGGGAGAGGGATTTAACTTTTACTCCCTCTACTGTGGAGTAGGCTACATAATGGCTCCCTATCCCCCTCTCCAGCAAAGATGTTCACATCCTAACTCCCAGAATCCATGAACCTTGCCTTATGTGGCAAAAGGGATTTTGCAGATGTGATTAAGTTAAGGACCTTGACAGGGAGCGATTATCCTGGATTATCTGGGTGGGCTTAATGTAATCAATCACAAAAGTCCTGCTTACAAGAGGAATGCTGGAGGGTCAGATAGAGGAGCAGATGCGATGTTGGAAGCAGAGGCGGGGAGGGAGGGGCGAGGTGAGAAAAGAGAGAGAGATGGACAGACAGGCATTAAACTGTTCCTCTGCTGGCTTTTGGTGCTTGTTTGGTTGTGTGCCTGTTCACATTTTCAGGTTCAAGATTCCTCAGACTCAAGTCTTGGGTGTAGGAGGCAGAAAGAAAACCCAAGGATTTCAACACTGTATCTCCTGATCCCAACGTCCCTCTGTCTGCTTCCTTCTCTCCACCTGGCAGAGTCTTCCCGTATTTGTATTATATATAATGTCCAGAGTCTTTAATTACACTTTGTGGGAGGAATAGAGAGAAGGACTTCACTCTGAAAGTAAGTCACCAGTATCTTTTTAAAATATATTTATTTAACTAAATTTATTTGACTGCTCTGAGTCTTGGTTGCGGCATGCAGGATCTAGTTCCCTGACCAGGGATCCATCCTGAGCCCCCTGCATTGTGGGTGTGAAGTCTTAGCCATTGGACCGCCAGGCAAGTTCCCACCAGTATCTTTTTAAGTTTTACCAGGTGACTGTAATATGCAACCAGAGTTAAGAATCACTGTGATCAAAGAGGGTATGGAGGTGAGGAACAGCATGATAAAATATAATTTACAAAGCACAAATACATATGCATAAAAAGCATCTGGAAGAAAAAGTAATAAAATGTTAACGTCATTATCTTTGGGTGTAGGATTACAAGCAATTTTTTATTATAACTTTTTATTTTGAAATAGTTTAAGACACAGGGAGACCCCATGTGCCCTTCACCCAGCTTCCCCCACGATAACATCTTACTCACTGTTATAACACTATTAATTCAGGAACAGGCATTACTCAGATGTCTCCAGTTGTTAAATTACATGCAACTTTAGTATTCTCTATTTTGTTAATCTGAACATATCACCTGTGTAACAGCAAAGAATTTTGAAAACACTCAATTCTTCCTTTAGTGGATCTGAACCTTTTGCTTCCTAGGGTCTTTCCTATGTTTTCTCTTCTGAATTCATTTCTCCATCCAGGTCACGGACACCCTCCACAGGACAACCAAGGGAAGGAAGGTAAATGGGACAGACCTTCACTGTCCTGAAAATCCATTCATTCAATAAATCTCTTTGACATGCCTGCTGTGGGCCAGGAATCAATGGAAAGTAACCTCTAATACAGTTTCATTGTCTATATTTTAAAAATTTCTGTATATTATGATGTTTTGACATCTTAGAAAAAGTCTGGGACTTCCCTGGTGGTCCAGTGGCTAAGACTCCTCGCTCCCAATGCAGGGGGTCTGGGTTTGATCCCTGGTCAGGGAACTAGATCCCACATGCCACAATGAAGATCAGAGATCCCATATGCTGCAATTAAAGACCTGGCACTGCCAAATAAATAAACATTAAAAAAAAGAGAGAGAGAGAGTCTGGCTGAGGAGAGACTGCCCTTTCTGGGCAGAGCCAATCAGAGACAGGAAGAGGCTCAGTCTTTCATATACAAGCGAACCCATCCAGAGCCTGGCTGCTCTCTCTGGCCCCCACACCATGTAATATTCCAGATATTATTATTCCAGAAGTACTATTCCAGATCTTAATCATCCCAGAGTCAGATACCAGGTAACTCAGGGCCACTGCTGTAGCTAAGAGCCTGCTGAAATTATTCAGACTAGATCATCTCAGTCATGCTTTCTCCTTGCTCCTGCTTTCTGCCTGCTGACCATACTGGGCTTTCCCCAGTGGCCCTGTTTCTAGGATCTGTTATAGAATAAACTGTTTTCCTGAGCCTCTCCTGTGTTCCCTCTTGTGGCCACAGCGGATTGGCCATACAGAAGAGAACCTGGAACAAGCTTCCTCCACCATAGTGCACACTCTAGTGTATGAGGCAGACATTAGTATTATACCCACGAGTGTAAAATTATAACCATGTGGAAATTCTATGAGGGAGACGTTCGTGGTGCTCAGAGTATTTTAACAGGGAGACGTGGGCCAGGCTTGGGGGTCTGAGACAGTCTCCTTGAGGAAATGACATGTGGGTGAGATCTGAAAGGGTGATCAGTAGAAATTAACCAGGAACTGGGGGAAGGCTTTCCAGGCAGAAGGACCAGTTGGTGTAGAGGTTTCACTTCTGGAGCCCACGTGCACTGTTATTGGCTATCCCCTGCTCGCTCAAGATTGAGTGGATAGGGTGGGTTTTAGGCACCACATTTTCAGTTCTAAAACTGCAACAGTCTTGGGTGAACTGTCCTAGTTCACCAGGGATGGGGGAGTCCTGAGACACAGGATTTCAGTACTAGTCTTGGGAAAGTTCTGGGCAAACTAGAACAGTTTGGTCACCCTGTGTGACACCTTCAAGAAACTGAAAAAAGTTCTTAGAGTGAGTGTCCTGAGAAGTAGGCCCTGAGAAGAGGATACCTGTGCAAGGTATTTATTTGGAAGAGTAGGGAAAGTGGAAAATGAGATGGAGGAGCCAATTAAGGGGACAGTCTTGCTCCAGGGTAGGGTCTCCAGAGAAATTGGACATGCAGGGCATAGGTCAGTAGATAGATAGATATGGACGGGTAAATAGATAAATAGAGAGATATGGATGGGTAGTCAAATGCATGCATACGTGGATGGATGGATACACACATGCATAGATATATTGAGATATTTATACTAAGGAATTAACCCACGTGAACATGAGGGCTGGCAAATCTGAAACCTGTAGAGTAGGCTGGCAGATTGGAGACTCAGGCTAGAGCTGATGCAATCTTAAGGCAGAATTTCTCCTTTGAGAAACTCAGATTTTACTCGAGGCCTTGAACTGATGGAAGCCCACCCATATTACTGAGTATAATCTTTCAGTTCAGTTCAGTGGCTCAGTTGTGTCCGACTCTTTGCGACCCCATGAATCTCAGCAATCCAGGCCTCCCTGTCCATCACCAACTCCCGGAGTTCACTCAGATTCATGTCCATCAAGTCAGTGACGCCATCCAACCATCTCATCCTCTGTCATCCCCTTCTCCTCCTGCCCCCAATCCCTCCCAGCATCAGAGTCTTTTCCAATGAGTCAACTCTTCGCATCAGGTGGCCAAAGTTCTGGAGTTTCAGCTTTAGCATCATTCCTTCCAAAGAAATCCCAGGGTTGATCTCCTTCAGAATGGACTGGTTGGGTCTCCTTGCAGTCCAAGGGACTCTCAAGAGTCTTCTCCAATACCACAGTTGAAAAGCATCAATTCTTCGGTGCTCTGCCTTCTTCACAGTCCAAATCTCACACCCATACATGACTACTGGAAAAACCATAGCCTTGACTAGACGGACCTTAGTCACCAAAGTAATGTCTCTGCTTTTGAATATACTATCTAGGTTGGTCATAACTTTTCTTCCAAGATTAAGCATCTTTTAATTTCATGGCTGCTGTCACCATCTGCAGTGATTTTGGAGCCCCCAAAAATAAAGTCTGACACTGTTTCCACTGTTTCCCCATCTATTTCCCATGAAGTGATGGGACCAGAAGCCATGATCTTCGTTTTCTGAATGTTGAGCTTTAAGCCAACTTTTTCACTCTCCTCTTTCACTTTCATCAAGAGGCTTTTTAGTTCCTCTTGACTTTCTGCCATAAGGGTGGTGTCATCTGCATATCTGAGGTTATTGATATTTCTCCCAGCAATCTTGATTCCAGCTTGTGCTTCCTCCAGCCCAGCGTTTCTCATGATGTACTCTGCATACAAGTTAAATAAGTAAGGTGACAATATACAGCCTTGGCGTACTCCTTTTCCTACTTGGAACCAGTCTGTTGTTCCAGGTTCAGTTCTAACTGTTGCTTCCTCACCTGCATACAGATTTCTCAAGAGGCAGGTCAGGTGGTCTGGTATTCCCATCTCTTTCAGAATTTTCCACAGTAATCTACTTTACTTAAAGTCAACTGACTATAGATGTTAATCACATCTACCAAATACAGTCACATTTTAGTTAGTATTTGATGGAATAACTGGGTAATACTGTTACCAAGTCTAAGCTTGCTCTGCCAGCAAGACACTATGAACTGCAGCATGCCAGGCTTCCCTGTCCTTCACTATCTCCAGGAGCTTGCTCAAACTCATGTCCATGGAGTTGATGATGTCATCCAACCAACTCATTCTCTGTCACCCTCTTCTCCTCCTGCCCTCAATCTTTCCCAGCATCAGGTTTTTGTTTTTTTTTTTTTCCAATTAGTCAGCTCTTTGCATCAGGCAGCCAAAGTACTGGAGCTTCAGCTCCAGAATCAATCCTTCTAATGAATATTCAGAGTTGATTTCCTTTAGGATTGACTGGTTTGATCTCCTTGTAGTCCAAGGGACTCTCAAGAGCCGTCTCCAGCCCCAGTTTGAAGGCATCAACTCTTCAGTGCTCAGCCTTTTTTATTGTCCAACTCTCACATCTGTACATGACTATTGGAAAAACCATAGCTTCGAGTATATGAAAATTGTTGGCAAAATGATGTCTTTGCTTTCTAATACACTGTCTAGGTTTGACATAGCTTTTCTTCCAAGGAGCAAGTGTTTCTGAATTCCATGGCTATCGTCACTATCCACAGTGATTTTGGAGCCCAGGAAAATAAAGTCTGTCTCTGTTTACATTTTTCCCCCATTTGTTTGCCATGAAGCAATGGGACCAAATGCCATGATCTTAGTTTTTTGAATGTTGAGTTTTAAGCCAACTTTTTCACTTTCCTCTTTCACCTTTGTCAAGAGGCTCTTTAGTTCCTTTTTGCTTTCTGCCATTAGGGTGGTATCATCTGTATATCTGAGGTTATTGATGTTTCTCCTGGAAATCTTGATTCCAGCTTGTGATTCATCCAGCCTGGTGTTTTACATGATATTTTCTGCATAGAAGTTAAATAAACAGGGTGACAGTATACAGCCTTGATGTACTCCTTTCCCAATTTTGAACCAGCCCATTGTTCTATGTGCAGTTCTAACTGTTGCTTCTTGACTTACATACATGGTTGATTATAATAACAACAGCAACAAAAAAGCAAGTCAAAGAAACTTTGGAAAGTTCCCAAGCATGGAATCAGAATTGGCTTTTCCCTGCCATGGTAACCCCTAGCCAAATAGACATAGAAAATTAACACTCAAGCCAGTGCCTCCTGTGGGTTTAATCCTGCTGGGGCACACTAGGAGACAGTGACACACCAGAGACATGTCAGAATGATTCACTCAGGCGAGGAACATTGGGTATTTACACTCAGACTCTCATCATCCATTGTCCGATAACTGCTGGGGTGTGGGGGAAAGGCGGGGGAGGGAAGTAGGAGAGGAGTTTCAAAGACCAGAGGAAGAACTCAGGCAAGACAGAGTCCTGAGGTGGTTTGGAAGAGGGAAAGGGTGGAATGTCCACTACACAGAAGGCCCCTGCAAATCAAGTACAGAGAGTAAGGTAAAAAGGGATCCAGCTATAAAGAGTCTCGTAAGGCTGGGTGAGGATTTAGGCTTCAAAACAAGAACAATGGAAAGGCATTATGTTTGGGAGGGTAGGAGGGGTAAGGAGAGGCATAATGGCCAGTGGAAAGATCAAAAGATCTTTCTATTGATTCTGATCCATAAGCATCAATGGAACATAATAGCCCAAAATAAACCAACACACCCTGGTCTATCAAAGATTTTTTGAAAACACAGATCTGGTCATTATGCTTCTTCTTAACCCCACCCCTCTTTGACAAAGGAGGCAAAAATACAAAAATGGGACAAAGCAACCTCTTCAGCAAATGGTACTGGGAAAGTTGGACAGCTGCAAGTAAATCAATGAAGTCAGAACACATCCTCACGCAATGCACAAGAAGAAACTCCAAATGGCTTAAACATAAGAGATGACACTATAAAACTCCTAGAAGAGAGCATAGACAAACCATTTTCTGACATAAATCTTACCAGTGTTTCCTTAGGTCAATCTCTCAAAGCAGTAGAAATCAAAACAAAAATAAACAAATGGAATATAATCAAACATTCAAGATTTTGCCCACCAAAGGAAACCATTAAAAAAAGGACAGCCTACAAAATAGGAGAAAATATTTGTAAATGATATGACTGATAAAGGTTTATTTGCAAAACACAAAAACAACTCATTCAACTCAACAACAAAAAAACAAACAACACAATTTTAAAAAAGGGCATAAGACCTTAATGGACATTTCTCCAAAGAAGGCATACAGATGGCCAGTAGGCACATAAAAAGATGGTTAACATCACTAATTATTAGAGAAATGCAAATCAAAACTACAATGAGGTACCACCTCCCACTGGTCAGAAGACTATCATTAAAAAAATATACAAATAACAAATGCTGGAGAGTGTGGGGAAAAAAGAACCCTCCCATACTCTTGGTAGCAGTATAAATTGGTGCACCCACTTTGGAAAATAGTATGGTGTCTCCTCAGAAAACTAAAAATAAAGCTACCATATGATTCAGCAATTCCAATCCTGGGCATATATCCAGACAAAATTATAATTCAAAAGGATACAAGCACCCCTCTGTTCATAGCAACACTATTCACAAT
Source organism: Oryx dammah (assembly GCF_014754425.2). Classification (NCBI taxonomy): domain Eukaryota; kingdom Metazoa; phylum Chordata; class Mammalia; order Artiodactyla; family Bovidae; genus Oryx; species Oryx dammah. The sequence continues at coordinate 178,000,951 of NW_024070186.1, read as the reverse complement.
AGCCAAGATAGGGAAACAACCTTCTGAATGGATAAAGAAGATGTAGTATAGGACTTCCCTGGTGGTCTGGTGGCTAAGAATCTGCCTGCCAATGCAGGGGACATGGATTCAATCCCTGTTCCAGGAAGATTCCACAAGCCATGGGGCAACTAAGCCCATGTGCCACGGCTACTGAAGTTCATGTACCCTAGAGCCTGTGCTCAGCAACAAAAGAGGTCACTGCAATGAGAAGTCCATGCACCACAGCTAGAGGGTAGGTCTCACTCACCGCAACCAGAGAAAGCCCATGCACAGCAACGAAGACCCAGCACAGCTGAAAATTCAAAAAACAAAGTCGTGGCACATATATACAATGGAATACTACTCAGCCATAAAAAATAACATGTGCAGCAACATGGATGCAACTAGAGATTCATACTAAGTGAAGTAAGTCAGAAAGAGAAAGACAAATGCCACATGACATTACTTACATGTGCAATCTAAAATGTGGGATAAATGGGGCCTGCTGAGTTGAGGTGTTGAAACAGCCTCTTCATATTAGGAGGTCTGGTCTGCAATCCTGGAAGAAAGGACTCTGCATGAGGCTCACTTTGAGGAAGTGAAAACAGGCTAAGCATAAGGGAAAACAGTTCTCAGAGTTCTGAACCTGAGAGTTGCCACCCCTGGGACAGAATTCCTATGAAGCCTCCAGGCACCCAGTAAATGCTGTAGGGCTAAGGTGATAAGAGATGTTCAACAGACAACTTAGGAGCAGGAGCCCAGAAGAAGATCCTTAGAGCAGATGTCGGGAACTTGGAAAAATTCCCCAGAAATACCTGGGAAGGGCAGGCTGGTATAAGGCTGCAATTCCAGTGGATCAACTAGGAGAAGAGCTCAAACAATTGTAATGCAACTATTAATGGAAAGTGGAGAATGCCAGGACAGTTCAGTTCAGTTCAGTCACTCAGTCGTGTCCAACTCTTTGCGACCCCATGAACCGCGGCACACCAGGCCTCCCTGTCCATCACCAACTTCTGGAGTCCACCCAAACCCATGTCCATTGAGTCACTGATGCCATCCAACCATCTCATCCTCCATCATCCCCTTCTCCTCCTGCCCTCAATCTTTCCCAGCATCAGGGTCTTTTCCAATAAGTCAGCTCTTTGCATCAGGTGGCCAAAGTATTGGAGTTTCAGCTTCAGCATCAGTCCTCCCAATAAACACCCAGAACTGATCTCCTTTAGGATGGACTGGTTGTGCCTCCTTGCAGTCCAAGGGGCTCTCAAGAGTCTTCTCCAACACCACCCCATCTATTTCCCATGAAGTGCTGGGACCAGATACCATGATCTTAGTTTTCTGAATGTTGAGCTTTAAGCCAACTTTTTCACTCTCCTCTTTCACTTTCATCAAGAGGCTCTTTAGTTCCTCTTCACTTTCTGCCATAAGGATGGTGTCATCTGCATATCTGAGGTTATTGATATTTCTCTGGGCAATCTTGATTCCAGCTTGTGCTTCTTCCAGCCCAGCGTTTCTCATGATGTACTCTGCATAGAAGTTAAATAAGCAGGGTGACAGTATACAGCCTTGACATACTCCTTTTCCTGTTTGGAAACCAGTCTGTTGTTCCATGTCCAGTTCTAACTGTTGCTTCCTGACCTGCATATAGGTTTCTCAAGAGGCAGGTCAGGTGGTCTGGTATTCCCATCTCTTTCAGAATTTTCCACAGATTATTGTGACCCACACAGCCAAAGGCTTTGGCATAGTCAATAAGGCAGGAATAGATGTTTTTCTAGAACTCCCTTGCTTTTTTGATGATCCAGTGGATGTTGGCAATTTGATCTCTGGTTCCTCTGTTTTTTCTAAAACCAGCTTGAACATCTGGATGTTCATGGTTCACATATTGCTGAAGCCTGGCTTGGAGAATTTTGAGCATTACTTTACTAGCATGTGAGATGAGTGCAATTGTGTGGTAGTTTGAGCATTGTTTGGCATTGCCTTTCTTTAGGATTGGAATAAAAACTGATCTTTTCCTGTCCTGTGGCCACTGCTGAGTTTTCCAAATTTGCTGGCATATTGAGTGCAGCACTTTCACAGCATCATCTTTCAGGATTTGAAATAGCTCCACTGGAATTCCATCACCTCCACTAGTTTTGTTCATAGTGATGCTTTCTAAGGCCCACTTGACTTCACATTCCAGGATGTCTGGCTCTAGGTGAGTATTATCACCACCATGATTATCTGGGTCATAAAGATCTTTTTTGTATAGTTCTGTGTACTCTTGCCATCTCTTCTTAATATCTTCTGCTTCTGTTAGGTCCAGACCATTCCTGTCCTTTATAGAGCCCATCTTTGCATGAAATGTTCCCTTGGTATCTCTAATTTTCTTGAAGAGATCTCTAGTCTTTCCCATTCTATTGTTTTCCTCCATTTCTTTGCATTGATCGCTGAGGAAGGCTTTCTTATCTCTCCTTGCTATTCTCTGGAACTCTGCATTCAAATGGGTATATCTTTCCTTTTCTCCTTTGCTTTTTGCTTCCCTTGTTTTGACAGCTATTTGCCAGGACAGGTGGGTTACAATCAGTTCAACAGCCTTGACCGTGAACAAAGAAACATGGTCTTGAACCTCACAGATACAGCAACTGTGTACAAACACAAAGTTGATTCTAACAGAGATTAGAGTCTGTGAAAGTGTCAGCAAACTTTTTTGTAAATGACCAGACAAAGAATATTTTAGGTTTGGGGTCATATGGTATCTGTGACAGCTACTCCACTCTGCCATTGCAGTGTGAAAGCAGTCAGTCACAAACAAAGCATAAGCAAATGAGTATTATTGTATTCCCAACAGAGCTTTATTTATGGGAAAAAAATAGTGCAAAATGAACCCGTTTGCAAAGCATTCACAGACATAGATGACAGACTTGTGGTTGCCAAGGAGGGGGAGGAGAGGGGGGTACGGAGTGGGAGTTTGGGATTAGCAGATGCAAACTATTATATATAGAATGGGTAAGCAACAAGGTCCTGCTGTATTGCACGGGGAGCTATCTCAATCTCCTGGGATAAGCCATAATGGAAAAAAAAATATAAAAATGAATGCATACATGTGTATAACTGAGTCACTTTGCTGTGCAGCAGAAATTTTCCAACATTGTACATCAGCTATTCTTCACGGGCTTCCCTGGTGGCTCAGCAGTAAAGAATCTTCCTGCCAATGCAGGGGATAAGGGTTCGATCCCTGGTCTGAGAAGATCCCACATGCCACAGAGCAACTAAGCCCATGCACCATAACTACTGAGCCTGAGTGCTGCAACTACTGCAGCCTGCATGCCGAGAGCCATGGCTCCGCAACAAGAGAAAACATTGCAATGAAGAGCCTGCGTGTGCATCACAGCCAAAGAGTAGCTTCCTCTCTCTGCAAATAGAGAAAGTCTGGCATAACCATGACGACCCAGCACAGCCAAAATAAACCACTATGCTTCAATAAAAAGAGAATTTTTAAAATATATATCTTTAGGCTGTGAAGAGAAAAATGTATTGAGAAGGGGTAAAGAGGATGTGGAAGCACTAACGAGGAAGATCTTGCTGGAGTCCAGGAGCCAGAGAGTGGCATCTGGGAGAGGGTGGTAACACTGAGGATGGAGAGAAGACAGACTCTAGGGCTGTCCAGGGAACTAAAGCAACAGGTCTTGGTTATTGATGTAGGATCAGTTGGAGGGTATTGAAAGGAGAGTATCAATAAGTCCAGGAATCCTGGACTTATTTTAGTTTTTTTTTCTTTTTTTGGAACGGAGAAAATACCTAGAGCCCAGGTACGGACCAAACAGCCCAGAAGCTGCCTGCAACTAGTTTTAGTATGAGAATCACCTTAGGATGACCTTGCCTGCTGCCTGAGCTGTTTTCATATCCTACAATGCTTATTGCATAATCAGAAACTTCCTGCTGAAAATACAGCTGGATGGTATGGTGTAAATGGAGGGTGACCATGGAAAACATTGCTTTAGTCTCTTAGCATGAGGACAGATCTCATAATGATACCAGGGATGGAATGAAGTTGAGAAATCAGACACCCAGAGCACGTCACCTTGAAATGAGCACCCTTAACCCTCACTCTTTGGTTGTCCAAACATCGATGCTCCTTGCTTTCTGTGTGATGTTTTGTTTTGTCCACTGTGTGGAACAAAGGTTGGATTTACCTGCTTTGTGGGAGAGGGGATTAAGAGGAGATGGGAACAGCAATGTCACATTAGGACTTTTCCTGTTGTCTTTGACTTTAAGAAGCCAGGTGTAATGAGAATGATAGATGAACATGGGGCAATTTGATAAAATTGGAATCCCAGACCCCCCGCCCCCCCGCCTCTGTATTCCCAGCACCTTGAGAATCTTTCTCTGAAGGGAAACTTGGCCCAGCTGCTGAACAAGAAGATAGGGACACATCATTGTGACATGACCATACAAATGACTAGAAAACAAATTGAGCTTTAATTTCCAATGGTGTCTGAGGCCAGGCTATAGTATTTATCATCTGCTCAACCAATGGCTCAAACTGGAAATCCACAGGGCATTGTGGAAGGTCCCCAGTTATCCATGCCTCTTGCTATTCCTGTCCTTGGGGGGTTTTCTCCCATATTTACCATGACTGGTCTGAGTGGTTGGCAGAATAACGGCCTCCAGAGATTTCATGTCCTAACCCCTGCAACCTGTGAATATGTTATTGTTTAGTCGCTAAGTTGTGTTCAACTCTCTGCGACTCCATGGACTATAGCACTTCAGGCTCCTCCGTCCTCCACTATCTCCTGGAGTTTGCTCAGATTCATGTTCATTGAGTCAGTGATGCTATCTAACCATCTCATCCCCTGCTGTCTACTTCTGTTGTCCTTAGTCTTTCCCAGTATCAGAGTTTTTTTCCAGTGAGTCATCTCTTCACATAAAGTGGCCACAGTATTGGAGTTTCAGCTTCAGTATCAGTCTTTCCAATGAATATTCAGGTTGATTTCCTTTAGGATTGACTGTTTTGATCTCCTTGCAGTCCAAAGGACTCTGAAGAGTTTTCTCCAGCACCACAATTTGAAAACATCAATTTAGTGCTCAGCCTTCTTTATGGTCCAGCTCTCACATCTGTACATGACTACTGGAAAAATCATAGCTTTGACTACATGGACCTTTGTTGGCAAAGCGATGTCTCTGCTTTTAAATATGCTGAGTTTGTCATAGCTTTTCTTCCAAGGTGCAAGTGTCTTTTAATTTCATGACTGCTGCCACTACCTGCAGTGATTTTGGAGCCCTCTCAAAATAAAATCTTTCACTGCTTTCACTTTTCCCCCTTCTATTTGCCATGAAGTGATGGGACTGGATGCCATGATCTTCGTTTTGTAAATGTTGAGTTTTAAGCCAGCTCTTTAGTTCCTCTTCACTTTCTGCCATTAGAATGGGTGCAGATTATCTGAGATTGTTGATATTTCTCTTGGCAATCTTGATTTCAGTTTGTGATTCATCTAGCCTGGCATTTCACATGATATAGTCTGCCCATAAGTTAAATAAGTGGGATGACAATATACAGCCTTGTTGTATATTTCCCAATATCCTTTCCCAATTTGGAATCCATTGTTCCACGTAAGGTTCTAACTGTTGTGTCTTGACCTGCATACAAGCTTCTTATGAGACAGGTAAGGTGGTCTGGTACTCTCACCTCTTTAAGAATTTTTCCACAGTTTTTTTTGTGATCCACACAGGCAAAGGCTTTAGGTTACATGGAAAGGGAAAGTTAAGGTTGTAAATGGAATTAAGGTTATTAATTAATTGACCTAGAGATGGGGAGATTATCCTGGATTATCTGGATGGGCCTAATGTAATCATGTGTGGGCAAGTGTACTAAGTCGCCTCAGTCATGTCTGACTCTTTGTGACCCTATGGGCCATAGCCCGCCAGGCTCCTCTGTCCATGGGATTCTCCAGGCAAGAATACTGGAGTGGGTTACCATGCCCTCCTCCAAGGGGTCTTCCTGACCCAGGGATTGAACCTGCCTCTCTTATGTCTCTTTCATTGGCAGATGGGTTCTTTACCACTAGCCCCACCTGGAAAGCCCCCAGAGTAACCATAGGTGTTCTTTTTTTTCCAATTAATTAATTTATTTTGATTGGAGGATAATTACTTTACCATATCATGACGGATTTTGCCATATATCAACCTGAATTTAAATGCAGAAGAGTCTGAACTAGAGGAATGGCTTTAACCAGGCATTGCTGGATTTGAAAATGGAAGGAAGCAGGAGCCAAGGAATGCAGGCGTCTCTGCAGACTGAGAAAGGCAGGCAAATGGATTCTCCCCTAAGGTTTCCGAAAGGAACCTTGCCTTCTTGACACATCTTAAATAGTAGCCAAGTGAGATCCGTTTCAGACTTCTGATTTGGAGAACGGTAAGATAATAAATCTGTGCTGTTTAAAGCCATGAAGCTTGTAGCAGCTTGTTGCAGCATCAATAGGAACACAGCTCTGTGGGTAACTGCATATGGCAGACTGTGATAGTGCATCATTTCTGGGATAGGTTCAAAGGACTGAGGCTTCCATTCTGAGCTCTCATTCACCCTCTTGCTCTCATTATTTGCTCTGAGGGAAGACATGCTGTGAACAGAACTACAGAGCCCCCCAAAATAAAGTCTGACACTGTTTCCACTGTTTCCCCATCCATTTCCCATGAAGTGATGGGACCAGACTCCATGATCTTAGTTTTCTGAATATTGAGTTTTAAGCCAACCTTTTCACGTTCCTCTTTCATCAAGAGGCTTTTTAGTTCTTCTTCACTTTCTGCCATAACGATGGTGTCATCTGCATATCTGAGGTTACTGATATTTCTCCCGGCAATCTTGATTCCAGCTTGTGCTTCTTCCAGCCCAGCGTTTCTCATGATGTACTCTGCATATAAATTAAATAAACAGGATGACAATATACAGCCTTGACGTACTCCTTTCCCTACTTGGAACCAGTCTGTTGTTCCATGTCCAGTTCAAACTGTTGCTTCCTGACCTGCATATAGATTTCTCAAGAGGCAGGTCAGGTGGTCTGGTATTCTTATCTCTTTCAGAATTTTCCACAGTTTATTGTGACCCACACAGTCAAAGGCTTTGGCATAGTCAATAAAGCAGAAATAGATGTTTTTCTGGAAATCTCTTGCTTTTTCGATGATCCAGCAGATGTTGGCAATTTGATCTCTGGTTCCTCTGCCTTTCCTAAAACCAGCTTGAACATCTGGAAGTTCATAGTTCACTTATTGTTAAAGCCTGGCTTGGAGAATTTTGAGCATTACTTTACTAGCGTGTGAGATGAGTGCAATTGTGTGGTAGTTTGAGCATTCTTTGGCATTGTCTTTCTTAAATTGAAGAAAGTAGGGAAAACCACTAGACCATTCAGGTATGACCCAAATCAAATCCCTTACGATTATACAGTGGAAGTGAGAAATAGATTTAAGGGACTAGATCTGATAGACAGAGTACCTGATTATGGATGGAGGTTCATGACATTGTACAGGAGACAGGGATCAAGACCATCCCCATGGAAAAGAAATGCAAAAAAGCAAAATGGCTGTCTGGGGAGGCCTTACAAATAGCTGTGAAAAGAAGAGAAGCAAAAAGCAAAGGAGAAAAGGAAAGATATTCCCGTTTGAATGCAGAGTTCCAAAGAATAGAGTTCCAAAGGAGAGATAAGAAACTCTTCCTCAGTGATCAATGCAAAGAAATAGAGGAAAAGAACAGAATGGGAAAGACTAGAGATCTCTTCAAGAAAATTAGAAATACCGAGGGAACATTTCATGCAAAGATGGGCTCGATAAAGGACAGAAATGGTATGGACCTAACAGAAGCAGAAGACATTAAGAAGAGATGGCAAGAAAACACAGAAGAACTGTACAAAAAAGATCTTCATGACCCAGATAATCACGATGGTGTGATCACTCACCTAGAGCCAGACATCCTGGAATGTGAAGTCAAGTGAGCCTTTGAAAGCATCACTATGAACAAAGCTAGTGGAGGTGATGGAATTCCAGTGGAGCTATTTCAAATCCTGAAAGATGATGCTGTGAAAGTGCTGCACTCAATATGCCAGCAAATTTGGAAAACTCAGCAGTGGCCACAGGACTGGAAAAGATCAGTTTTCATTCCAATCCCCAAAACCTAACACACCCCTAATACATAGAGAGTGTGGTTGGCAGAATAAGGCACCCCCTGCAAAGACATCCACATCCCAACCTGCAGAACCTGTGACTACATTAGCTTACAAGGCAAAGGGGAGTTAATACTGCATATGGAATTAAGTTTACCAATTCATTGATCTTGAGGTGGTAAGGTTGTTCTGAATTATCTGGATAGACACAATGGGATCACAAGGACCTTAAAGGGGGAGAGAGAGGCAGAGAGAAAGGTAGTCAAAGAGAAGAACTTGGGTTGATGATGCTGGTTGTGAAGATGGAGAAAGGAGCCAGCAGTAGAGGGCCTCTAGATATTGGAAAAGCAAGGAAATGGATGCTCCTCAAGCACCCCCTGCCCTCATCTTGATTTTAGATATTTCAGACCCGACTGCAACCTACTTCCAATTTCTGACATCCAGAACTGTAAAATAAGAAATCTGTATGGATGTGAGAGTTGGACTGTGAAGAAAGCTGAGCGCCGAAGAATTGATGCTTTTGAACTGTGGTGTTGGAGAAGACTCTTGAGAGTCCCTTGGACTGCAAGGAGACCCAACCAATCCGTTCTGAAGGAGATCAGCCCTGGGATTTCTTTGGAGGGAAGGATGCTTAGGCTGAAACTCCAGTACTTTGGCCACCTCATGCGAAGAGTTGACTCATTGGAGAAGACTCTGATGCTGGGAGGGATTGGGGGCAGGAGGAGAAGGGGATGACAGAGGATGAGGTGGCTGGGTGGCATCACTGACTCGATGGATATGGGTCTGAGTGAACTCCAGGAATTGGTGATGGACAGGGAGGCCTGGCGTGCTGCGATTCATGGGGTCGCAAAGAGTCGGACACGACTGAGCGACTGAATTGAACTGAACTGAACTGAACTGATTATCTTAAGCCACTGAGTTTGTGATAGTTCCTTACAGGAGCAATAGGAAACAAATACCAGGTGATCTCAACAGAATTGAATGAATGAAAGTTCAGTTTGCTCCAATCCATCCCTGCTCTGTTTCAGTGTTTTTATGTTTTTACCTAAAATGAGGATCTGATCTCATCATCTCTGCCCATCTGCCTATCGTCTCCCTCTGGCTGTAGGATGACTTCACTCTCCTTCAAGAACTTGACAACCCTCAGCTGACCATTCCAGTTTTCTGGCCCTCCTATTCATGGAAAAATCATTTGGACATCTTGCTTCACCCAACTCTTCATGCCCTTCCATGCCTGTGTGCATTTTCAGATGTGTTCCCTCTTCTAAGACCCTCAACCCCCGTACTGAAATCTGCTCACTCAGTTAGGCTCACATGTCACCTGTAGCTACTCAGGTCATAATTAGCATCTACTGTAACTTTCTGGACTCAGTTGCATCCTAATGATCACCCTGTGCTGTATTAAACTTTCTGCCCATCTTTACTTACCATCATGTAGAGCAACTCACAGGGAGGACTGGTGTCAGGATCATCCTTGCATCCACTTGGGATAAGAATTTGGGGAGAGGACTTCCCTAGTGGCCTAGTGGTAAAGAATCCATCTACCAATACAGGGGACATGGGTTCGATCCCTGATCCAGGAGGATCCCATATGCCACGGAGCAACTAAGCTAGAGCATTACAACTATTGAGCTTGTGGTCTAGAGCCAGGAAACCACAACTGCTGAGCCCACGTGTTACAGCTACTGAGCTCTCATGCCCTAGAGCCCCTTCTCTTCAACAAGAGACGTTACCTCAATGAGAAGCCAGTGCCGAAGGAAGGGCAGCCCCCGCTTACAGCAACTAGTGAAAAACCCACACAGCAACAAAGACCCAACACAGTCAAAATAAAGAAATAAGTAAAATTATATATACAAAAAAATAATAATTTGGGGAGAGAACATCACTCTCAAAGATTAAGGACTAGCATAAGCATCCTAAGGTCTTCCTTGATCTCTCCTCCAGAGACTAGTTAAACCTCAACATCACCTCTTTAAAAAAAAAAGAAGACAAAATGTAAATGACCTCTTCTTGATTATAATAGTAGCACCTAGTTGGTGTCCAGTGTTTAAAAAACACCAAAGTGTTCACAGAAGAAATAGACTTCTACTCAGATCATCCATAAACCTGTCACCCATCATAATGAATAACTAACATTTCCTTAGTTCTTGCCATGTTGGCAGCCATCAGAGTAATCCTCTAATGGGGAGGTTTCATCATCAACTCCATTAACAGATGGAGACATTGGGGCCCGAGTTTAGGGACATTTTTGTTCTTCTGGGTCCAAGCTCAATAATGAATAGGCAACTGGGTATCTCTTTCTGATAGCCACAAACTATATCTGTTTTTTTTTTTTTTCCCAATTCCCTAATTATCAACTTCCCTGGTGGCTCAGACGGTAAAGCATCTGCCTACAATGCGGGAGACCCAGGTTCAGTCCCTGGGTTGGGAAGATCTCCCAGAGAAGGCAATGGCAACCCACTCCAGTATTCTTGCCTGGAAAATCCCATAGATGGAGGAGTCTGGTAGGCTACAGTCCATGGTGTCACAAAGAGTCGAACAGGACTGAGTGACTTCACGATTATCATTAACTCTCTTATCTCTTAAATTAGAAGGTTGAAAAGCAAAGATAAAGGCTTGAAAAGAAAGACTTACTTCACAGGAAGCAAACTCAGAGGCCCCGGGGCCAGGCAGCTTCCGTAACTGGATGATGAGCCTGAGGGGACAGGGGTTCTGTGACAAATCACCTTTTCAAGTTTACAGTTTAACTTCTAATAACTTTATGGTTTTTTCTTTAGTTTGGCTGTTTTTTTGTTTTTGTTTTTTTTGTTTTTAGCTTTTTTTTTTTTAACTACACCTAAGTTTGCATTTTTATGTTACCAAATCCATTGCTCTTTTTCCTCCTTTATGTTGTCTGGGTTTTCTTTGAGGTTTTGCAAGGCTTTCCCCACACCTGGGTTGTAATCTCACTCTCCTGACTTTTCTCTAGTTCTTATATGTTTTTATTTTTCTTACACAGAAATTTCAATATAACTGATGTTTTAAAATATGGATTGTCGTTGTTCAGGCTTTCAGTCGTGTCTGACTCTGCAACCCCATGGACTGTAGCATGCCAGGCTTTCCTGTCCATCACCAACTCCCAGAGCTTGCTTAAACTCATGTCCATTGAGTCAGTGATGCCATCCAACCATCTCATCCTCTGTTGTCCCCTTCTCCTCCTACCCTCAATCTTCTCCAGCATCAGGGTCTTTTCTAATGAGTCAGCTCTTCCCATCAGGTGGCCAAAGTACTGGAGTTTCAGCTTTAGCATCAGTCCTTCCAATGAATATTCAGGATTAGTTTCCTTTAGGATTGACTGGTTGGAGTTCCTTGCAGTCCAGGGGACTCTCAAGAGTCTTCTCTAACACCACGGTTCAAAAGCTGTGTAAAAATATGGGTAAGATCTAATTTTTTCTAGAAACAAAAGGCCAAATGTGGCTTAGATGGGAAAGAAGCCACTTGCAATGGGGGAGACCCCCTGGGTTGGGAAGATTCCCCTGGAGAAGAAAATGGCAACCCACTCCAACATTCTTGCCTGGAGAATTCCATGGACAGAGGAGCCTGGCGGGCTAAAGAGAGGGACACAACTGAATGACTTTTACTCACTCAAATGTCTCCATGCTTTTATTAGTATTTCATCACTAATTTGAAAAAGAAATTTTTAAAGAAAGAAAAATGTGGGACTTCCCTGGTGGTCCAGTTGTTAAGAATCTGTCTTCCAATGCAGGGGATGTGGGTTCAATCCCTGGTTGGGGAACTAAGATCCCAAATGCCTTGGGGCAATTAAGATTGTGTGCCATATCAAGAGCAGCCCTCTCGCCTCATTGAAGACTGAGTGCCGCAGCTAAGACCTGATGCAGCCAAACAAATAAATATTTTGTTATAGAAAATGTCAAAGTATACAAAAGTAGTACATGGTAAAAAGTGAAATGGTCAGTTGCTCAGTCATGGCCGACCCCATGGATTGTAGCCCGCCAGGGGATTCTCCAGACAGGAATACTGGAGTGGGTTGCCATTCCCTTCTCCAGGGGATCTTCCTGACCCACGGACTGAACCTGGGTCTCCTCCACTGCAGGTAGATTCTTTATCATCTGAGCCCTCAGGGAAGCACAAAATGGTACAAGCGAAATACCTATCTTCCATTGACATAGTTATCAATTTAGGGCCAATTTTAAAAAATGATGGTAAGATACACATAGCATAAAATTGACTGTCTTCACATTTTTAAATGTACAGTTCAGTAGTGTTAAGTACATTCACACCGTTGTGCAACCCATGTCTCCACAAGCTGTTTTTACATATTAACAGTCTTACATAATACTTAGACTGGTTTTGGTTTCATTCATCTCTTTATTAAAACAATACTACCCACTCTGTATACTGCTTTGCTTATTTTAATTTTAAAATAATCTATAGTAAAATTCCCCTTTTCTGGATGCATGGTTCTGTGAATTTTAACATACATTTATATTTTTGCAACCATCACCATCACCAAGATATGAAATTGGGAAAGACTTCCACCACCCTGAATAACTCCCTTCCACATGTCACCCCCTTCATAATCACCCCCATTTAATCGAATGGCAACTGGTCTGTTCTTTATCACAACTTTTTCTTGCCCAGAATGTCATGCAAGTGGAATCCCATAGCTAGGAACCTTTTGTTGTTATTGTTGTTCAGTTGCTAAGTCATGTCTGACTCTTTGTGACCCAATGGACTGCAGCATGTTCGGGCTTCCCTGTCTTTCACTATCTCTCGGAGTTTGAGATTGGCTTTAATCACTCAGCAAAATGTCTCTGTGTTTTATCCAAGTTGTTGCCTCTATCTGTTGTGTGTTCCCTGTTTTCTGTTTTTGTTTTTTTTTTTAAATTTAATTTTACTTATTTAGTTTTGTCTGCACTGGGTCTTCGTTGCTGTGTGGGGGCTTTCTCTAGCTGCTCTATGCAAGTCTCTCATTGTGGTGGCCTCTCTCATTACGGAGCGTGGGCTCCAGGACGCATGAGCGTCAGTAGCTGTGGCACACAGGCTTAGTTGCCCTGTGACATGTAGAATCTTCCCAGACCAGGGATCGAACCCATGTTCCCTGCATTGGCAGGTAGATCTTTTACCACTGGGTAAAGTCCTGTACCAGGGAAGCCCTGTAGTGTGTTCCCTGTTATTGCAAGTGTTCCGTTGTTCCTTAAGGAGCAGCAATTCCACAGTTTTAAGAATTGTTGCTTTATAATGATTTTGATATCTGATTGGTAAGCTTCCTGCCCACCAACATTGCTCCCATTCTCTTTGTTTCCCAAGAGTATCTTGGCTATTCTAGTAAACTAATCTGTAGGTATTTGGTAGTTTTGGTTGCTATTGTGAGTGATCCCTTCAACCACTCGATTATCCGAACTTAAAGATATCCCAGAACAGAATTAAAATTGTGCCAGACCCTTCTGAAGAAAACTATCAAACTAGATAGATGGGGCTGAAGAAAAACTTAAAAGCATGCAAAGATGCGAAGACTCAAAATGGAATGGGTGTTCAAATTCAAATCCGTATTCATTGAGCTATTTTGTAGCTTTAATTGGCTTTAATCTTTTCCATCAGTCTTTTCAAATTAATGGGATAAAATTAGTGAATTTTTAAAAATTGTATTAATCTCTGCCCCTTCACTGTTCATGTTCCTTTTCTCTTTCTAAAACTTGTGTGTTGTGTTTCCTGTGTTTGGGCATGCCTTAACTGTAATCTAAATATGCCTGGAAGCCCACGTGGCCGGGCGTGGAGTAGATTCCAGTTCCAGAGGTGTACCATGACAGCTGAAGTCATTTGAAAAGGTTATGCCTCTCTATCTCCCATCTCATGAAATATCCTGAAGAGGCAGTAAGTGGGTTTCAACAATGTTGCTTAGTCTAAGGGATCCACTTCTGCCTCAATTGGCTCCGGTGACCCCTCCAAGTTCAGCCTTCACTCCTATTGCACAGGCTTGTTAACTCTTCATCCTAAGCCTTTACTCCCCTTCCAGCATCTCATATTTAGACTGGTTGTAATAATTATGTTAACTATCATATTACTGCTACTGCTACTGCTGCTAAGTCGCTTCAGTCGTGTCCGACTCTGTGCGAACCCATAGATGGCAGCCCACCAGGCTCCCCCGTCCCTGGGATTCTCCAGGCAAGAACACTGGAGTGGGTTGCCATTTCCTTCTCCATCATATTACTAGCATGTTTATAATGGGGAGAAGGAGTTAGATGGGAAATACAAAAATACAGGATTTTTAAAAGTGGATCAGAAAGAAAGAAGCTTGTAAACATAATCACACACACACAAATACTCACATGATTTTATTGTCTAGTTGTTTTCATACAAGCTTCTTTTGGTTTCACCAATTCTGCCCTTTTTTTTCCCTTCCCTCCCCCACTTCCCTTTTGTAAATTCATACATTTTCTCTTGCTTTCTTTTGATTTATTTTGTTTCACTTTTCCTTATTTTTTTTAGAAAAATATTTATTTCTTTTGACTGCACTGGATCTTTGTTGCTGTGCTCGGGCTTTCTCTAGTTGCAGCAAGTGGGTGGGAACTCTCCAGCTGTGGTGAGTAGGCCTCTCATTGCAATGGCTTCTCTTGTTGCAGAGCACAGGCCCCAGGGCACAGGCTTCAGTAACTGTGGTTCACCGGCTTATGGAATCTTCCTGGATCAGGGATCGAACCTGTGACCCCTGCATTGCAAGGCAGATTCTTAACCAGCGGACCATCAGGGAAGTGTTTTCCTTATTTCTTGAGCTGAACTCACACTGACTTCTTTTAGAATTAGCTTTGCTTATTTATTAATAAAAGCACTTACGGCTAGGAGTTTTCCTCTGAATACCACCTTGGAAGCATTCTCCAAAGTTGATGGCAGTATGGGCACTTAGATGGTGAAGTCTCCTTCACCATCACATAGAAAACCATCTGTGCTACATGAATTCTGGGGTAACTAGGGCCCTGGAGGCTGAGTCATTCCCCTAAAGTTCCCACTGTGTTGGACCATACCTCCTCCAGGGACACGTGGGGTACAGAGCCTCAGAACAGCTTTGCTAGAACTTCTAATCCAAACACCACTGATGAATGTCGTAAGGAACGGATATCAGATGCTATGTTTTCTGTCTTTCCCAAGCTTCTTTGTATGTCCATCTTCTTCCCAATAAGCCCAGGGAAGTAATGGGCCCTTTGGGAATTATTTCAGTTTATATGGAGCTTGGGATGGATGGGGAGGCCTGGCGTGCTGCAGTCCATGGGGTCACAAAGAGTAAGACACAACTGAGCAACTGAACTGATGGAGCTTGGGAGCGCGACATACAGATTTTACTTGGCATTCCTTTCAAACTGTCCAGAGTTTTGTGTTATGATGTCATAGTTTTTTTCCCTTCTATAATAAAGTATTTTTCCTCTATTATGTAATTTTTTTTTTTTTTTGCTACATACCCAGAAGAGTTTGGGTTTTGAAACACTTTCTGTATTCATGGGGCCTCTTGATGTTACAAAAACCTGATTCAAACTGGCTTTTAGGAAAAGGGGATTTATGGAAACTGGTTGATATTCACGTTCACAGAGACTATTGATCTTCACATGTTCTGCTGGATCAGGTGCTGAGCGATGTCCTCAGAAAACCTCCTCCCCTTCTCCATCTCCCAGCTCTTTTCTGTGTTGGTTTCCACCTGCCCTGGGCCTCGCTCCGCCCCACGTGCAGCTCCAGACCAGACTCACTCATCTGCTTGGTGTGAGCCTCTCCCTGACCAATCACCATGACGAGAGAGCTAGGTCATCTGGTAGAGGCCACCGATGAACACCTGCTGTACAGTATATGGTTTATATGGCGCCCTCTTCCTAAAATACCTCTCTAATCAAGGCCAGACTTCTCTTAAAATTTTACTGTTTCCTTTGCAGGCCAGAAGAACTCTTCCCCACCTCAACCTGTTCTCTTTACAGCTCCCAGCCCGCTTCCTTACTTCCACACCCTGTGTTCCAGCCTTGGCAAACTACTCCCCATTTCCAAACAAACATGTACTTTTGTTTCTCTACCTTTGGACGTGCTGTTCCCTTTGCTAGGAATTCCCTCTTTCCTCATTCATTTTTTAAGAGCCTAGGTCATGCCCGGAAATCACTTGGGCAGTTTGACCATCTCCTTCCTGGGCTCTCCTCTACCTCTGCTCTCGCTCTGTTCCTCCCAGACCTGGACAAGACTGAATCCGGTGTGACTGTCTCTCCTGCAAGACATCAAAACTGGACCCTATGGGCTAAGGCTGCAACAATTTCCCTGCGGTGTCTGCCGTGTAATAGATATTAAGTAAATGTCAGTGGAAAGAAAGTGCAGATGGGGTCACCTGTCCACACACTGGTTGTTTGACTATTTTTGTGTAGTACAGGGTCCTGTGGGTTTTCAGTCCAGTAGCCTGTACCTTCCTGCCATAACCTGCTTCTGCCACTGCCCCACCCTATCCTAGACTATAGAGCCGGGATACCTGAAAGATTATACCGTGGGGACAACCCTAATCAATGACTAACAGTGGAGGTGAAGGGTGAGTGCTCCAGTGCCTTTGCCCTAATGGAACAACTTTAGGTGTCCATTACCTAGACAATAAAAACCTGTTGTTTTTATTGTTCAGTTGCTAAGTTGTGTCCAACTCTTTGTGACTCCATGGACTACAGCACACCAGATTTGCTCAAATTCATGCCCATTGAGTTGGTGATGCCATCCAACCATCTCATCCTCTGTCGCCCCCTTCTCCTTTTGCCTTTGATCTTTCCCAGCATCAGGGTCTTTTCCAATGAGTCGGCTCTTCACATTAGGTGGTCAAATATTACAGGACCTGCACTGTCCCCAAAGCTCCCCAGAGAGTTAGGTTACCATTACCCTCTGTGACTGTCGTTGATGACCCATTCTTACTTGACCTCCTTCTCCTCCCCACCCTACTGCCTCATTCTCTTACCCATTTTTCTGGAAGACTACCTAATGAGTCACTTTCTCCAAAATCCTGGTCTCAGGTCCTCAGATTGGCTTCGGGGAACCCAGCCTAAGACAGAGTTGATGATTCAATGAACAGAAGAAGAATAATGGATTCAGAAATCAACAACCATTAACATTTATTGGTCACTAATTAAGTGACCAATTACAGGGAAGAAACAGGAGCAGGAGAGGACCTTCCTCCTGGGATGTATCTTCCTAAGGAGATAAGCTTTACAAGTGTAGGAAAAGAATACGTGAAATGAAATGTGATGAAGAGTAAGCAGATTCAAAGCTCAAGGAAGGAGGGATGACTGTGGACACAGGGTTGTCAAGGTGGAAGTGAGCCTTGAAGTGAGGAAGAGATGAAGCAGGCAAAGACCCAGTGAATACAGCAGTGTTACTAGAGTAAAACCATGCAAGTTTAAGACCAGGACGTGAAGACTTGGAATCCATTCAAATGAGTTTGGACTTTATCTCATAAGGTAATGGGGGGGGGTGGTCAACATTAATTTATTCATTCAACAAACATTTATTGAGTGCCTGTAATGTGTGGCACACCCAGACAGGAACAAGATGTTCTCTAGGAGGGGTGTTCCTTAACTTAACTGCCTGTTCTGGCTACCAGAATTTGACTATATGTGTTATTTGGATCCACCTATAATTCCTGGATATATGTTTTTTTTCTTATGTAGTTTTATCATGTGTGCATATGTTTTTCTGATCATAAAGTGAAATATTATCCTCATAAAAATTCAAACATTTGGAGAACTGTGCACGGTAGGAAAAGTAATGTCTTCTAGTCAACGGAGAAGACTGGAAATATTTTTTTTTAAATATAAGTTTATTTATTTTAATTGGAGGCTAATTACTTTACAATATTGTGTTGGTTTTGCCATACATCAACATGAAGACTGGAAATCTTGAACGGGGGTTGGGCTGTAGGAATTAGAAAGTCCCCAGGGGTCGGGTTGAGCTTGTGGTTCCCAGGAACAATTACTTGGAGGAGCAATGTCAGGCAGTTTTTGATTTTCCTCAATCACTCAGTTACATCTGGCTCAACACTCTCATGTTTTGAGGGGAGATTAAAGTCAGGGTTAAGTTTAAGTCTGTGTCTCTGATTGGAATGGAATAGGGGCCACAAAATAGAGAGTTCAAGATGAGCTACAAAGTCCTGAGTGGCAGCAGTTCAAAACAAGGTGAGCTGGTAGAAATGTCATGGAATGGAACTTCTAAGCTTTCCTTGGAGAGCCAAAAATGGGGGTGAGGAAGCTTGCACTTTCTGCTCTCTGGGAAAGTAGGGAATTATAGTCATCACAGAATGAACATTTTAAAAAATGCAACCTTGTTTGGTAGGCATGGGCTGGTGATGTCTGGGACGCTTCTTGCTTCACGTATTTTGTATTTTAATAGAGAACGTGAGGAGCCGTCCACAAGACTGTGCCTATTTACAGAACCAGTAGACAGAGTGTTTGTTCCTTTCCATCCTGTCAAAACTCTTATTACCAAATTTTATTCTTTGACAACTGATAAGGGGAAATTGAATAAAAAATGTTTAACTTGCATATATTTAATCATTAGTACTAAGGTTGAGCCTCTGATTTTTTTTAGTCATTTTTATTCCTTCTGGAATGGTCTCATTTGTTTATACATTTCTCATTGGTTTGTAAGAACTGTTTGAATACAGACAACGTTATCTATTTTGTTTGTTATCTATTTTGTACTTATCCTGTAAGTACCATTCTCAGTTGACTGTAATTTAAGAAATTATCATAAGGATGTTTCTTTCAATGTTCATAACAACTATTGCACTTCATTTCTTGTAGCTATAGTGATTAGGTCCTGACCTTAATTCTCTCTAGATTGAGTTCTTTGATCATCGGGGTGTAGTGCTCACCAGCAGGGCTTTCTTCCTAGACCTTCTCCCTGCATTTTTTTGTATCCTCAAATTGATTTTCCCAGAATGAGTAAATAGTGCTCTAATTTTTGAGTTCTTGTATATCTGAGAATTTCTTTAGATTATCTTTACACATGAACAACATCCCAACTGAATATAAAACTCAGCACTCTGTTGAAATTGCTCTTGGCATTCCAGGTAGGAATTGTGCGAATCAGAAATGAATGGAAGACAGATTTGAAGACAGAAGCTGTGATCTTGGAGGCCCTTGAAAGCCAGGATACAGGGCACTAAAGGTATCAAATCAGAGGGAGGACATGCAAACAGCTGGATTTTAGGAGGATTAGCCTGGCAAATACAATGGGAAGAGCAAGAGGGGGAGATGGAGGACGGTTTTGTTATGTTAGAAATGAAATTGACTACAAGTCACAGAAAACAATGAATAAAGATTCACTTATATCATATTAAAAAAGTCCAGAAGAGCAAAGGAACATGTGTGTGTTTGTGTCTTTTTGTGTGTTTATTATTTATCTTGGTTTAGCTGCTCATTGATATTGGGCTAAAGTCATTGCAGTTCTCTTGACCTTTCCTTCATAGTTGCAAAATGGCTACTACAGCTCCAAACATCATATTTGTATTCCAGGCACAAGATGGAGGGTAACGGAGATATAGTCAGAATTGACTCATTTTATTAGGAAAGCAAAAACTCTCCAGAACTTTCCACTTTCCAGCAGAATTCTCTATCTAATTGACCAGAGCTGTATCATATTGTTACTGAACCAGATTTGTTTGTCAAAAATGCAGCAAGCTAAACCCCTGAGGTCTGCAGCAGAGAAAGAGTTTATTCACAAGGGAGCCAAGTGAGGAAATGGGAGAGCAAATCTCATATCTGCCTCCCAGAATGCAACAGGCTTGAGATATTTATAGAATAAAGAAGTAAGGTGGTCTGTTTTTTGTTTATTAATTTGTTTTAATTGGAGAGTAATTACTTTACACTTTTGTGATGGTTCTTGCCATACATCAACATGAATTGGCCACAGGCATACATGTGTCCACACCATCCTGAACCCCCATCCCACCTCCCTCTCCACTCTGTTCATCTGGATTGTCCCAGAGCACCGACTTTGGGTCCTCTGCTTCATGCATGGAACTTGCACTGGCCATCTATTTTACATAAGGTAACATGTATGTTTATACATGTTTCAGTGATATTCCTGAAGAAAGAAATGGCAACCCACTCCAATATTCTTGCCTGGATTATTCCATGGACAGAGGAGCTTGGCAGGCTACAGTCCATGGGGTCGCAAAGAGTCCGACGTGACTGAGCATCTATCACTCACTCACTCTCAAATCATCCCACCCTTGCTTTCTTCCAGTGAGTCCAAAAGTCTGTTCTTTATAGATCTCTGTCTCCTGTGCTGCCCTGCATGTAGGATCATTGGTACCATCTTTCTAAATTCCATATATATGCATTAATATACAGTATTTGTCTTTCTTTTTCTGACTTACTTCACTCTGTATAATAGGCTCCAGGTTCATCCTGTAAGGTGGTCTTAAGGTGTGGGGGAAGGAGTTTGGAAGCAGGGAAATGGTGAAGTAATCGATGTTCTGAGCAGGCCCAGTTTTAGAGTCCGTGGTCCTCTCCAGTCTTAGCCAGCCTGAATTGGACAGAAGCCTACTCCAAATTTCTGGAAAATAACTTAAACCCCTGTTACTATAATGACCCATATGTCAGAGGCATTATCTCTAGGGGTGGTTAAGAAGCCTGGTGATATATTACCCAAGCTACGTGAAACTTGGAGCTGGGAGACTGTGACTAGAGAATGAAAAAAAAAAAAAAACCCTAAAGCAGGCTTAATCAGTAAAGGCAGGTTACAAACAACAAGTTGTTTCCTTATCTACCGTTCTGTAAGACACACTCAAGGATTTCTGTTAAGGTTCCAGCTTCTGTTAACCCTATGGGGCATGGTTTCAAAATGGCCATCCTATCTGCAAGGGAGGCTGGGAAGGCAAATTATTCAGCTAGGCACATTTCAAAGAAAAAGTAGGGAATCTACATTTGTAGACAACTGAAAACGTCTGCCAGAACCCCCAAAGTACCACCACCTCCACCGCACACAATACACAAAAGATAAACTGGACATATTGAAATGAAGAAGGTCTGTCTGTTCATCAGATTAACTCCATAAAGAGAGCGAAAAGACAAACAGCACTGGGGAAGATGCTGAAAAGGAAATAGGCTCAGAATACACAAAAATGTATTCTGAAGATGAGCACAGAAGAATTGATACTTTCTAACTGTGGTGTTGTAGAAGACTCTTGAGAGTCCCTTGGACTGCAAGGTGATCAAACCAGTCAATCCTAAAGGAAACCAATCCTGAATATTCATGGGAAGGACTGATGCTGAAACTGAAGCTGAAGCTCCAATACTTTGGCCACCTGATGTGAACAGCTGATTCATTGGAAAAGACTCTGATGCTGGGAAAGATGGAAGACAGGAGGAGAAGGAGATGACAGAGGATGAGCTGGTTGGGTGGGATCACCAACTCAGTGCATGTAAATTTGAGCAAGCTCTGGGAGTTAGTGATGGACATGGAAGCCTGGTGTGCTGCAGTCCATGGGGTCATAAAGAGTTGGACACTACTGAGCAACTGAACTGAACTGACACAAAGATGTACAAATCAATAAGAGAAAGACAGACAAGCCATTAAAGGAGGAAAAGACAATAGAAAAATAGTAACTTCACAAAAGAGAGTATCCAAATGGTCTATAGACACTTAAAAATGTACTCACCATCATCAGTCATCAGCAGAATATACATTAAAACCACAATGAGTTATCACTACACATCAGCCTATTAATAGATGGCTAAAATGAAGGATGGAAAAATGGGCAAGTGTTGAGGATATGGAGCAACTGGAACACTCACACTCTACTGGTAGGAGTGAAGAATTGGTACAGTCACTTTGGAAAACACTTCAGCTTCCTAAAGCTGGCATTATCATGCATGTATGCATGCTAAGTCGCTTCAGTCCTGTCTGACACTTTGTGACCTTATGGACTGTAGCCCGCCAGGCTCCTCTGTCCATGGGGATTCTCCAGGCAAGAATACTGAAGGGGGTTGCCATGCCTTTCTCTAGGGAATCTTCCCAACCCAGGGATCAAACCCATGCCTCCTGTTGCCCCCGCACTGTAGGCAGATTCCTTACTGCTGAACCACTGGGGAAGCTAGCAATTCCATACTCAAAAGAAATACCCAGTAAAGGAGAAATATACATATAATTATACTTGTGTGTGGTTACTTATTTATTCAACAAGGGTATGTACTAGAATGAGGCTTCCCTTGTAGCTCAGCTGGTAAAGAATCCGCCTGCAGTGCAGGAGACCCTGGTTCAATTCCTAGGGAGAAGATCCTCTGGAGAAGAGATAGGCTACTCATTCCAGTACTCACGGCTTCCCTGGTGGCTCAAACAGCAAAGAATCTGCCTGCAATGTGGGAGACCTGGGTTCTATCCCTGGGTTGGGAAGATTCTCTGGAGGAGGGCATGGCAACCCACTCCAGTGTTCTGGCCTGGAGAAATCCCCTTGGACAGAGGAGCCAGGAGGGATCACAGAGTCGACATGACTGAGTGACTAAGCACAGCACAGCACAGAGCACGTACTAGAATATTCATAGCAGCACTATTTGTCGTAACTCCAAGCTGGAAGCTACCAAGTGCCTATCAACAGTAGAATGGACAAATAAATTGTGGTATATTCATCCACGAGAACCCTGTCAACAATGATAATGAACTCCCTAAAAATATATGCAATAATGTATATAAATTTTAAACCTAATGTTGAGCAAAAGAAACCATGCAGCATATACTGCATGTATGCATTTAAATAAAATACAGAAATGGGAGAAACCAGTCTATGTTGTTAAAAGCCAGGATAGTGGTTGCTCTTTGTGGGGGAAGAGTGAGGAGGAGGCGGTGTTCCTGACTGAATGGGGACATGGAGCAGACATCTGGGGAGCACTGGTAATGTTCCCTTTCTTTTTTATTATTGCTTTACATTTATTACTTAATGTCTCATGATTACATAGAATACTATAGTCATTGTAAAGTTTAAATTCTAAATAAAGGTGTATGATACAAAATATTGAGTTTAGTTGCCTGTGCTATACAGTAGGTCTTGTTGGTTATCTATTTTATATATAGTGGTGTGTAACTGCTAATCCCAACCTCCTAATTTGTCTCTCCCCTTACCTCTTTTTCCCCTTTGGTAACCATAAGTTTGTTTTCTATGTCTGTGAGTCTCATCCTGTTCTGTAAATAAGTTTACTTGTATTTTTTTAAAAAATATTCCACAGTCAGTGATGTCATATGACTGACATTTTCTTTCTTGGAGGTCACACAGTTGTGTGTGGCCTGTGGCAAGCTGTCACGCTATATATTTACGCTATTTGTGCCTTTTCTTTGTGTATAGGTTGCACCTCAGTGAGGAAAACTAAAATTTTTCAAAAGTGACTGCCACACCAGATATGTGATAACTGTGAGAGGCTCTGCCTACTATACAGGGACTATTCAGGTATATGGTTCAGCTGCAGGACACAGCAGAACCACTCACCCCAAGTCACCAAACTGGCTCCTAGATCAACTGAAAGAACAGAAGTACATGGCGGTTACCCAATAACTACTATTTCTTGCTGAGGTCCTGCAGTCAAATGCCTCCAGGGGCCCGGTGGGTACATGAATGAGATGCTAGGTTATCACAGTAAGAATGATGGGGGGCTTCCCCGGTGGCTCAGTGGTAAAAAATCTGTCTGCCAATGCAGGAGACATGTGTTCCAGCCCTAGTCTGGGAGATGCCACATGCAGCAGAGCAATTAAGCTCCTGTGCCACAACTATTTAGCCTGTGCTCTGGAGCCTGGGAACTGCAGCTTCTAAAGCCTGTGAGCCTGTGCTTTGCAACAAGAGAAGTCACCGTTTTGAAAAGCCTGCACACTGCAACTAGAGAATAGCCCCCACTTGCTGCAACCAGAAAGCCCCCACACAGCAAGGAAAACCCAGTGCAGCTTAAAATAAATATATAAAATAAAAAAGACATAAATGAAAGGGGTGTTGTCTGTAACTCCAGCTAATGAATGCTGTCAGAGAATGCAGGCCAGTGAAGTTTCCAAAATTTTGAAAAAGAAGCTGAGAATCCAGTTTACTCCATGAAGCCTCTCAGTTTTCAGATTTTGGTAATTCTTTCCAATAAAATGGACGCATCAAAACATACCCTGGGGCCAGATTTGGCCAATGGACATCCTATTTGCAACCTCTGGTTTAATGGTTGGTTGAATGAATCACTCTGAAAGTCTGGCGGAGCTACAATGATACAACAGTATCTACTCTTTATTAGGAACTTAATGGGACCTTTACCTCCCAACATATTTCCTTGCTTCTAAGATGCCTCATACACCATTTATATAACAACAGCTTTCCAGGAAATAAAGAATTAAAAAAAAAACATAAAAAGGAAACAGTACCATATTAAATTTGTTATTAAAAGACACACTTAGATTTCAGAAACATTGCAATGTAGAAGAAAAGTATGCTTGAAAAATGAGTGAATATGAGACATTTTCTCATTTTATTCTTATAAAAACTTTACGTGGTGTGCATGGCTGTTAGCCACGGTATGAGGCTCAGTGAGATTAACTAACTGTCCCAAGTTTATGCATCTAGTAAGTGGCAGGGCCAGAACTTAAATCTAGATTTATTTCACATCCAACACCATATCCCTGATCATTGCCATACATTGCTTCTTTTTGTGGAATAAGTGTCAGCAAGAGCAAAGGTTGTAGGTTTGGGGGAGTGTTACAGTAGTCTAAGTGGCTGTAACAAATACCCAAACATGGTATACATGCATGAAATAAAAATGCATTTCTTGGGACTTCCCCGGTGGTCCTGGTGGCTAACACTCCAGGCTCCCAATTCAGGGGAGCTGGATTTGAGCCCTGGTTAGGGAACTAGTTCCCATACATTGCAACTAAGAGTTCATATACTACAACTAAAAGATTCTGTGTGATGCAACTAAGACCAGGCACAGCCAAATAACTAATAAAGTAAATAAAAATAAATATTAAAAATTGCATTCCTGACTCATTTAATAGCCTTGGTGTACTCTTCCACACAGTCCTTCCCATGGTGACTAGTTCAGTGAACTGGGAGAAGAAAGAACACAGACAAGGCTCCTGCAGTCTTGTTGTTCAGTTGCTAAGTCGTGTCCACCTCTTTGTAACCCCATGGACTGCAGCATGCCAGGCTTCCCTGTCCTTCACCATCTCCCAGAGTTTGTTCAAACTCATGCCCATTGAGTTGGTGGTGCCATCCAACCATCTCATCCTCTGCCATCCCCTTCTCCTTTTGCCTTCAATCTTTCCCAGCAGCAGGGTCTTTTCCAGTGAGTTGGCTCTTTGCATCAGGTGGCTCTTTGCATCATATTGGAGCTTCAGCTTTAGCGTCAGTCCTTCCAATGAATATGCAGGATTGATTTCCTTTAGGATTGACTAATTTGATTTCCTTGCTGTCCAAGGGACTCTCAAGAGTCTTTTCTAGCACCACAATTAGAAAGCATTAATTCTTTGGTGCTCATTCTTCTTTATTGTCCAACTCTCTCATCCGTATATGACTCATGGGAAAACCATAACTTTGATTATATGGACCTTTGTCAGCAAAGTGATGTCTCTGCTTTTTAATATGCTGTCTAGTTTTGTCATAGCTTTTCTTCCTAGGAATGAGCTTCTTTTAATTTCATGGCTGCAGTCACTGTCCACAGTGATTTTGGAGCCCAGGAAAAGAAACTCTGTCACCATTTCCATTGTTTCCCTATCCATTTGCCATGATGTAACGGGACCAGATCCCATGATCTTTGTTTTTTTAATGTTGAGTTTTAAGCCAGTTTGTTCACTCTCCTCTTTCACCTTCATCAAAAGCCTCTTTAGTTCCACTTCAATTTCTGCCTTTTGGCTGGTGTCATCTGCATATCTGAGGTTATTGATATTTCTCCTAGCATTCTTGAGTCTAGCTTGTGATTCATCCAGCCAGCATTTTGCATGACGTACTCTGCATATAAGGCAAATAAGCAGGGTGACAATATAGAGCCTTGACTCACTCCTTTCTCAATTTTGATCCAGTCAGTTTTTTCATGTCTGGTTCTAACCGTTGCTTCTTGACCTGCATATAGGTTTCTCAGGAAGCAGGTAAGGTGGTCTGGTATTCCCATCTCTTTAAGAATTTTCCACAGTTTATTGTGCTCCACACAGGCTTTAGTATAGTCAATGAGACAGAAGATGTTTTTCTGGAATTCCCTTGCTTTTTCTATGACACAACTTGATGTTAGCAAGTTGATCTCTGGTTCCTCTGTCTTGGTAGCTAGAGTAGGATGATTCAGGATGAGGAAAGATAGACTCTGCTTGAGGCCTGGGCTGGTCCTCAGGGCCTATGAGAACAGCCCAGTTCTGAGCCAAATCCGGGCCATGTCCCTGTTCCTGGGCCCCCACTGGCTAGGTCCTCAGGGATAAGCAGGGCTGTGTAGACTCAGCCTGTTGCCTGAAGCTCCAGCAGGTAGCTTACTGATGTCTGCTTCCCCTGTTTTCGCCTTTGCTCCATTGGGCCACCCTCCAGAGGGCAGAAATCTTGGATGCTTTTTATGGAAGACTCTACACCCTGGCTCACAGCCTGGTTGGCTGTGCCCCTTCCCATAGGGGAAGGTAGTGGGTAGAGTTGGCCCCCAGACCTGGAATGGGGTAAGTCCTGACCCCAGTCTGCAGCCTGCATCCTTCCTAGAAATGGCTGGCTTGCTGAGGTGTTTTTAGGTATTTCATCAGGCAGGGGATGGGTGATCATGGGAAATTCCTTGGGAAATGAACATCCACTGGAGTATTCAGATGAACAGTGTGTTCCGCGTCACTGAGGACTCTGGCACCAGGTACATTTCCTGAGTCCTGGGAGAAGGTGGCCAGATAGCAGGAGGCTGTGAGTGGGCATGGTCACACGTCATCAGGGAAGTAAAGATTAGAACAATGAGAGTCTTGTCACTTCTCAGAGTGACAGTATTGATGACACCGGGCACTTAGAGGTGGGGGGCGGGGGAGTGGTCCTCAAACTCTGCAAGTGGAAGAGGGATATTTACTCTGGAGAACAAATTGGCACTCTCCAGAAGAATTTTAGAGTTGGTTGTCTTTCTACAAGGAAGCATGTACAAGTACAAGACCATACTCATCACAGTACGGTTTGTAAAAAAAAAACACAACAACAGAAAACAGGGAATTCCCTGGGACCCAGCAGTTAGGACTTTGGGCTTCCATGGCAGGGGGCATAGGTTCAATACTTGGTTGGGGAACTGAGATACCACAAGCTGTGGCAAGGCGAAAAAATATCCCCAAACCGAAAGCAACAAACAAACCAGAAACAACTTAAAAAGTTTAGCAATAAGGAAATGGATGAATGCAATGTGGTTGCGGCAACCAAAATAAATAACCTACCTGCATCCATGCCTCTAGAGCTAAAAACACAATATTGAGTGAACTCATGCTGCACAATGATATGTATGTTAGCTCTCTTTTGTCATAGAACAAGTTATTCCCAAGCTCACTGTCTTTAAACAGCAACACATCCTTATTATCTTCAGAGTTTGTGTGAGTCATGAATTCAAGTGTGGTTTAGCTGGAAGGTTCTAGGGTTTCTCATGATGTTAATGGTCAAGACGTCATCTGGGACAACAGTCATCTGAAGACTTGGTTAGGACCTGGAGGATTCGTTTCTAAGGCAACTCACTCATATGGCTGTCAAATTTGTGCTGCTTGTTTGTGAGAGGTCTGAGGTCCTCCTCCATGTGGATGTCTCCACAGGACTGCTTGAGGATCCTTACAACATGACTGACTTCCTCCAGAGCAAGCAACCCAAGAGAGTGCAAGGTGAAAGGAGCAGTGTCTTTCATAATCTAGGCTTGGCAGTCACATATCATCACTTCTGTCACATTCTATCCATTAAGAAGTCACTAAGTTTGGTCCACATTTAAGGAAAGAATTAAATTGCCCCTTTCAAAGTAAGTAAGTAAGTAAGTGAAGTCGCTCAGTCGTGTCTGACTCTTTGCGACCCCATGGACTGTAGCCTACCAGGCTTCTCCATCCATGGGATTCTCCAGGCAAGAATGCTGGAGTGGGTTACCATTTCCTTCTCCAGGGGATCTTCCCGACCTAGGGATTGAACCCCGGTCTCCCACATTGGAGGCAGACGCTTTAACCTCTGAGCCACCAGGGTGTCAAATAATTTGTGAATATTATGATTGACATAATATGATTGACACCATTTACTTAGTTTACACTGATATATTACACAAATAGTGCTGGCCAGTTGGAGCTCCCTACTACTCTGGCTATAATGATTGCTTCCTGGATGACTATGAGACACAATGTAGGCCGATCAGAATTTTCCCCAGCACTTGTGTACTAAAAATCTCTTCTGGAGTTGCTAAACTTTTAGGATATGAGTCTTGGGCTGCTTGATCCCACTTTGTCCACCAGAACTGAGAGAGTCTTTCTAAAGAACTGAGAGTGAGAGAAAGAGAGAGACATCCAAATGAGACCATTTGAGTCCCTGGATCAAAACAGGCCTGAAGCCTTCATGATTATCTCTGTCCTTTCACTTATGTAAAACAATAAATCCCCCTTTCACTTATGCTGACTTGAATGGGTTTCTGTTCCTTGCCACCACCACACTTTGATGAACATAGTAGCTATGGTGTTTCTGTAACTAGTCAGAGTTCTTCAGAGAAACAGAATGGCTCAGCGGGTAAACAATCTGCTTGCAATGTAGGAGATTCGAGCGATGCAGGCTTGATCCCTGGGTCAGGAATATCCCCTGGAGAAGGAAATGGCAACACACTCCAGTATTCTTGCTTGGAAAAACCCCATGAACAGAGGATCCTGGTGGGCTACCATTCAAAGGGTCGCAAAGAGCGGGACATGACTGAGTGACTAAGCATATATATAGACTACAAGAATTGGCTCATTTGATTTTGGAGGCTGAAATGTCCCACCATCTGCTGTCTTCAAGCAAGTGACCTAGGAAAGTAAGTAGGGTAGTTCCCATTTGAGTTCAAAGGCCTGAGAACTGGGCAGAACTGATGATGTAGGTTCTAGTTCAAGTCCAAAGGCCCAAGGACCAGAGAGTCAATGATGTATGTCCCAGTCCAACAGTGAGAGAGGATGTCTCAGCTCAATCAGGCAGAGAGAACAAATTTTCCCTTCCTCCACCCTTTTGTTCTTTGCAGGTCCTCACTGGATTAGATGAGGCCCACCCACATTGGGGAGGTCAATCTGCTTTACCAAGCCACTTGTTTTAAGGTAATTTGTTAAGTGGCAATAGATAATTAATAAAGCTTAGAATCATTATTGGTATTCTCAAAGTGAACTGAGATGTTTAGATCCAGATTGCTTACCTCTCTTTTACAAGGGCTTTTGTCTTTTGCCATTCCTGTCCCTGGGATTTTTACCTGAAATTGTTTCCTAGGCTAGAGAAATTCTTTGGACTTTGTTTTGGAAAATTATATAGGTTGTATCTTTTCTGAACTCTTGCATGCCAGACTTTTTTTCTGTTTCACTTGCATGTAAGTAGAGCACAATCTTTCCTACTAAAAATCATACTTGATTCTCTAGTGTATTATCTAAATATTAGAAATCTGCTGGCATAACTAGTTTTTCTGCCTGGGTTTTTGTAGGACTTTTCCTGGATGTTTGACATTTTAAAATGTCAGGGAGTTTTGAGTGTTCATATTAATTTTTGCCAGATTGTCAGGGAATTGTTTTACTTCATGAATTCAAATATTTCCTCTGTTCTGGGATAATTTCTTCTGTTATTCCTTGGAACCTTTCTTCTCCTTTGTTATTCCTTTGTTCTTTTCTTCTGGGGATCTGATTACTTTCACGTTTATTCCTTGAATCTTTTCTCCAATTGGCTTATCTCTTTCTTGCTCAATCCTTTCTCTCTGAGTTTTTAGAACCTTTTAATCTATTCTTCAGATTCACTGACTTGATCTGTTGCAACATATAATCTTCTGTTAACTGCCTCTGTGACTTTTCAAAAGTCAGTAACACAGTTTTCATCTTCAGAATAGATTTACATTCTATGATTATTTTCTTAGCAAGAATTATTTTAGAAATTCAGTAGCCTCTAAAATTGGTAAGCCTACACATTAGCAATTTTTTCCCTTAAGTTTTGCCCTTAGGGGCATAAAGGTGATTTATGCATCAACATTTGCTCTAATTCCTCATCTCAGTATCCTTTTGACCTGCTAAATCTTTGTATATGTCCATTCGTTATTCTGTATTTGCTCATTCTTACAGAAGGATGCCTGTGTTTGTTCAACAGTGACCATTAAGATGAATTAAACAAGTCTGTTTAAATATTTTTGGTCCATTCAATGGGGGAGGGAAAAGTTTATGTTGACTGTACCTTTTCTTTGTCCTGTTAAAGAGTTAGCCATCTGTGGCGATTTTCTGGGCTTCCCTGCTTCCCTGATGGCTCAGACAGTAAAGAATCTATCTGCCTGCAGTGCAGGAGACCTGGGTTTGATCCTTGAGTTGGGAAGATCCCCTGGAGAGGGAACAGCTACCCACTCCAGTATTCTGACCTGAAGAGTTCCATGGACAGAGGAGCCTGGTGGGCTACAGTCCAGGGGGTCTCAAAGAGTCGGACATGACTGAACTACTTCACATTTTTCACTTTGACTTTGTCCTACTAAAGAGCCAGCAATCTGTGAAGATACAGAGGCAGCTTCATCCCAGGGCAGAAGGCCGAGGGGGTTTTGGCTTTGTTGGGGGTGCCCCTCTTTAATTGAGCGTATCTCCTGGCTTGGGAGACATTGGCAGACAACTCAGAAGAACCAGATTTTGCGCCTCTCCATCCCCTTAGCTGCACGCTTCGTCTACTGTTGTCTCAAGTCCCTGTGTGCTCAGAGCCAGCAGGGGTCATGGGGCTTTTTTGTCCCTTCTAACCTCCCCCTTGAATGGGCTTTTCTTTTGCCTGGAATGAATCAGGCTTGGCAGTGCTCACCCTCAATCTGGCACTTAAGCCCGGTGTATTTTGCAGAAACCCCTTGATGTTTCAGCTGTAAGGGGCACCCTTCCCTGTTTTTCTGTGGGTAGAGATTTTCCTCTTATTCTCTCTTTGCCCGTCCTCCTTCACTTGGCTAACCAAATCATGCCTCCAGCCTCAGCTTAAGCCCCACTTCCTCTAGGAAATGTGTCTGGAAGTTCTCTCAAGGAGATGCCCTATGCTGTGCTCTTAGAAATTCTCACATTCTGCCTGTCATAGAACTCACACCTAGAATTCCACTTCTGTTATATTTACTGATCTGTCTTCCCCTGTAGACTGTAGGCCGCAGAGCACTGGGAAGCGCCTATTCATTCATTCATTTATGGAAATGAACAAACATTATAAATCAACTCTACTACAATAAAAAATTTTAAAAATTAAAAAAATCACTTAAAAATTTTTTTTATAAAATCATTGTGTCAAGTGGAAATGTGCTAAGCACTATTTTTGTCTCCTGCTCAGTTGTTCTTGTTCAGTTGCTCAGTTGTGTCTGACTATTTGTGACCCCATGGACTGCAGCTTGCAGGCTTCCCCATCCTTCACTATCTCTCAGAGTTTGTGCAGACTCATGTCTGTTGAATTGGTGATGCTATCCAAACATCTCATCCTGTCACTCCCTTCTCTTCTTGCCCTCAATCTTTCCCAGCATCAAGGTCTTTCTCAAAGAGTCAGCTGCTTGCATCAGGTGGCCAAAGTATTAGAGCTTCAGCATCAGTGCTTCCAATGAGTATTCAGGGTTGATTTCCTTTAGGATTGACTGATTTGATCTCCTTGCTGTCCAGGGGACTCTCAAGAGTCTTCTCCAGCACAGTGCCTGCCACAAATTATATATTCCAGGAACCGGGCCTGAGATGGTAGCTGTTGATCAGAAAGAATGTTGGAAGGTTGGTGGGTGGAGTCTTGCCACAGCTCCAGGGAGCAAGATAAGTCCAGGGTAGAGGGAATGGAGCTCTCCTAACTTGGGCTGATGCCCTGAGGTCAGCCTGAAGCGCAAATCACCTGACGGCAGCCAACAGGAATTTATTCTACAGGGCTCAGGTGAGGAGGGGCTGGGAACCAGGCAGTCCCTCCAATGTTGTGCTAAGCCATCATGAGTGTGTCTGTGGCTAGTTCCTCCTTGGCTAGAGTTCTGTGCCAACAAGCTACTATGCTGGAGTGTAGGGAAGTCTGTAAGTCTAGGGTCTTTGCATCAAAGAAAGTTACTTAAGCTCTCAGAGCCTGTTTCCTTTTCTGTAAAATGGGAATAAGACTGGTACCTATTTTGTAGGCCCTTGCAAGGATTAAATGAGATCATGTGTATAACACACCAGGCTAAGGTCTAGCAAATATTAAAACATGTAACCAGTATTACAGTTATAATCAATGTTACAATGCATTGTTGTCTAGGCTTCCTTTTTAAATTTTATTTTTAAAAACTTAATTTTGTATTGGGATATGCTGCTAAGTCACTTCAGTCGTGTCTGACTCTGTGCGACCCCACAGACAGCAGTCCACCAGGCTCCCCCATCCCTGGGATTCTCCAGGCAAGAACACTGGAGTGGGTTGCCATTTCCTTCTTCAGTGCATGAAAGTGAAAAGTGAAAGTGAAGTCGCTCAGTCATGTCCGACTCTTAGCGACTCCATGGACTGCAGCCTACTAGTCTCCTCTGTCCATAGGATTTTCCAGGCAAGAGTACTGGAGTGGGGTGCCATTGTCTTCTCTAGTATTGGGGTATAGCTTATTAACAATGTTGTGATAGTTTCAGGTGAACAGCAAGGAGACTCAGCTTACGTATATATGTATTATACAGTCTCCCTCAAACTGCCCTCCCATCCAAGCTGTCACATAACATTGCAGGCTTACTTTTTAAATTTGCAGTATGTCTCGGGGGAGGAGGGGGATAGGAGGAGCAGAACTTTTGTCCGAGTTTGAAAGTATATTTTTAGCTGTCTCTTAGAGCCGCAGGTATATAACAGCCACCGGCAGATGAAAGGCCTCTGCATGGACCTGTGCCTCCCCAGGCTTCCCTGTGACTGGGATATACCACAGAACAGCTGAGTCTTCCCCTACATGCTGAACTTGCAGATGAGGCCTAAGGCCACCTCAACAAGGTAAAAATTCTCAACACGCACTAACCATACCTAACCACGGGAAAAAGTCCGACGATAAAAGGAGTTACTTTGATATCATTGAAAAATCTAGATTTAGCAATAAAACAGTTATCATGGATCAAGCGGAGAAGAATGTAGGCCAAAGGCAGTTTGAAAAGGCCATAGATAAAGTCCTCTGTCTCAAAATGTAGATGTTTAAATTATGGCTCTGGTTCAGTGTACTGGAGCAACTCTCTTTTTAAGCCTGCCTGACATCTAGGGCTAGTTGGATTGACGGTGAAGGCAAAATAACTTCCAACTTTTTTGCCTGACTAACTGCATAGATGGAGGTGCCACTAGTTGACATTTGGAGAAGACAAACATATTTGGAGAGGGAAGGGGCCAAGTCCAGTTTTGAACAGAGAGACTCTGGAGGTGTTTGAAGGGTAATGAGGTAGATATGTCTAGAAAGCAGTTGAAAATGTGGATCTGGAGGTCACAGAGTGTTATATAAAGATGGAAAATGAAGGAATTCTCTGGTGGTCCAGTGGTTAAGACACCATGATTTCACTGCTGAGGGCCCAAGTTCAATCCCTCGTCAGAGAACTAAGATTCCACAAGCCACATAGGGCAACCAAAAAAAAAAAAGAAAAAAAAGAAAGAAAGAAAGATGGAAAATAAGAATTGTAAATAAGAAGGAGATAATGTCCACTGTGGGCAAGAACAAGATATCCCAGAGTTTAAAGTAGTCCAAGAAAAGGACTAAGGAGAACGCCATAGAGAATTGCCATTTGGAGAGGGAAAATGAAGGAAGGAAAGCCAGCAGAGAAAATGGAGAAAGAAAAAGAAACTGGAGAAGTAAGAGGAAAGGTAGGGCCCAGATGTGAGACCACCACACATTTTAAGAAGACTTTGGAATCACAAGAAATGCAGTTGAATTTTAAAGGCATGAAAACACACTCATCTTCACTCATAATGAAAAAATGCACCATAAACCAGTGGAGAGTGGACTTTCCCGGTGGTCCTGTGGTTAAGAATCCACCTTCCAAATGAGGGGATGAATGTTCAGTCCCTGGTTGGGGAAATAAGATACCACGTGCTGCAGGGCAACTACGCTGGCACGCGACAACCACCAAGTCCAACTACGGAGCCCAGGAGCCTCCGCTGGAGAGCGGTCCACGCGCCACAGCGAAAGATCACATATGCTGCAACAAAGAAGCTGCATGCTGCAATGAGGACCCAACACAGCCAAAAATAAAAGATAAATAAATATAAAAACTGAATAAAACAATGAAGAGGTAGCACTAAAAAAAAAAAAATCTACCAGACTGGCAAGAATGGAAAAGTGTAATGACATATTGGAGAGGACGTGGGGATATAGACACTCTAAAATAGTAAAGACATACACATTTTGGCCTAGTAATTCCATTTCTAGGAATCCACTGGATGGATATGCTTATGTATGTGTACGGAGAGGTTTGTACAAGGATATTCACTGCAGCGTTATTTGTTGTAGCAAAGGCTTGCAAACAACCTCGATATCCATCAATAGAGGACTTGCAAAATTAATAATGACGCATCATTAGTGGAATATATGCATTTCAGTGGACTATATGGGGTTATTAAACAAGGAAGATCAATAAGTACTCATTTGGAACAATATCTAACAATATCTTTCGATGTGAAAAGGTCAGAAGCAGAATAGAACAGGATGTGATATCATTTATGCAAAAGTGGGTAAGGGTGGCTTTGGAGCCAGACTGCCTTGGTATAATTCCCAGCCCCACCCTTGTCTAGGTATGTAACTGAGGGAAGGTGACCTGTGCTTCAGTTTCCTCACCTGTCTCCACAGCATTATTAGAAATGTAAAGGGGATTGACTTTTCCCTTTTGTACTTTTTGAATTATTTTAAAACCATGGGCATTTGTTACCCTAATTTTCATTTAATTAAAAAAATTTAAGAAAGTACATGAGTAGCAAATGAGCAAGTGGAAAAGAGGCTCCATTCATTAGGGAAATGCAATTTAAACCACAATGAGATACGACCTTGAGTCTATTCATACAGCTAGAATTATAAAGACTGAAAATACCAAGCATACCACCCCAAGCCCACATTGCTTTGGTGTCTCATTTATGTCAAAGAAAATGAGATCCTCTCGACCTAGACCAAACTCACCTAGGGATTCTAATTGATCCTCCCTGGGTCACATGTTCAGCTCTGAACCAGTCACTGTGGGGCTGTGAATCACCCTAAGTGCTGGTGAAGATGTGTCCAGCTGAAGTTTTCTTACGCTGCTGGTGGGAATAGCTACTCGGAAAACAGCAGGGCAGTTTCTTATAAAGATTAAAATATGTCTCACAGTAACTCAGAATTCCACTCTTAGAGATTTACCAAAGAAACTTTATGTTCACAGAAAGATTTGTACTTGAATAATCTTAGCAGCTTGAATCAAAATAGCCCCAAACTGGAAACACCCCAGAAGTCTATCAACTTGGAAATGAATAGACAAGCTGTGGTATATCCATACAGGGAAGTAAAAAGGAACAAACTAATACCTGCAGCAGTACTGGTGCATCTTAATGGCACTATGCTAAGTAAAAGAATCCAGAAACAAAACCTCCAATACCGTATGATTCCGTTTATTTAAGATTCAAGAAAAGGCAAAACTACAGCGATGAGAAGCAGAGCAGTGGCTGCCAGGGATTGGGGTTGGAGAAGAGTTAACTATAAAGAAGCAGAGAGGAATTTTTTGGCTTGATGGAAACATTCTATGGTATGTTCTTGGTGGTGGTTACATGACTGTCTATGTTTGTCAAAACTCAAACTAGAGGGCCTCCCTGGGGGCTCAGTGGTTAAGAATCTGCCTGACAACACAGGAGACATGGGTTCGATCCCTAATCTGGAACGATCCCACATGCCTCGGAGCAACTAAGCCTGTGCAGAACTATTGAGCCTGCATTCTAGAGCCCATGCTCCACAGCTAGAGAAGCCACTGCAATGAGGAGCCCACTTAACACAACTAGAGAGTAGCCCCCGCTTGCCGCAACTAGAGAAAAGCCCATGCAGCAGTGAATCCTAGCACAGTCACAAATAAATAAACAAAACTTTAGAAACTCAAATTAGATACATAAGATTGTGAATTCTATAAACAAAGCTGGATTAAAAAAATAAAACAGTCTAACAACCCCGATTTTTTTTTTTTAAAGATAGCCTCTTCTGTAATGTTCAGTAACAGAGGGAAATTAAATGAGATGAAGATGGGAAGGGACTGATTGGATGCTTATGTGCCATGCTGTGCTGGAGAATCTTGGCAGGTGGGGGGATGAAGTTGGACCCCAGATTGTCAGGAGTCAATGGGGAGGGAAGAAGTGGGAGTGTTAGCTATCTGAGGACATCTTCCAAGAAATTCCTCTGTACACAGATACCAAATAAACATGACTCAACCTTTCTATTTCATTCCAGTTCCAAAGAAAGGCAATGCCAAAGAATGTTCAAACTACTGCACAATTGCACTCTTCTCACATGCTAGTAAAGTAATGCTCAAAATTCTCCAAGCCAGGCTTCAGCAATATGTGAACCGTGAACTCCCTGACGTTCAAGCTGGTTTTAGAAAAGGCAGAGGAACCAGAGATCAAATTGCCAATATCCGCTGGATCGTCGAAAAAGCAAGAGATTTCCAGAAAAACATCTATTTCTGCTTTATTGACTATGCCAAAGCCTTTGACTGTGTGGATCACAATAAATTGTGGAAAATTCTGAAAGAGATGAGAATATCAGACCACCTGACCTGCCTCTTGAGAAATCTGTATGTAGGTCAGGAAGCAGCAGTTAGAACTGGACATGGAACAACAGACTGGTTCCAAATAGGAAAAGGAGTACGTCAAGGCTGTATATTGTCACCCTGCTTATTTAACTTATATGCAGAGTATATCATGAGAAATGCTGGACTGGAAGAAACACAAGCTGGAATCAAGATTGCTGGGAGAAATATCAATAACCTCAGATATGCAGATGACACCACCCTTATGGCAGAAAGTGAAGAGGAGCTAAGAAGCCTCTTGATGAAAGTGAAAGAGGAGAGCGAAAAAGTTGGCCTAAAGCTCAACATTCAGAAAACAAAGATCATGGCATCTGGTCCCATCACTTCATGGGAAATAGATGGGGAAACAATGGAAACAGTGTCAGACTTTATTTTTGGGGGGGGCTCCAAAATCACTGCAGATGGTGACTGCAGCCATGAAATTAAAAGACGCTTACTCCTTGGAAGAAAAGTTATGACCAACCTAGATAGCATATTCAAAAGCAGAGACATTACTTTGCCGACTAAGGTCTGTCTAGTCAAGGCTATGGTTTTTCCTGTGGTCATGTATGGATGTGAGTTGGACTGTGAAGAAGGCTGAGCGCCGAAGAATTGATGCTTTTGAAGTGTGGTGTTGGAGAAGACTCTTGAGAGTCCCTTGGACTGCAAGGAGATCCAACCAGTCCATTCTGAAGGAGATCAACCCTGGGATTTCTTTGGAAAGAATGATGCTAAAGCTGAAACTCCAGTACTTTGGCCACCTCATGAGAAGAGTTGACTCATTGGAAAACACTCTGATGCTGGGAGGGAATGGGGGCAGGAGGAGAAGGGGACAGCTGAGGATGAGATGGCTGGATGGCATCACTGACTCGAACACGAGTCTGAGTGAACTCCGGGAGATGGTGATGAACAGGGAGGCCTGGTGTGCTGCGATTCATGGGGTCGCAAAGGGTCGGACATGACTGAGCGACTGAACTGAACTGAACTGAACTGAACCTTTCTATTTACAAAAGAGATACAGATTAAGCCAACATCCCTACGGCCTATCTGATCGGTGTCGTCTGATAGCCTGTGTGATCGTAGGTGTAGGAAGTGGTGCACAATCTTTATAAAAAGCCATTTGAAATCAAAAGGCCCTTCCCATCTCCTCACAAGTGTCAACTCATTGACCTGGCCACTCCACTAGCAATTTATCCAAAGGGGATAATTGGATAGCTGGACAAGGGAGGTAACAAAAGCTGTTAAATCAAAGTATCTTAATAATGCAAACCAATGGATTAAGTATACATTATTAAGTGATTGGCTGAGTAAAAATAGTGGTTTATTCCTCCTAGAATTTGCTTTCAGCCTTTGACATTTTTTTGATCTGCATAATAATTCGGGAGAAGAAGGAACTGGGTGAGCAGGAAATGGGGGTGACAGGGAGATTTATTTATTAAAATTAACCTCTTTGGCTGCACTGGGCCTTCGTTGAGGCATGCCGGATCTTCATTGCTGCGTGCTGACCCTCTAGCTGTAGCTCGAGGGCTCAGTAGTTGCCACTTGTGGGCTTATTGTCCTGCGGCACATGGGGATCTCAGTTCCCAGATCAGGGATTGAACCTCCTTCTCCTGCACTTCTTAACCACTGGATGGCCAGGGAAGTCCTATGGGAGATTTGCTAAATCTATATGGGTATATGCTAAATACCCTTTTCTGTCTTTTGAATTTGGAACCATGTAACTTTGTTGCCTACCAAAAAGTTAAAATAAAAATTTTAATAAAAATAAAAATTATGATCTGGAGCTAAACATGGAAGACCATTTACAACATAGTGTTTAGTGGGAAAAGCCCACAGCAAGGCAGAATGAGCAAATGTTTGTGAAAACTGGATTTATATGGGTAAAGTATGGTAGGAGAAACAATAAAATGTTAACTGTCGTGTCTGGATGGTGGTTTTTGGTGACTATGAATTTTTTCTTTTTATATTTTTTAATTAAAAAATGATAAATTGTAAGCTTTGTATAATTAAAAATATATACTTTTTGGACATCAGTGGGAAAACTAGTGAAATCAGATTTTGTAGTCTGGTTCATAGTAGTAAACCAACATCAATTTCCAAGTTTTGACCAATGCACTCAATGTGTTCACTAAGAAGCTCACGTTAGGGGAAATTGGATGAAGGGTACATGGGGACTCTCTGTGCTATTTTTTTGTGGCTCACTTGTAAATCTAAAATGATTTCAAAATAAAAAAGCTTTTAAAAAGTTTAAAAAATAAATTTAGTTAACTAAAAATGTCACTTTTTCAGGACTTCCCTTATGGTCAGTGGTCAAGAATCACCTGCCAATGCAGGGGACATGGGTTCAATCCCTGGTCTGGGAAGATTCTACATGCCCAGGGCCTGTGCCCTGAAATGAAAGAAGCCCGTGCAGTGAGAAGCCCGTGCACCACAACTAGAGAGAAGCCCCTGCTCTCCAAACCTAGAGAAAGCCTGGGCACAGCAACAGAGACCCAAGGCAGTCAAAAAAAGAGTTCAGTTCAGTTCAGTTCAGGCGCTCAGTTGTGTCCAACTCTTTGTGACCCCATGAACTGCAGCGCGCCAGGCCTCCCTGTCCATCACCAACTCCCAGAGTTCACTCAGATTCACGTCCATCGAGTCAGTGATGCCATCCAGCCGTCTCATCCTCGGTCGTCTCCTTCTCCTCCTGCCCCCAATCCCTCCCAGCATCAAAGTCTTCTCCAATGAGTCAACTCTTCGCATGAGGTGGCCAAAGTACTGGAGTTTCAGCTTTAGCATCAGTCCTTCCAAAGAAATCCCAGGGCTGATCTCCTTCAGAATGGACTGGTTGGATCTCCTTGCAGTCCAAGGGACTCTCAAGAGTCTTCTCCAACACCACAGTTCAAAAGAATCAATTCTTCGGTGCTCAGCCTTCTTCACAGTCCAACTCTCACATCCATACATGACCACAGGAAAAACCATAGCCTTGACTAGACAGATCTTAGTCGGCAAAGTAATGTCTCTGCTTTTGAATATGCTGTCTAGGTTGCTCAGTAAATATATTAAAAAAATAAAGATATCACTTTTTCTACTATGATCACATTGTAGAATGTAGACATGACCAAAAAACAAAGCTTGGTGATGAAGGGAGGAGGAAGGTAGGGTATTACAGGAGTGGAATTTTAGGATAGGAGAGTTTTCACAGGCAGATGAGGGCCCAGGAGACTGCAGAGGATGAAGATGAGCGTGAAGAAAGCTGTAATCGAACAAGAGGCCTGAGGAAGGCAGGTGGGACCTTAGGACGGGGTGCCTCTTTCTCCAAGACCAAAGTGAAGTGAAGTGAAAGTCACTCAGTCGTGTCTAACTCTTTGCGAACCTGTGGACTATACAGTCCATGGACTTCTCCAGGCCAGAATACTGGAGTGGGTAGCCTTTCCCTTCTCCAGGGGATCTTCCCAACCCAGGGATCGAACCCAGGTCTCCCTCATTGCAGGCGGATTCTTTACCAGCTGAGTCACAAGGGAAGCCCAAAAATGCTGAGGTGGGTTTCTTTGGGAGGTAGGGGCCAGCTCACCTGAGGAGGGGTGGGGAAAATGTGGAGCTTGTGGATGACAGAGAAGGTCTGGAAGCCAAAGTGCGTCATGCGACCAGGTAACCATGAGATAGCAGTATTTCCCAAGCGCTCTGGGAGATAAGGGTCACTTGGAACGTGCTAGAATCCAAGTCTCTGTGCCTCCAACCCAAACCAGGAAAGAGACTTGAAAACCTTTTCATTTAACAAGTGACCCCAGGTGGCTTTTCCCTGAAGGGAAGTTGGAGGAACACCGAAGTAAAAGATGACTAAGCTCTGGCTGCTTAAAATATGCTCTGACGTCCGGCAGCATCAGCCTCAACTGGGAGCTGGTTAGTATAGCACACCTCACTCCAGACGTAAGAAATTAGCATCTGCATTTTAAATATGATCCACAAGTGAATCATTGGCATGTCAGAATTTGAGAAGCATTGTGTGAATTAACCACTATTACCATCTGTTCAGTTCAGTTCAGTTGCTCAGTCGTGTCCGACTCTGCGACCCCATGGACTGCAGCACGCCAGGCTTCCCTGTCCATCACCAACTCCCAGAGCTTACTCAAACTCATGCCCATCGAGCCATGTCGTCCCCTCCTGCCTTCAATCTTTCCCAACATTGGGGTCTTTTCCAATGAGTCAGTTCTTCACATCAACTTTGCTCAAGGTGAGGATCTAGGCTTGTTTGCTCAGTCACCATGCTTTGGGGATCCATGTGAGTCTGATGGAACTCATGCTTACTGGGGGTGAGGATGTGCACACATGTGGCCAACTGGAGTGTACCATCCTCTAGCCATAGTGACTGGTTCAGAGGTGGGCATGTTGCAAAAAAAAAAAGCCAATTCTGGCTCCATGTTGGGACCGTTTCTTTGACTTGCTTTTCATTGCTTTTGTTATTATAATCATACAGAATGGCTGGCCTCAGAAACTCCTGCCCCTCTATCAGACTGTTAAATTAAAATGCCTTTGTTCAGAACCCTGTCCACCTGTAGATAGCAGGAAGGAAGAGATTATTAACACATCCCCTGCCTGAGGCTTGCCATTCTAGAAGATGTTTGCAAGACTAATGGCCTTTTTACTTTGCTTCAGGGCTTCCCAGGTGGCGCTAGTTGTAAAAAAATCTGCTTGCCAGTGCAGGAGACGCGAGAGACTCAGGTTCAATCCCTGGGTCAGGAAGATCCCCTGGAGAAGGAAATGGCAACCCACTCCAGTATTCTTGCTTGGTAAGTCTCATGGACAGAGGACCCTGGCGGGCTACAGTCCATGGTGTCACGAAGAGTCAGTTTACCTTGCTCTCTCACCTCCCTCCACCCATCTCTTTATAAAAAGAATCTGGCATCCAGACCCTGATAAGATGATTTTGAGGTGCTAACTTGACATCTTCTTGGTCAGCCAGCTCCCTAAATAAAGGTGTATTCTCTGCCTCAACCCCTCGTCTCTCAGTTTCATTGGCCTCTCGTGTGGCGAGCAGAATGAGCTTGGACTTGATAATAGGCACGTGGCCCAAGCGGGACCAGAGTCCCTTGGTGAGTTTGGCCTATGTATAGCTGGGGAAGGAGAATCTCATTTTCTTTGACATGAATGAGCTGTCAAACCAATATAGGCTTGGGGAGGTGAGGGTGGGTGTCAGAGGCCATCTTCCCACTGTGTGGAGAGAGGTGGTCTTGAGAAGCAGCAAGTTGCTCAGGGAAGTGGGGGTGGATGAAGTGGAGAGGGGTGGATAAAATCCCAAGACTGAGCAGCAGAGTCCATTCACGCCCAAAGCTAGATGCATCTGCACGTTTCATTTAAATGAGTCAAGATAGCCTCCCGCCCTCTCCTTTGGGGAAGCCTACATAGCTCTTTGAGCTGGGGTATCTGTCCCAAGTGAGAAAGCACAGATTCAAGAAGAAAATGAGGCAGGACTTCCCTGGTGGTCCTGTGGCTAAGACTCCATGCTCCCAACACAGGGGGCCCAGGGTCAATCCCTGGTCAGGGAACTAGATCCCATATGCAGCAACTAAAGATCCTGCATGTCACAACTAGGATCCAGCACAGCTAAATAAATACATAAAGATAAATACTTTTTTTAAAAAAAGGAATAAAACAGGGCATCAGGGGCTGAAGTCTCCAGGGGGATGTGAATAAGAGCTCATCATGGGTGATGGTGTAAGTCAGCTGCAAGAGCTTCACAGGAAGAAGGCTAGAAGGAGGGGCAGGGAAGTGGCAGAGAGGGTCCAGGGAAAGGTGAGTCCACCTTGAGAAAAGCCTGCAGGCAAAGCCTCCGTTGAAGCCTGAGAGCAAAGTGAGGTCAGCCGGACCAGAGGCCGAGTCTTGGACTGGACCTGGCCCTCAACTGATCCTGAGCACAGATTGACTCCTGACCTTACTGTGTGCTGGGCCCTCCTGTGGCCATAGGTTAACTCAATCCTAAGTCCTGATCTTGTTCTTTCTCCTTTTTCTTGGACTCAGTGCAAAAACTCTGGGGCAAGCTGACTCAGGGCAACCATAGTTTCCCCTTAGTTCCCCTGAACTACACCCATCACTCAGGAGGGACTAGAACATTTTTCCAAGATCTCAAACTTTGACCCAGAAATCCAAATCCAATTTTCCACCCGGAGAACCAGCTAGTGATCTCCCCAATCATCCTCTTTCCTGACATCTCTGCTGTTAGGAGGAAGAAGTGATGAGGACACCCCCCTGGCTCTGGTTGTGTTCTGAAAGTCTGTGCATTTCCAAAAATTGTTCATCAGGGTAATGAAGGGTGGGTCCCCCAGTTTGCTTGCTCAGTCACTCAGTCATATCTGACTCTTTGTTAAACTCCATGGACTGCAGCCTACCGGGCTTCTCTGTCCATGGGAATCTCCAAGCAAGAATACTGGAGTGGGTTGCCATTTCCTTCTCCAGGCCCCTGCACCCCCCACCCCCACAAGACCTGAATCTAAATGGAGGTGCCCAGTGGTCCAGAATGGTGATTGCTCAGGAGCCCAGTCTGATTTCGGAGCTTGAAAGATAATTAGCAGCTAAGTGGATGATGATAAATAGATGGATATATGAGTCAATGGATAACTGGATGAACGAATTGGTGATGGGTGGATAGGTGAGTGGCGTTGCTGAAGGAGGCAGAAGTTTGTTCCAAGGTTGGTGAGGACCTGGGCATGTACTGGTCATTGGAGGCTGACAGGACCGTGGATAACCAACTTCATGGTCTTGCCAAAGCTCCCTTCGCTCTTCTTCTCTTTCCTTACATTCTTACTTGGATCACTGTTGTGTTGCTGGGTTGAGGCATCATCCTCAGCTCGACCAAGTTCCCTCTCACATGAAGTGATAACCTCGAGGATCGGTGGAGGAAGATTGTCCTGGTGGGTTAATGGCTGCTCTCTGTTTGCTCACTGTGCTTTCCTGAAATGATCTAATTTTCCACAGTGTATGAACCAGTGAAGTCGCTCAGTTGTGTCTGACTCTTTGCGATCCCATGGACTTTAGCCTACCAAGCTCCTCCATCCATGGAATTTTCCAGGCAAGAGTACTGGAGTGGGTTGCCATTTCCTTCTCCAGGGGATCTTCCTGACCTGGGGATCAAACCCAGGTCTCCTGCATTGCAGGCAGAGGCTTTACCGTCTGAGCCACCAGGGAAGCCCTCCACAGTGTATGGCAGGTTTTTATTGCTTGTGCTGAACCAGTATACACTCTTCCTTCTTGTGATAGCAGCACCCTAGTGGTTCTCAAGCAACCCCAGTCCTTACTCCACTCTCTTTCAATACAGTTTTTGAAGGGAGGCTGCTCCTCTAATATAGAAGTAACACAATCCAGGCCTGGACAACCATCGTGTTTCATCTCTTTTGTTACAGCAATTGGTTCGAGAAAAGACCCAAGACTCAACTATGTCCAATGCAAGACCATTAAATAATTTTTGTTTTTTTTTTTTAAAGAGTTGTAAGAAAGAAGCTTTCTTCCTTTCGGGGGTGTGAGAGATGGAGCATATATTTGGGACTTCCACTCTGTAGCAGGAGTGTGTCTGAGAATGGAGCTAACATGAAGGAAAGCACAGAGAGGCAGGAAGTGAGGGTTCTGATCTTATCACTTGAGTTTCTGGATCCAAACATATCTGAAGCCAGAAACACATTTCCAGTTAGGTGAGCCAAAATTTTCTCAACCCAATATAAGTTAGGTTTTTAGAACTTGCGCCAAATTCCTTACACAATCTTTATTACTTTTGTACGAATACAAATCTGTATTTTTGCTAATGTTATTTTAAAGGAACAAAAGACAACTGTCAGATTCCTGAATGTGTAGTTGGTCAACAAGCAGAGCTTTTAAATAGAATTTGTCAAACAAACACCTGCAGGTCTGGCCAGAGATGTGAGCGGATGTGGCT
The DNA here is from genome assembly GCF_014754425.2 of Oryx dammah. Taxonomy (NCBI): domain Eukaryota; kingdom Metazoa; phylum Chordata; class Mammalia; order Artiodactyla; family Bovidae; genus Oryx; species Oryx dammah. The sequence goes on along the minus strand of NW_024070186.1, from coordinate 177,956,053 downwards.
GGGAAGATTGCTCCGGGAGTGTTCCTGGAGGAAGGGAAGGCCCAGTAAAAACTGGCTTCCATTCCACCTCCTCCTCCGGCTCCTTCCAGCTCCAGCTGGGTGCGTGATGAATGAGGCTCCTTCAGCCCTCAGCCTGCAATTAGAGCACCCAGGAATCCTGCTGATAACGCCCTTTTTCCACCCTGGGTTGGTCCTGCCCCTGGAAAGAAGGAGCTGGAACAATTTCCTGGTTTCCTGGGAGGTGGGAGGTGGGCCAGAGCGTGGGCCAGAGCTGGACCTGGCGGGGGTGCAGTTTCAGCACACCCACCCTGGAGGAAGGCTTCCCAGGTGGCGCTAGTGGTAAAGAACATGCCTGCCAATGCAGGAGACACAAGGGACCCTGGTTTGATCCCTGGATATGGAAAATCCCCTGGAGAAGGGCATGGCAACCCACTCCAGTGTTCTTGCCTGGAGAACCCCACAGGGAGAGAAACCCCCTGGGTGGGCTACTGTCCATACGGTCGCAAAGAGTTGGACAAGACTGAAGTCACTTCACACTTATGACACGTACCCTGGGGATGCCTCGCTGGCAATCTCCCAAGCTGTCTCAGTGGAGGAGGGAGGGCACAGAGACAGATCATTGTTCTTGGGGGCATTTCGTGGAACACCACATAGCTTTGTTACTGTTGTTCAATTGCTAAGTCGTGTCCGACTCTGAGTGACTCCATGAACTGCGGCGTGCCAGACCACTCTGTCGTCCACTGTCTCCCGAGTTTGCTCAAATTCACCTTGATTGAGTTGGTGAGGATATCTAACCATCTCGTCCTCTGCCACCCTCTTCTCCTTTTCCCTTCCATCTTTCCCAGCATCAGGGTCTTTTTTAACGAGTCAGCTCTTCGCATCAGGTGGCCAAAATACGGGTGCTTCAGCTTCAGCGGCAGTCCTTCCAATGAATATTCAGAGTTGATCGAGGATGCTATTAACATCCATGTGCTACCTTTGTTACTGTGTGCTGAAACTGCACCCCCGCCAGGTCCAGCTCTGGCCCACTCACTATTTTGTTTTTTGCGATTTTAAAAAATGTGCAGAATCCTGCACTAGAAAGATATGCATAGAACACGTATGCGGTTTTTAAAAATAGGAGAGCAAACAGCAATGTTTGAGCCCCCGCTGAAGAGGGGACCACCACCAGCCAGTTCTCCACATGCCCTGTAGACCTCTGATCACCTCCACTCCTGCCACCCCCTCCCCAGAAGTTTCTGTTATCCTGATTTCTGTGGCCAGTGCCTCCTGTTTTTCTTTGTAGTCTCTCTTATCATTTTCCTTTAAGTCAGTTCACGCTTTTACTTGTTTTGGCTGGGTCTTTGTGGCTGAGCTTGGGCTTTCTAGTTGCATCGAGCAGGGACTACGCTTTGTTGCGATGCGTGGGCTTCTCATTGCAGTGACTTCTCTTGTTTCAGAAGACAGGCTCTAGTGGACACGGACTTCAGTAGCTGTGGCATTAGGGCTCAGTAGTTGCAGCTCAGTACTTGCGGCGCACGGGCTTAGTTGCCATGTGGCCTGTGGGATCTTCCTGAACCAGGGATTGAACCCATGTCGTCTGCATTGGCAGGTGAATTCTTTACCACTGAGCCACCAGGGAAGCCCCAACTCACTCTTTTAATTCAACTAAAGTTTTTTGCCTTATTTTTTTTGAGATAAAATTCATGTAACATGACATTCAGCATTTTAAAGTGTACCGTTCAGTAGCACTCAACATGTTCACTCCATGTCTATCTCCAAACATTTTCTTCACCCCCGGAAGGAGGTCCTGGACCCACTGAGCAGTCATCCCTCACCCCCCACCTCCCCCCCAGCAACCTGCTTTGTCTCCATGGATTTACTTATTCTGAGTACTTCACGTAAATGGAATTACACAATGCATGGCTGGCCTCCTTGGCTTTCCGTGGTGGTCCAGTGGTTAAGAATCTGCCCTCCAATGCAAGAGATGTAGGTTTGATCCCTGGTCATGGAACTAAAATCCTGCATGTCTCAGGGCAATTAAGCCTGCATGCCACAAGGAAAATCTCAATGCTGCAAGTAGAGAAGGCCCCATGCACTGCAACTAGAAAAGAGCCTGAGCCCTGTGACAAAGACCCAGCACAGCCAAAAAGAAACTAAAATCTAAGTAATAACTAAATAAACTAAAAGAAAACTGTTCCATCACCTCTGACATGTCCCTCTGCCTGAAATGTTGTTTTCTCAGATATGAATGACTCCCTCAAGTTGTTCAGATAATACTCTTGCCCAGAGGTCTCCCCTGACCACATAACTCCCAGTCTGGCCCCTCTGTCTGCCCCTGGACTCCGAGACCCTCTCTACTCTGCAGTACATTTTCTTCTTTCCATAGCACTTCTTACCCTCTGACGTGCTATCCATTGTACTCACTTCTTACAGAGATTGTTTCTGGGTCTGCTCTCCCTCAGGAGGGGGTGAGGTCCACATGGGCAGGGAGCTTTATCTGCTTGCCCCACACATGTGTCCCCAGCTCCTACAGTGCTGCTTGGCAGAGTAAGCCATTGAGGGAGGCTGAATAACAGAGCCCCAAGATGTCCATGTCCTACTCCTTGGAACCTGTGAATGTCACCTCTATGGCACACAGAGCCTTTGCAGATATGATTAAGTTAGGAATCTTGAGATGGGGAGACTATCTTGGGGTCTCCAGGTGATCCGAAATGTAATCACAAGTATCTCTATTAAAAAAAAAAAAAACAGGGGAAGACTTGGCAGCAACAGAAGAAGACAGCGTGATGGGCTTCCCTGTTGGTCCAGTGCTTAAGAATACACCTTGCGATGCAGCGGACAAGCGTTCCATCCCTGGTCCGTGAAGATCCTGCCTGCTGCGAGACAGCTAAGCCCATGCACCACAACCACTGAACTCTGGAGCCCTGGAGTGGCAGCTACCGAAGCCACGTGCCCTAGAGCCCGTGCTCTGCAACAAGAGAAGCCAGCACAACGAGAGGCCTGTGCACGGCAACTGGAGAGCAGGCCCGACTCGCTGTAACTGGAGAAAGCCCTTGCTCTGCAATGAAGAGCCAGCAGAGTCGAAAGTAAATAAGTGGATATTTTAAAAATAAAAGAAGACAATGTGATAATTAAAGCAGGACACTACTCTGCTGGCTCTGAAGATGGACAAAGGGGCCAGGCACCAAGGAATGCAGTTTCAGAAGCCAGAAAAAGCAAGAGGACAGATTCCCACCTGGAGCCTCTGTGGGGTGCATGGTCCGGCCACACTTTGATCTTAGCCCTGTACGACTCTTTTCATAGCTCTGGCCTCCAGAACTGTCAGGGAATACATTTCTGTGGTCGTAAGCCCCTCAGTTTGTGGCGATTTGGTACAGCATCCACAGGAAACTATTGCAGAGCTCAATGAACGGCTGTTAATGAATGCACTGCCCAATCAGTAACTAAAGGAAACTCCAGTATTATGCACAACAAGCAGAAGGTAACTGAGAAAACAAAGGCGTTGTAAACAGAGTGAGGCAGTTAAATTGGGCTGGATAGCCAGAAATCTGTGGGTTCTGATTTGGCTTTCTCTTTGTTAAAATAGAGACCTGAGCACCAATCAGAAAGCGTTAGAGATCAATGAGCCCCAAACTCGGACTTGATGTCTCTGCGTGTTGAAGAATGAAATGGCTTTCCATATTCTGTCCGTCCTGGTACTTAATGCTCCAGTTTGTTGCGGTAGGGAAGGAGGTCAAGGCAGACTTCACAGAGATGGTGACCTCTGTTCCTGGTCTTGGAGGGTGAGTAGAGAGAGAGAGAGAGAGCAGAGTTTTGCTTTGTAGCTAGGTTTGGGGGCCACCACATGTCACCACTCTAGGGTAGGTCCTGTGACTTGAGGAATGTAGCTGGGGTAATGGGGAGTCGCCAGGGGCATGTCAGCAGGATGTCTGTGAGGGGCTTGCCCTGTGGAGACATCCCCCCTTGGCAGAGCCTGGAGTCTGGATGGGAGACAGGAGAGCTGGCGGATTCGTGAGGAGGGGAGCCTTGTGCTGCTTTTTGTCTGGGCTCCATCTCGGGCTCCAGCTGCGTCTTCAGTGAACAGGTCTCAGAGTCCGTCGTTGACTCTCTTCCTGTTTGACCTGCTTTTCTTCCATGGTGACCTCATCCCCTCCCCTGTTGACCCCCACAAATCTCTGTCTGGCCCAGACCTCTTGCCTGAGTCTTCAACCCCAGGAGAGGCTGGAGTCTATCTGATACCACCCCTTGGGGTGCAGGCTTACAGGGTACATGTTGTCATCAGGGAGACATTCTATGGGCCATGGGATGCTTGAGGCTGGGACTCAGGGGCCTGGAAGGGAGGTCAGAAGAGCAGTGATGTCAGGAGCTCAATTTGAGAAGAACAAGGGTGCATCAAGAACAAACATTTCCACAACCTGCTTGTGGAGCCATTGCCCCTTGGAGTCAGTAATGTTGCATCCTGCCCGCAGGCCATAGGTGTGAGGCCTTGCACCGGGGCCACAGAAGCAGAGCCCAGAGGCAAGGTCACTTCCGAAGCTAATTGAGCCCCTTTGTAACCATTGCCAAAAGCCCCCTGATCATCACTAACAAGCTTCCTGACTCCCAGTTAGGCAAAGATGCCCACTCCAGTAAACACCCTATGGCACCCCAACCAATCACCTAATGCCAACCTTCCAGCAGGAATTTTCTTTGTCTTGAGGCTATAAAATTTGGCTATTAACTCAGTGAAAATTGTCGACTTGCCCTGGTCTGTCAGGATCTGCCGGTCCGCTGCACTCGCAGTGCCTACTTTATCTCTGCTCTTTGTTCTTAATAAACTCACTCCTCTCTGCAATACTTTGTGTCTGGAAATTCTGCTCCAACCTGCACTCAGACTGTCTCCACAAGCAACTCCTGGCACGTGGCTGCTCATCCGAGAGGTCTGGGAATGAAGCCGTCCTCCCTTATTCCCACCTCTGTCCTTCAGCTTCCCAACCCAGGGATCGAATCTGGGTCTCCCGCATTGCGGCAGACTCTTTACCGTCTGAGCCACTAGGGAATTGTTTAATGAGAGAGACAGACAAATGGATAAGAAATTGTACTAGGGAATGAAAACTAAGGGGCTTCCCAGGTGGTGCTAGTAGTGAAGAACCCGTCTGCTCTTACAGGAGATACAGGAGATGCTGGTCTGATCCCTGGGTTGGGAAGATCCCCTGGAGGAGGGCATGGCAACCCACTCCAGTATTCTTGCCTGGAGAATCCCATGGACAGAGAAGCCTGGTGGACTACAGTTCACAGGGTTGCAAAGTCAGACATGACTGAAATGACTTAGAATGCTCACTTGGAAACTCTCTTATAGAGGAAGCTAGTAAGGGAAGGGATGGGAAGACTCTGCTGAAGTGGTGATATCTGTACCTGGGAGGATGAGTGGAGGAGGAGAGAGGGCATCATTTGGCACCATAGGTTGGCTAAGGCTGGGAGCTGGGCAGGAAGGAGGTGGCTGGGCCATGGGGTGTCACCTGTGTCCTGGGGGAGATGTGGGTGGCTATGCCTCTAGATGCTCTTGACCTCCCCTTTGACAAAGCCAGGCTTCCCTTGTGGCTCAGACGGTAGAGAATTGGCCTGCGATGCGAGAGACCAAGGTTCAATCCCTGGGTTGGGAAGATCCCCTGGAGAAGGGAATGGCAACCCACTCCAGTATTCTTGCCTAGAGAATCCATGGACAGAGGAGCCTGGTGGGCTACAGTCTATGGGGTCGCAAAGAGTTGACACGACTGAGTGACTAACACTCACTTTGACAAATCCAGCAAATCCTGAGCCCTGCTGCAAACGTTCTGCCTGTGATATTATGCTGAGGCAGGTCGGTTCCACGAATCTGAGGCCGGGCCCCCACCCCTCCTACTTCAGGGGAGGAGGAGGAGGAAGCTCCCTCTGGGCAATGCCCAGGCAGGCATCCGTGGCAAGTTCCCTGTCGGCACTGGCTGTAGCCACCCAGCTCAACATGGACAGGAGCCAGGCTCTCGCCTTCTGTAACCTGATGCTTGCTTGCATCAGCTCTGACTTCTGAGCCCACTCCTCAGGCAGCTCCTGCTAGGGGTCACGGTGACCTTCTCCTTGCGTGCTGCCATGCTTCCCAGCAGGGGCCCACCTGCAAGGACCAGGGGAACCACTGCATGGGGCAGAGATGGCCGTGGCTGCCACAAGCCTGAGGTGGGGTTGGACCAGGCAAGGTTCCCCATCCCTTCCTCTTTTTTTTTTGACTGAGCTGGGTCTTAGCTGCTTTGTGTGGGCTTTTCCTGGTTGTGCTGAGTGGGGTCTATTGCTGTGCACAGGCTTCTCATTTCATTGGCTTGTCTTGTTGCAGAGCACAGGTTCCAGGGTACACGGGCTTCAGGGGTTACAGCTTGTGGAATCTTCCCAGACCAGGGATTGAACCTGTGTCTCCCGCATTGGCAGGAGGTTCTTATCTTCTGCGCCACCAGGGAAGTCCTCCCTCGCTCTTTCACTGAGTCTCCTGCTTCCATCTAGCAGGCATCCTTGGGCAGAAGGCAGTCCTGAAATGCAGGCCTGTCCACATTCACAGATGAGGGACTTCCTTCTGCCCTACAGCTGGGTGTGGAACCTTCCCCTCTTCCCACCTGGACTGACAGGAGCCTCATCCTTAAAAGGCACAGACACTGATTGGATGCAAAAATGATGGACTGATAAAGTGCATGGGCTCTGGAGTCACACTGCCTAGGTTGGAAACCCAGCTCTGCCACTTCCTAGCCGGGTCACCCTGGGCAAGTAAGCCAACCTTTCTGTGTCTCAGTTTCCTCATCCACACAGTGGGATAACCATACCTCCTTACTGTGCTAATCCCAGGATTGGTAGATTTCTTTTTCTGTACAAGGCCAGGGAATAAATACTGCAGGCTCCTGGGGGGCTGCAAGAGCAGCCACTTACCTCTGCCCGCCGTGGTAACCCAGCCATACACAATGAGTGAACAAATGACTGTGTTCCAATAAAACTTTATTATGGACACTGAAACTTGAATTGCATATAGTTTTCATGTCACAAACAGTCCTTCTTTTGATATTTTTAATAGTATTAAAAAAAAACCAAAAACGCCAAAATCACTTTAGGTCACAGGCAAAAACAGGATTTGGCTGGTGGGTTGAAGTTTGCAGTCCCCTATGCCAATCTCTGTAAGTGCTGAGCGCAGCAGCCAGCACATGGTTCTTGAGCTGATAGTGGGCACCTACTGTATGCTTAATACACGTCAGCTCCTATCATCATGGAAGGTGTGGATATGGCAGGAGGCAGCTGTCCGCGTGGCTGACTTGCTGCTGAGGGGCAGGCCATCAGTGGGGGAAGGTGGTCTGCCTTGGAGAAAAAGCAGCTGAAGTGGGTTATCAGGAAGTCATGCCTTGGGCTACCACCAGACAGGAGTGGCCAACAGAGTCCTTTAACTGGCCCTTCTCTGCTAAGGGCCCAGAGTACTGGCTTAGTTGCCCAGAATGTGCCCCTCTCCCCACCCCAGCTCAGAGTGAGGGCCTCCTGTCACACCCCTAGGTGCCTCCACAGGGGCCCCTTCCCCTCTAACACTCCAAGGACCCTGGGCCACCTCCCTCCTGAGGGCTCAGAGCAGACCTTGCCCTAACGTCAGCGACTGCTGCTGCTGCTAAGTCGTGTCAGTCGTGTTCGACTGACTCTGTGCGACCCCATAGATGGCAGCCCACCAGGCTCCGCCGTCCCTGGGATTCTCCAGGCAAGAGTACTGGAGTGGGTTGCCATTGCCTTCTCTGATGTCAGCGACTAGGAATGGTTTATTCACAAACAGCTCCAGCTCCAGGCCCAGAGCTTCCTCCTATCTTTGGCACCAAGCAGTGAATGTCAGGCCTTGACTCGTAAAGTCACATCCTTGGGCCCCAGCCCAGGCTGGAGGAGTGGCTGAAACCCCCAACTTGGTGCTCTGGAGGAGTCTCTCACTCTCTCTCTCTCTCAAGATCTGGCCAAGAACTCTGTCAGGCTTCACTCCTGGCCTTTGTCCAGGCCGGCCCCATCTCCTTGGCCCCATCTCTCTCCGTAGCAGGTGTGCTAAGGGGTTTGGCCTGCAGGATCTAGCTCGTCCTAGGTGGCCGTGAGTGTGGCTGATAGGGGTCCGATGGTTCCCTGCACACGCCCAGTCCCACCTTGTTCAAAGCAGACTCATAGACAATGTCTTTGAAAAGCTCAGTGGGGGGAAGACACCCGCTGTGTGCTGGAGACACTAAGTTCTCAACCGTGGCTGGTGGTCTTGCCTCCATCTTTCTTCCCCGCCCTGCCTCAGGACTCAGCTGGCACTTGGGTATCTGTGAGCTGACTGGAGAAGGCCCTCTCTAAGCGCAAGGTGTTGTATCTGGGGGGTGGTGTGCCAGGCACCTGGGGCCCTGGGGCTGGAGGCAGACTCAAGGCAGAGGTGAAAGTGGGCAGGTCATCATCTATGTTGAGGCCGGGGTTGACCCGGCCCTGGGGGATGTGGGGAGCCTCGCGGCAGGTGGGTGCCCGTCTCCGGGCCCACCACCCCTTGGCTTTGTGCCACTGGTGGCGGGCAATGATGGAGAGGGAGTCGATGAAGAAGACCTCGATGATCTCAATGACACAGACGACAGAGCAACTCATCCACAGGCCCAGCTGGCCACCGATGTTGGACAGAAGCTGCTCAATCTGCAAGGGAGGCCAAACCACACGATCAAGGGGGAATCCCCACCAAGCTGGCTTCATGCAAAGACCCTGAGGCCCAAGGGAGCCACTGGTTAGCCCTGGCCCTGAACAGGTTTGGAGAAGACAAGGGCAGGCTGGCTGTCCCCTCCTACCCTGCCCATTCTGATCTGAGGCCTGGTTGGCCTTTGGTGGCCCTACTAGCTTGGGCTGGACCCCCACAGTCTGACACTGCTCCCTGAGGCCAGGCAGATGGGCAAAGTCGCAGACCCGGGACAGTCTCAGAAGGGAGCCACTCACGCTGTTGGCAGGGTTCTCCATGATGGATCTCTGGTTCAGGTCTTTGTAGAATATCAAGAGTTTGGCCAAGTCTGTCCTGTAAGAATTCCAATAGGCAGGGCCAAGGTGAGTTGGAGGCTTTTGCACTCTAGCAAATAGCCAGCCCCTCAGCATGGTTGTGTCTCTCCGTCCCAGCCCCCAGCAAAGCCCAGGCTCTGAGCTCCACAGGGTGTCATAGAACCTGGTTTATGGGGTTCCTTGTGCACCACAGAGCACATCTCCTGCCTGGACCTGGTCACTCAAGCCATCACTTTACTCAAAACCCATTTCCCCAGCTCTAGACTAAATCAGTCCCCACAGCTGCCCTCCCACAATGAAACCTTGCAATCGTGATTGTTTGATGGCTATCTAAGACACATCTGGGAGAAATATGACCAACCTAGATAGCATATTGAAAAGGAGAAACATTACTTTGCCAGCTAAGGTCCGTCTAGTCAAGGATATGGTTATTCCAGTGGTCATGTATGGATGTGAGAGTTGGACTGTGAAGAAAGCTGAGCACTGAAGAATTGATGCTTTTGAACTGTGGTGTTGGAGGAGACTCTTGAGAGTCCCTTGGACTGCAAGGAGATCCAACCAGTCCATTCTGAAAGAGATCAGCCCTGGGATTTCTTTGGAGGGAATGATGCTGAAGCTGAAACTCCAATACTTTGGCCAACTCATGCGAAGAGTTGACTCATTGGAAAAGACTCTGATGCTGGGAGGGATTGGGGGCAGGAGGAGAAGGGGACGACAGAGGATGAGATGGCTGGATGGCGTCACTGACTCGATGGATGTGGGTCTGAGTGAACTCCAGGAGTTGGTGATGGACAGGGAGGCCTGACATGCTGTGATTCATGGGGTCGAAGGGAGTCGGACATGACTGAGCGACTGAACTGAACTGAATCAAACTGAACCATAATAACAGCTGGCATTTATTGACCACTTCCTGTGTTGCCAAGCACTCTTCCAAGAACCTTGTGTGAATTAACTCGTTTAATTCGCACAACAGCCCGATGAGGCAGGTATCCCCATTTTACAGACATGGAAATTGAGACACAGATTGGTTGAGTAACTTGCCCAAGACTACACAGCTCATGACTGGTAGAGCTGATATTCAAACCTAGCTACATCTGACTTTAAAGTTTGTGCTCTTAACCATTCACTGTACTAAATTCCCTCCTGTTAGGACTGTGGCAAGCTAGAAAATTCATGCTTATTCCAGAGAGGTAGCCAGTACTCAGTACTCTTTGGTGCTTTGCAAAAATGGAAGTTTAATGTTGCCAGAATTTTTGATCTCTCAGGAAAAGTTGGAAATAACAGGTTATATTGGTGGAATCATATTTGGGTCAGGGGTTTAACAGCTTGCAATGATTTGATCAAAGTCTATCTTTATTATTAGACTCTAAGGAGAGATAAGAAAGCCTTCCTCAGTGATCAATGCAAAGAAATAGAGAAAACAACAGAATGGGAAAGACTAGAGATCTCTTCAAGAAAATTAGAGATACCAAGGGAAGATTTCATGCAAAGATGGGCTCGATAAATGACAGAAATGGTATGGACCTAACAGAAGCAGAAGATATTAAGAAGAGGTGGCAAGAATACACAGAAGAACTATACAAAAAAGATCTTCATGACCAAGATAATCACTATGGTGTGATCACTCACCTAGAGCCAGACATCCTGGAATGTGAAGTCAAGTGGGCCTTAGAAAGCATCGCTACAAACAAAGCTAGTGGAGGTGATGAAATTCCACTTGAGCTATTTCAAATCCTGAAAGATGATACTGTGAAAGCGCTGCACTCAATGAGTTCAGTTTAGTTCAGTCACTCAGTTGTGTCCGACTCTTTGCGATCCCATGAATCGCAGCATGCCAGGCCTCCCTGTCCATCACCATCTCCCAGAGTTCACTCAGACTCACGTCCATCAAGTCAGTGATGCCATCCAGCCATCTCATCCTCTGTCCTCCCCTTCTCCTCCTGCCCCCAATCCCTCCCAGCATCAGAGTCTGCCAGCAAATTTGGAAAACTCAGCAGTGGCCACAGGACTGGAAAAGGTCAGTTTTCATTCCAATCCCAAAGAAAGGCAATGCCAAAGAATGCTCAAACTACCGCACAATTGCACTCATCTCACATGCTAGTAAAGTAATGCTCAAAATTCTCTAAGCCAGGCTTCAGCAGTACGTGAACTGTGAACTTTCAGATGTTCAAGCTGGTTTTAGAAAAGGCAGAGGAACCAGAAACCAAATTGCCAACATCTGCTGGATCATCGAGAAAGCAAGAGAGTTCCAGAAAAACATCTATTCATGCTTTATTGACTATGCCAAAGCCTTTGACTGTGTGGGTCACAATAAACTGTGGAAAATTCTGAAAGAGATGAGAATACCCGACCACCGGACCTGCCTCTTGAGAAATCTATATGCAGGTCAGGAAGAAAGAGTTAGAACTGGACATGGAACAACAGACTGGTTCCAAATAGGAAAAGGAGTATGACAAGGCTGTATATTTAACTTGGTTTATTTAAACAAGGCTGCTTATTTAACTTATATGCAGAGTACATCATGAGAAATGCTGGACTGGAAGAAGCACAAGCTGGAATCAAGACTGCCGGGAGAAATATCAATAATCTCAGATATGCAGATGACACCACCCTTATGGCAGAAAGTGAAGAGGAACTAAAAAGCCTCTTGATGAAAGTGAAAGAGGAGAGTGAAAAAGTTGGCTTAAAGCTCAACATTCAGAACACTAAGATCATGGCATCTGGTCCCATTGCTTCATGGCAAATAGTTGGGGAAACAGTGGAAACAGTGGCAGACTTTATTTTGGGGGCTCCAAAATCACTGCAGATGGTGATTGCAGCCATGAAATTAAAAGATGGTTACTCCTTGAAAGGAAAGTTATGACCAACCTAAATAGCATATTAAAAAGCAGAGATATTACTTTGCCAACAAAGGTCCGTCTAGTCAAGGATATGGTTTTTCCAGTAGTCATGTATGGATGTGAGAGTTGGACTGTGAAGAAGGCTGAGTGCTGAAGAATTGATGTTTTTGAACTGTGGTGTTGGAGAAGACTCTTGAGAGTCCCTTGGACTGCAAGGAGATCCAACCAGTCCATCCTAAAGGAGATCAGTCCTGGGTGTTTACTGGGAGGACTGATGCTGAAGCTGAAACTCCAGTACTTTGGCCACCTCATGCGAAGAGTTGACTCATTGGAAAAGACTCTGATGTTGGGAGGGATTGGGGGCGGGAGGAGAAGGGGAGGACAGAGGATGAGATGGCTGGATGGTATCACCGACTTGATGGACATGAGTTTGAGTGAACTCCGGCAGTAGGTGATGGACAGGGAGGCCTGGCATGCTGTGATTCATGGGGTTGCAAAGATTCGGACATGACTGAGCGACTGAACTGAACGGAACTGAACTGAAGTACCTTGGAGGAAAGCATCATGTCTGGAGTGGACATGAGTGGACACTGACCACCAGCCTGGCACAGTGGTGGACAGTGTCCACTCATGTCCACTCCAAGTTATCATGGCATCCCCCAGCACCTCACACCTCGCCTAGTGGACATTAAATAAGATGCTGGAGACCAAACTGGGGTAGGGAACCATGTAAACAGTAATGACCCACAGAAATGTTAGTTTACATGACAATCCCCCACTCACCCTTTCCACCTTTGTCTCAGGCTGTTGAGATCCTTGAACTCTGGCCTGGCTGATTTTTGCTAAAAGTCTCTTGGAAGTGAATTTTGATAAGGAAAATCAAGTGCGATCAGAAGTTGCAAGGTTTAAAAGAGTATTTTTCCAAGTGGGTCAAGATACATCAGGAAATCATGAAATAAATGCACTGAGCCTTACTAGTACCTTTTACAAAGTGAAATATAAAAGATCAGGTTGTATCCACAGAGAGATTTGAAATTTTTATCAACTGATATAGGCACTAAGCATTTGGAATTATGCTGTGACCCATCGGATGGCTGTAAACAATTGGTACACAAGTTGGATGGTTTGGTACACAAGTGTGCAACATCTGAGAAGCAGCCTGAATGCCCTGTATCAGGAAGAGTATCGATATTTTCATGCTGTGGGTTGTGGTCAAACAGTTGACAGCCCTTAGCCTAGAGCAGGGCCTACCTCATGATAAGACTCAAGAAATATCTGTTGAATAAAGAAATGAGTGAAGGAGTGAATGAATGAAAAGGAGAGGGTTCGGCATGGAGGAATCAAGTGAGGAGGCTGGAACCAGGGTGGGCAGGAGCAGAGGAAGCAGGGCAGAGATCAACTTACTTATTGAGTTTCTTCTTTATTTGCTGGCTTTGGTCCCAGGTGAGAACAGACAGCAACCATTTCTGTGGTGGAGAAAGAAGTGGCCTGGGGATGCCTGGAGAGGCCAGAGCCAGCCTGTCTGCTCTCTCCTCTCAGCCCCAGCTCCTGACATGGGCCTCCCCTGTGGATCACCCCTGAGGCCAGAGGACACAGCCAGGACCTCAGGCTACAGGCCGAAGTTTCCAGGGGGGAAGAGTGGGCAGAGAACTTACCTCGGAGACCTCCGATGGCCACTGTGCCAGGCTGGTGGTCAGTGTCCACTCCTTAAAGCTAAGCGGAGAAGGGCATGGAGTGAGTGTGGGTGGCCTGGCCCAGCCCAGCCATGTCTGTCGCACCCCTTTGGGTCCACTCACCTGCAGGCTTCCTTGCACACCGACTGGCAGCCCAGCTCTTCCCGGACGAAGGCCTGGTGCAGTTGGTAGTAGCAGTACACTGAGGAATGGGGTGCGGGGAGATATGAACTTTGGGGCCACAGGGCCCTTTCTAGGGTTTCCCAGTGATGCCCCCATGCATGCATGCTTAGTTGCTTCAGTCATGTCTGCCTCTTTGTGACCCCATGGCCCATAGCCTTCCAGGCTCCTCTGTCCATGGGATTCTCCAGGCAAGAATACTGGAGTGGGTTTCCATGCCCTCCTCCAGGGGATCTTCCTGACCCAGGGATCGAACCTACATCTGCCTGCATCTCCTGCACTGCAGGCATATTCTTTACCCAGTGAGCTACTTGGGAAGCCCAATACCCCCACAGTCTCCTTTTAATGATTTTACCTTCCACTTTCTACAAATACTAGCTCTCTGGAAACAATTGCTACCTTGTGATTTTGAGAGACAGAAAATTGCCACAGTTAAGAACATTAGCTGGAGGTGGGATGGGTTGGCAGTCCTTGCCTTGGGTCTTGCTCTGTTAGACCCTGGCTGTGTGATCTTGGGCCAGTTGTTTAACCCTTTTGAGACTCAGTTACTTGTTCTGTGAAAGGAAGGACAGGATCAATAGTCCCTACCTCCTGGAGTTGACAGAGGGGGTCAGGGACTTAGCAGAAGCTGGGGTGTAGCATTTGGTCCTTAATCAGAAAGTGGAATTCAAGCTAGGTTTCACAACATGAGTGAAACTGGTTAATATCTCTCTGTCTCCCTCAGGTCAAAGGCCATCAGGGCAGGGTCCTGGGAGCGCCTTAGCTATTGCCAGGGTGGGGCTGACCCTGCTCCTGGGGTGTGCAAGGTGGGGGGTGTAGGTGTCTCACTCACTCCAGTTGGGGTGCTGCTGGTAGTTGCAGTAGTCGGCTCCCTGAGGTAGAGGCTGACTGTACTGGGCACACCCACAGTTCTCTACCATCTTTGCCTGGAAGCACGAGTGAAGGCAGATCTGAAAGACAAGACCCAGGAGTTCCCTCAACCTCCTTGCTTATGGCTGCCAGAGATCTCCCCTCCCTATATCCCCCAGTCAGAGAAGGTCAGCCTCCCACAGCCTTGGCAGAGAGCATAAACGTACCCCTCATGTCCTAGATGACAGGGTCAAAGGGACAAAGCTAGAAAACGTATTGGGACTTTGAGATGTGGAGGCCAGGATGAGCTAGGGGTGGTCATTTGCCACCACGTGAGTGCTGACCCAGAGGTAAGTGGGGAACTTGGAGCAGGTGCCAAGAAATAGAGAAACAAACACAGTCTCCAACTTTCCAATTTTCAGCTGCACGCCCTCCATGCAGGATCCCTGGGGATCTTACCACAAAGCTTAGAGCCGTAAAAGCTAACAATGGGGGCTTGGAAGTCAGGCTACTTGAGTTCATATATCAGCTTTGCCACCTCCCAGTTGTGTGACCTCAGGTGAGTTACTTAAACTCTCTGATGCTTTGTTTTCTTCATTTTTGAAATCAGTATATCAGAACCTACTTCATGAGGTTGTTGTGATATGAATTGAAAGATGTAAAGCGTTTGTAAATGCTAGCTTCTCACTAAATATTATCCCGAGTGTCTTTCCACTGAGCTGACTTTTCTTTTTCTTCTGTCTTAATGTCAGTGTGATTGCATCTCTATTTCTTACAAGCAGACCTTGTCTGACCACTAGTCTCTTTTCATAGTGTCTCCACCACCTCTCAGCCCAGCTCTAACAGAAGCGAGAGGATTCAGGGCAGAGGGTGCCTGGTCCTTTTGCTCTGCTGGGTGATTCCCATTTGACTCTCTAGGTGTCCTGGTGGGAAGTGAAGGGCAGCCTCTTTTCATTCAGTGTCTCCACAACTTCTCAGCTCAGCTCTAATAGAACAGAGGATTCAGGGCAGAGGGCGCCTGGTACTTTTGCTCTGCTGGGTGATTCCCATTTGACTCTCTAGGTGTCCTGGTGGGAAGTGAAGGGCAGACTCACAGAACAGAAGACAAGGTGTAACAGGTGATAGCACCCAAGGGTCAATGTAGGTAATAACTAATGGGTGGTGGAGATTGCAGGGAACCAAAGAACGTGTCTCATTTGATAAGGCCACTCTACCCACTGTTTATCCTGTAGGAATACGGGCCCATTGTTACCAGATCTTGTTTTTCAAGAGAAGCTAGAAATCTGGATTTTCTTATGAAATTCCCCAACTTTTAAACCAGGTGAAAAACCAGGTGGGCAGGTTGGAAGGGGCCTGGAAACCACTGATTAGCAGTCCCTGATCCAATCCAAACTCCCCTGGTGGCTACGAGGAGCACACAACTTGTCCAAAGCTGTCAGTGGATGAAAGGCACCCCTTAGCCAACCCCTCCCAGACTGCCTCCCCCTCCTGTCTCGCATTCGCCAAGGCTGATTTAGGAAGCAGGTTTGTCGAGCTGTACGTTCTGTTCCAGGCAAACCTCGACTAAGGTCTGGTTACAGGTGGGTTGAAGGGGACTGGAACCAGCCGGCATCGTTTGTTCTTGAGATCTTTGGACGAACCCCAGGATTCTCACCACAGTTCCTGGTCCCAGACACACCCCAACCTACATATAATTTTGTCTCCTGGGTCCAGACCACAGCCTGGGGCTGGGTGCTGCCTCCAGCCTGTACCTGGAGGGAATACGTGGCATTGTAGATGTTCGTGATCTGCACGTCACTCCAGTCCTCCGTGCAGTGGCTGTAGGGATCACTCAGCTTGAAGGACTCCGTCTGTAATCACAGCAGCACATATTCAGCCCTGCACCCCTCCAGGACCCAGACAAGGGGCATTGCTAGCAGCTTCTAGGAGCTGGGCAACCACCCACTCATTCATTTAACAAATATTTATTGAGCACCTACTAGGAGCTTGATGCTATTCTAGGCACTATGTCGCTCAGTCACTTAGTCATGTCCAACTCTTTGCATCCCCATGGACTGTAGCCTGCCAGGCTCCTCTGTCCATGGGATTTTCCAGGCAAGAATACTGGGGTAGATTGCCATGCCCTTCTCCAGGGGATCTTCCCGACCCAGGGATTGTCTCCCACGTCTACTGCATTGGTAGTTGGATTCTTTACCACTGAGCCACAAGGGAAGCCCTCTTGTGAGCACTGTGGAATCCACAATGATCAAAATAAGTTCCCTGCTTTCCTGGAGCTCACATTCCAATGGAGTAGACCGATGACCAAAAAGCAAATAAATCATTTTGAATAATTTTTTATAGTGATCAATGGAACTAGGTAGAAACTGGAAGGGTTGGGAAGAGGGGACAACCTTTCCAAAAGTGATTAGGGAAGACATGGAATGGCAGGAAAGAGCTGGACTTGTCAAGAAACATAGGAAGAGGATTAGGCAGAAGGAGCAGCCAGAGTGGAGGCGGGAGAGGGCCAGGGTGGCTGAACTGTGGTGAAAGGGAGAGCCGTCGCTGGAGATGATGTCTGAGAGGGACGCCAAGGACAAATTGTGGCAGTCTCTTATACTGCTGAGAAACGTGGGTTTGGATTTGATTTCCTGAATAGTAGTGAGCCACTGGAGAATCCATGGGGATGGGGCAGGAGGGATTAGAGGAGCAGTGACTGTGCTGCGTGGGATTCTTGTCTCAGTGAAGGACTCATTTCCTACCTTCTTACCTTTTGGTCCCAAAAGGTGACTTGGAAAAATGGACTTTCTTAGAGAGGACCAAAGAATGCCCAGCAGTATAGAATGATACCCTGATCAGAAGAGGTAAGAACATTGCAACTCACTATTTGAAAGCCTTATTAAATTATTTTTTATTATGGCTTACACATTTGGTTCTAGCTTAATATTTGTCACTACAAAGGAACAATCCAGACAAGACAATTAGGGGAAAAGAAGGATAATGTCTCCTAAGGGGGGGCAACTATAGAATATAATTTGTGACCAACTCATAGCTAGGATTTGGTTTGTGTGTGTGTGTGTGTGTGTGTGTGTACAAAGGTGTTTGTTTTTTTTTTTTTTTTTGAGATGGGGAGGGTAAAGGGCAAATGGATGTCAGATTTATGGGAGGGAAGAAAATTCTTTTTTCTTTGAAGAGTGGCTGAATAGAGAGAAAGATAGTTGAGGGTGGGTGGGGTAGGGGGAAAGAAATCAAGAAGTTTGGTGCAGATATAAACTATAGTCATGTCAAGGGGCTATAATCTCTTTCTGTTTGTATTATAATTCATCTGTTGATCCAT
>NW_024070186.1:177696359-177938188 GCF_014754425.2 Oryx dammah | reverse complement strand
GGCTATAATCTCTTTCTGTTTGTATTATAATTCATCTGTTGATCCATTAGTCTACCTTAATTAACTGCAAGAACCTCCAGAGCAAAAGACAGTGCTCATTTTAAAACATTTAAACAGAAGAAGCAGAGAGGAAAGTAACCATCTGATTTCCTCTCTTCCCCTGGGCACCTACTGCAACAGGTCAGATTTCCATCCTGAGATCCAGACACAAAGATTCACATGTTCCCTTGCCTTATAATATCCTTTTCCCATTCATAATAAAGAGTGTGTGTCTTTCCGTGTCAGTACAGAATAAACAGACGTACTTCATTCCTCTAATAGCTGGGGAACAAACAGATTCAGAGCTTCCAGTACATGCCAGGGCTAGGCTGGGAAATGGGCACAGAGATGCCAAGCAGTGGCTTCCCTCAAGGGCACCTTCACCCAACGCTACCCTCTAAGCTTCTCCAAGCCGCACATTCCCGATCAGGTGTCCCTTGGAGCCCCCACGTCCTGCTAAACTGGCCACAGAGCCCCGAGTGTCAGCCCTGGGCTCTATTTGCCTGCGGGGAGCATTCAGCACCCTGAAATCTGGAGGAGAGGGCCTGTTCATGCAGGTAAGCCCTGTGCAGTTGGCAAAGGCAGCTGGGGCTCCTTCTACTTTGAGAACCAGCCTGAGGACCACTTCCAGGAAACTGTGAGAAAGTCATAACATTGTGATTTTTATGCTTTTTGAGTATTCAATGGCCCTTTACTCTGAAGGATGCTTATCAAACTCAGAGCTCCTGGGTTATTCAGGCTGTTTCCATGTCAGGAAACAAATGGCCTTTTTAGAGTGGAATAGATGTCTTCAGCTTCTCAGAGCCTCAGTCAGAGGAACCTGGACAGAGCCCTGGCTTTCTCTCACTCTCTCTCTCCCTTACCCCCTCGCCTTTCATTTCTCCTTTTCCCTGTCAGCTTTCCAGAACTGCTGACATGGGCAGGGTGGGGAAACATTTTGGCTTCTGTCCTGATCCCTAGGGACCCCAAAATGAGAGTGAATATATGTGTGTGTGTGAGAGAGAGTGTGTGAAGTTTAAACAGATAGATAGGTGTGTGGTATGCATGCACCCACATGTGTGTGTGGGTGTGATTAGGCGTATGTGTGCACGTGTTGCATGTGGGTGTATGTGGAAACAGGACTCATTTTTCTCAAACCAGGTCCTATCTGCTTCCTTCTGAGAATTCTGGGGGAGGAGGGAAGTCACACAGGAGTCCTTAGCTCACCCCTGTAAAGTCTGAACTGTGTCAGGGAAATGCCCAAGGGCAACAGGAAACCCTAGATGGAGTTATGGATGCTTTAAATCTCTTTTCTTTTGTTCTGTTTTTATATTGTAATAAGTCATGAAATAATTCCTAGACACTAATAAATTATAAGAATTTATGTTCCTAATCAGTGGAGGAAAAAGAACTATTCAACATATGAAGTTAGGACTACTTGTTAAGAATTTGGAGGAAGTAATAAATCCTATCTCAATTTCAAATCCTGCAGAGATAGAAATTCTAGTGGGTTAAACTGTTAAATGAAATCATGAAATAACTGGAAGGAAATTCAGCTCAGTATCTGATCTCAAGGAGGAAAAATACTCAATAAACATAATGACTAAAGAAGAAACCAAAGACTTTGACTATGTAAACACCTGATGCTTTTTCCTGTGAAAAAGGTAGCATAATGAAAACGAAAATGAAATCACAAACTGGGAAAGATATTTGTAACACATATGGCAAATGATTAGTACTCCTTCTAAATACTATATGGAAGAGAACAATATCTCACTCATAAAGAATGAGTGTGTCAGGAAGAACAAGAAAAATCTCCCCTAATGCTTATTTTTCCATCCTTTCACATCTCTCTCTTTTTTTTTTTTTTTATAAAAAGAAGGGTGTATAGTAATAGCCAGTGTTTTTGGAGCACTCAACACACGCCAAGCACCGTTTGGCATGAATCAGCTCACTGGATTCTCACCAGCCTGTATAGTAATATTACTATCATCCCCATTTCACAGATGAGGTGACTGAGACCCAGAGATCACATGACCAAAGTGCAAAGTTGGGGTTTGGATCCTAGTTGTCTGGCTCCAGAGTCTGAGCCCTTAATCCCTGTTACAAACATGCTTGTGAAAAGAAGCGGGTGCTTTAAGATAAGAATGTACAGTAGGGCTTGCAGTGACAGTGAAGTCTCGCCCCTCTCCAGGGTCTGATCCACACCCCCCTAGGTGAATTTGCCTTTGCCCTCTTCCTCATCTCCCATTCATGATCCAACCTATTGTACTTTGGTTTCTGTTCCACTCCTTCCACTGAAAACTGTTCTGGCAAAGAACCAGTGACCTCTTGGTTGCCAAACCCAGAAAACAGATTTTACCCTTTATCTTGTCTGCTCAACTGTGTTTGGCACTCTAGCTCACACCTTCCTTGAAACTATCTTCATTGCTTTGACACCAAGCCTTTCCAGCTTCTGCTGCTACTTTGTTGCCTCTCTTTCTCCATTTCCTCTCTGCTCGGCCCTTAAACATCTGTGTTCTGTCTCAGGTCTTGAGTGATGGCATTTATTTCTAAGTCTAGAACTATGTTACATGCAATCTCCACCCCACCATTGCTTCTGGATTTTTCTCCTGAGCTCCAGGCTTAGAGCATCTAATCACTGGACATTTTCAGAATGATTTCCCAAAGCTACACCTTGGGTATGTGCCAAACTGAAGTGGTCATTTTCTCCCCAAACCCTACTCTTCTTGTATTCCCTAATTCAGAACCTGGTACTTCCATTCAACCCAATACCCAAGTCAGAGCCTAAATATGGATCTAACTTCCCCTGGCCTTTCCCGGATGACCTTGGTCGTCCAGCACTGTTGCTTCCACACTGTAATATCTCTCAAATCTAGTCACTTCTGCTCATCCCCACAGCCATTGCCTCAGTGAGGGAGTTATAATTTCTTTCTAGTATTATTGTAAATACTCGACTGCCTCTAGCATTTTGAGTGAGCTTCAAAGCAGTTTTTTGAAATGATTCACTACATTTTGACTCATTTTGAAATGAGACTTCAAATCCTTTCTGCCAACCCCCTTTGTAATTGCTGTGCCCTTTGTCTGGAGTAGCCTTTCCTGATTCTATTTGCCTGACATTTGTCCTTAAGAAATCATCATCTAGAAAGCCTAGACCAACAGCTTTGGTCCTGGCTCCTGTTCATCCAGCCATCCAAAAATATTTACGGAGGATCTACTATGCCCTAAGAACTGAGCCTGGGAACAGATGGAAATGGTCCCTGTTCCCACAGAGCTTGGACCTGTATTGCAAAGCTGTGTTATCTTCTCTTACAGGTGAATTTTGAAGGTAGGTACTCTGTTATACCCAGCTCTGAATATCCAGTGCTTTGAGCACACAGTCCCTCAATGAATGAAAGAAGATTTGTTAACCAGCTGCCTAACCAACTGAGTCCACCAGTTTAACATGCTTCTCAAAAGTAAATAAATAACTACCTAAAAAATAAGGAAGAAAGGAAGGAAGTCTAGTGTGTTTGGACTTATTCTTAATGACCCTCTGGTGACCTCTCAGTAATCTTTGTTTTTTTTGTTGTTGTCTTAAATGCTCATAAATCAGAACCAGAGCTGCCTGACCCTGCTCCGTGGCTTTGATTTTGTACATTTCAAGTTAGGTGTAGCAGAAAACCCACCCATGTCTTTGTTTACCCATCATTGCTAAAGGGAGCATTTGCTTAACAATGTGATCGGCATTCTTAAGCTCAGAGAAGAAAACCAGAAGGCAGTTCCCTTGGTTCTCATACTTTCCCAAGCTCTAAGTTTGCAGACACTGTAACAGGCAGGAGGGAAGAAGAGCACATGCTGTAAGAATCTGCTGTAAATTCCAGGTGCTTCTTCAAGTACAAAATTGCCAGGGGAACACTGGATCAAAATGCTTACTGTTCTGATCGGGGAGTTTTGTAATCTGCTGGTGAAGACAGGAATCACAGACAGACCTAGTTCCTTAAGTAGAAACCTAAAGTCTTTTCAAATCACAGTTTGAGCAAGTTGAGGCTCAAGATTTTTTTCCTGGGCCATCAGCATCCACACAGGCCAAGTTGGTACACAACACTTCCCATGTGGAACAAACTGCCCACATTGAACAAAGCCTCTACGTGACATGGCTCCTTTGAGCACTGGGGCTCCCAGATGACCATCCCCATGCTTTCTCTTGTCCAAGGTTGCTCTTGAATGGGCCATGGTGAGGCATCGAAGCCACAGATCCCAGTTCAGCAACTCTGCTCTCCCAACTTAAATACCACTTTCTCAGGAAAGCACCCCTTGAACTCCACTTCCCCCCCATAAAAGCCCTATATCAGGCATCTCTGTGATATGCTCTCATGCCTCCTGTATTTATCCTTCTCGGCACCTATGATGATTATAGTTAATCACCTATGTGATTTTTGGTTTGTTATTATAAATTCTCTCTGCTAGACCCAAAGTCTAAAAGAACAGGGACAGTTCTGGGGACACTGATGTCGTTCCAGTATCTAGCACACATGAATTGCTCAGAAAATGCTTATTGGATGAATAGCTAATGGATAGATAGATAAGCTCCAATGCCCATCATGTGACTTTGTAACACTTCGGAGACAGCATTTACAGTTGTGCTAAAGCTCTGGTGTCATCCTAGCTCTACTTTCTCTTAGGAAGACACACTTTTCTTCTTCATTCTAAACTACTCAGGTTTCTAAAGCTGAGGTTCCTGAGTTTGCTGCCTCTTGGAATGACCGCTGAGGTTCAGTAAAAATACAGATCCTTGGGCTCATCTCTCAGAGAGATTGATTCAGTAGATCTGAATCTAATGATCAATCAAGTTTGGAGACCACTGCTCTGGAGGAAAAATTCGTGAGGGTTAAAGGGTAAGAGGCTTAATTTGGGGGTTAGTGAAGTGAAAGTTGCTCAGTCATGTGCAACTCTTTGTAACCCCATGGACTATACAGTTCATGGAATTCTCCAGGCCAGAATACTAGAGAGGGTAACGTTTCCCTTCTCCAGGGGATTTTTCCAACCCAGGGATCAAACCCAGGTCTCCCGCATTTCAGGTTGATTCCTTATGAGCTGAGTCACAAGGGAAGCCCTTGGAATGTTAAGGTTGGTTATAAACAAAGGCATGAACAAAGGGTTCACAAGGAGAGATTTTTCCCCTCCATATATAGGTGAAAAAAATACCACTAAGAATGACTGTCAATTAAACTTATAATAGATGCCATTTTTTCTTAAGTTAGCAAAGATTAAACATTGCTTAATGCCTGTTTTGGTACAACATCATTGGAGGGCAATTTGGCTAATCTACGTCTTGAATGATATACTTCTAGGAAGTAACTGGATGACTACAAATCCCACTGCACCATTGTTTTTAGTTATACCTGGAAACAAGCTCAACAGAGAATTGCTTCAACTTACCCACACAATGGGATATTATGTCTTTAAGAAGAATGAGGCAGAATCTATGTGTATTGCTATGGAACTATTTCCAAGCTATACTATCAAGTGAAAATTTGGGGCACAACAGTATTTTGCATTTGCAAAAAAGAAATGATTACACCTATACACAGGCTTGAAGAAGACTTTAACTCCCTCCTGAGTCATGGAAGCAACAGCCATAGCTGCATGTGGAGGAAGGAGGAGACCAGTGGTCAGGGATAGGAGAGGTGCATCTGCACAGTAGGACCCTTGTACTGACTTTGTACATATACTCCTTTGAAATAAGTACTTAATAGTTATTTTGTTAGTGTGAGAGAGAGACTGGCATAAAGAGACCCAGGCCTGCAAAAAGGAGACTATACAAGCAGTGACGTGACTAGGGGTGTCCTTGGACACCCCTCACCTTGCCCTTCTACTTCCACTGGGCATGGCCAACCCAAGAATTGGACTCTGCAGCCCAGATGTGCTCCTGTTGACAGGTATGAGTGTTCTCAGCACCCAGTGAGCTCAGAGAAGGTCAAAGACTTGACAGAAGGGGGGTTCTTGGTACATGAGCTGAAACTGATGGAAGTAGGAGGGACTAAATAGACCTGTGAAGGCCCAGTGACTTTCCAATAGTGGTTTACATGCTCCATTGGCCTGTAGGTGGCCCAGGAAGGTGTAAATCTGCTCCATTTATATTACTGACAAATACATCATTAGTATCTGATGCCTTGCTTCCAGCACAGGTTTCATAAACGTGGATGTCTGTCTCTGAAACAAGGAAGGGTCTTTCAATTCTTATCCTAAATGGTGTCCTGTCCTTGTTCATCCATACAGAAGACATAAAGACAGCCCTTAGTGTAACTTAGAGAGTGACCATTTGAGTAATCATTGGAAAACACAAGACTATGCTTCCTCTTAAAACCAATACCCTTTTCCTTAAGTTCCACCTCACTGATTATCCTTCAATAAAAGCTGTCCTCCTTGCCAAGCAGATGGAAATCAGAGCGTTCTCTTACCAGGTGCATTCCTATGGAGGTGGCCATGGCTGTCTCGATCTCCGTTCCCATGTCCTCAACGAAGGGGTATTCGTCCTGCCGATGGACAATCACCTTAGCCCCAGTGGAGGACACCAGGAAGGGGTTGTACTCCTCTTCGTTTATGTACAGGATGACCTGCAGCCCTGGAAGGACAAGGCAGTCCGTTGTGGTCAAAAGCCAGGAGAAAATTCCCTGCTGGTAGCTTACCTCTCCCACCACTCTGGGAGTCTCAAAACCAAGACCCAGGCATTTCCTACAAGTGAAAAGTGGACAAGAGCAAAATGGGAAGCTCCATGAGGGGAGCCTGACTTTTCACTGCTCTGTTTCCAGAGCTTAGCTCAAAATAGGGCTCAGGAGCAGTGTCACAACTGCAGCTTTGCTAAGCACAAGTTTTGCTACCTGGCCTAAGATGTGAACCTCCTTGTGGCTCTTTGAGATAGAGAGTTCTGCTGGGCACCCAAAGGGATGTGTAGGGCTGTGGTTGAGATACCAGTAGTGCATCTGATCCGTGCCCTAAATCCTCTCCTTGACTCTACTGTTGCATCTGTGTCTAATCTGAGCCAAGCAGACAGAGGGACCTTTTAAAATCAGGTCACTCCCTTGTCTGAAACTCCTCAGAGGCATCTCATTGCATACACGGGGACGCCATAAAATACTGTCCAGAAACCTGACTAGCTCTCATATGGTGATGCCTTCCTCCTCATCCCACTCTCCCCCTCCATCAGGAAGCTCCAAGCACACTGGTCATCTTTCTGTTTCCAGAGCACACCAAATCCATTTCCTCATTGAAGTCCTTGGACTTGCTAGTGTTCAAATGCTCCTCAATGGACCATATCATACATCTTCTCCTCTTCAAATAACCCTCAGCCTAGAGGCCTTTCTGGACCTCCTTATCTGAAATAAAATTCCCATCTTAACTCAGCCCTTGTGTGGGGTAATTCTTGAGGTATAAACCTAGGATTGATAACCAGATAATGTCTATGTGCTTGTTCACTCATTTATCTGTCTCTCTCCAACAAAATACAAGCTCCTTGAAAGCAGGGATGACATCTATGTTATTCACCACTGGGTCCATAAGACTTGGAAGAGGGCCTGACATACAGAGGATACTCAATAAACATTTGATAAACAAATGGGCAAATGAGCAGGGCCTATGTGAGCTGAAAGAAGAGAATTTTTAAAATTATTTTTACTTCTTTTTGTTGTTTAGTCGCTAAGTTGTGTTTGACTCTTGGCGATCCCATGGACTATATGTAGCCCACTGGGTTCCCCTGTCCTTTACCATCTCCTGGAGTATGCTCAGCTTCCTGTCCATTGAGTCAGTGATGCTATCTAACCATTTCATCCTCTGCCATCCCCTTCTCCTTTTGCCTTCACTCTATTTGTAAGTAAAGGAATCAAGCCCAGAGTGGAGAAGTGATTTGCTCAGGGTCACAAAGCTCAAATGCAGCAGAGTCAGGATTGTGCAACAGTTCCCAGACTACTTCATCCCACTGACGTATGTGCCCTGAGTTATGGTTTCTTGCAGGTGTGGTAAGAACACAGACTGTGCAGTAACAAAGAGGAGGAGTCCAGGTGGGTTTTCTTCCATAAGACCTTGCCTCTCCTTACAGGAATGTATCTATATATCAAATCATGTTCAATTTGTTTAGAATCTTTCAAGATAGACCAATTGGTTGAGTTCCTGCCTTCTCTACAAAAGTCACGGTAGTAGAGTAGCAATAATAATAATATTGGAGGTAGTAGTTTTTGGTGGTAATAGTAGCAGCAGCAGCAATGGTAGTAAAGGCAGTAACAGTAGTAATGACAACCACAACTAGCATTTATTGTGTGCTTAGTATGTGTTATGGACTGAATCATGTGTCTTTCTGCAGACCACCCTCCACCCTATTTATATGTTGAAGTCTTAATCCCCACTGTGATTATATTTGGAGAATCAGCCTCAGGCAGGTGATTAAGGTTAAATGAAGTCATAAGGGTGGACCCTAATCCCATAGGATTGGTGTTTTCATAAGAAGAAGAGACAACACAGCTTTCTCCCTGCAGAGAGAGGCCATGTGAGGACAGAGACAGGTGGCCAACTGCAAGCCAGCAAGGGAGTCCTCACCAGGACCAAATTTGCCAGCAGCTTGACTATGAGTTTCTAAATGTCCATTGTTTAAGTCACCCATCTATAATATTTTGCTATGGCAGCCCAACCAAATGAATACAGTGTGTGTTAGGTCTTATTCTAACTGCTTTTCATATTTTGACTTCTCAATTACCTTGTAGTATCAATACCATTGTTATTCCCACTTTATAATAAATGAAGGGGAATAAACTTTCACTGGGCTGCACAGTGAGTGACAGAGTGGGTTTTGACTCCAAAACCTGTCATCTTAATCAAGATAAAGGTGTGTTGGCCTCTCTAATCTCCTGCTCAGCACGTCTGGATTTAAGTCCATTCAGAAGCTGCCTGCTTGGCATTACTCACTCCAGCTACAATCTTAAACCTGAGTGGTTTCCCCAGGTGAAGAAGCACCAGGGTTGTCCCTGTTGCTCTCTCGAAAGCAAAGAGGAGATGTCAAAAAAGAAAACAGATTCTGATAGAGAAGGAAAGAATTGACATGGATGAGAAAAAGTTGTATCCCCAGTTTCTGGCAAGGTTAGGGAGAGCCTGTATCTCTGGAAGGCTTCAAGCACCCCAACTGTCCTGCTGCCAGTAAGCTTGTCATTAGAGCACCCCAGGAGCCCCTTGATGCAGGTTTTCTTACCAAATTCACTGCCTCCCATGGAGGTGCTGAGGATAGTCTCATTTTGTCTATTGTTGAATGTGTAGCAATTCCCATACATTGGGTGGTGGAAAAGCGTGAAGTTCCTATGGTGGAAGGATACAGGTCAGAAAGGGCTATGCTGGGAACTCCCACCATGCACCTGAGCTGACATCTCAGTGGGCAGTGCTAATGGGCCAGCTCTCTTCTGTGGACAATGGATGATAGACACGACTTACTTTCCCCATCTTTCCTCTGACAGATAACAAACAAGGCCCCTCGTCCAGTTGATACATGTCGATGTAGAACCACTCTCTGCTTTCCCTTCACCCTCTTAATCCACTCACCTCCCTCTCCATCTTGACTTGGCATTCTTTGTTCCAATATATCTGTCCTCATTTCCTCTACGCTTGAATGTCTCAGCCAACCCTTGAGTTTTTTTTTCCATTCCGATTCCTAGCAAATGATTCCCAGAAAAGGAATCACATCATACATGTCCTTATACTGACTTTAGAATCCAACCTTCAGGAGACATGATTCTAATCACTCAATTTTCACAAGGATCAAATACTGACTAACATATAGAAAGGCTTAGTATTTTAAAAGAATGAAGAAAGTCCTTACAATAAACAGAAACACTTTAGAATGTTCCATGACTCCCTAGTGTCCACCAGGAATCTGGGTGTTATCTTAATGGTAGAAAGGTATGAAAGCTCACGTCTGTACACAGACATTCCTGCCCTCCCTTCTTCTCTCCCTGCCTCCTTCCATCTCTCCTTCCTTACTTCCTCTTGACTAGATTGATGATTCTCACTGGTATGCACGATGGTAATATACAAGGTTATATGTCCACCATCAACTACTCTGTTTTTATAATTTAACGAGTTTAAGGATGTTTTGACGCTAAGTTATCTTCATCTTCCTCACAGACTCTAGAGCTGAACTCCTGTATAAGTTATTTTCCAAAAGGCAGGGTCAGTGAGAAGAGTACCTGTCACTCCCAAGACCTCTAGCTGAGCTGCAGGTGCATGCTAGGAGCCCATCACTCACAGCCCCTGGTCCCTGGAGCTGAGACAGCAGCCTTCCACTACTGACCTGGCATCGCAGGACACCCCGTCAAAGAAGCAAGTGACCAGGAGCTCATCAGCAGAGTAGCTCATGTTGATTTTCTTCTCCTGAGACACCTGTGCCATGATGTTCATGTAGTGCAGCTTGTACCACTCCTGGATAGCATTGACCCCTGAGCTGAAGGTGTAGACCGCACAGTCCGATGTGTCATTAGAACACTGTGAGTAGGAGGAGACACCAAGATAAAGCCACGGGCCCTGCCAGGGGCCTTTAGAAGGACTGTGAGGCTAAAGAACTAGACTCTAGATACTCAGGGGAACAGGAGGGATACCTGGGCAAGGATGGGCTTCTTCTCACTTCTGAGGCCAGGGACTCAACATCCTCAAGCCTCAAGGACCAAGAAGGGGCTGAGTGAGGAAGGACACAGAGCCTCACTCATGAGTCCCTAAGTGAGAAGCAAGACCAGCTTCTTCAGAGTCCCCAGAGAGCCAGGCTTTAACCAATTATGGCTACTGAGTTCCACCCAACCCTCACCATTTCTTGTTGGATCAACAGTCTAAAAATTGAGTTTCTAGCCCAGACACTGCCATGACCTCTCTGCAGGACCCTGGGCAAGGCACTCAGTTCAGTCGCTCAGTCGTGTACGATTCTTTGCTACCTCATGGACAGCAGCACATCAGGCCTCCCTGTCCATCACCAACTCCCGGAGCTTGCTCAAACTCATGTCCATCCAGTTGGTGATACCATTCAACCATCTCATCCTCTGTCATCCCCTTCTCCTCCTGCCTTCAATTTTTCCCAGCATCAGGGTCTTTTCAAATGAGTCAGTTATTCGCATCAGGTGGCCAAAATATTGGGAGTTTCAACTTCAACATCAGTTCTTCCAATGAATATTCAGGACTGATTTCCTTTAGGATTGGCTGGTTTGATTGCTTTGCAGTCCAAGGGACTCTCAAGAGTCTTCTCCAACACCACGGTTCAAAAGCATCAATTTTTCGGTGCTCAGCTTTCTTTATAGTCCAACTCTCATATACACACATGACTACTGGAAAAAACATAGCTTTGACCAGATGGACCTTTTTTGACAAAGTAATGTCTCTGCTTTTTCATATGCTGTCTAGGTTGGTCATAACTTTTCTTCCAAGGAGCAAGTGTCATTTAATTTCACCACCTGCAGTGATTTTGGAGCCCCCCAAAAACAAAGTCTGTCACTGTTTCCATTGTTTCCCCATCTATTTGCCATGAAGTGATGGGACTGGATGCCATGATCTTCGCTTTCTGAATGTTGAGCTTTAAGCCAACTTTTTCACTCTCCTCTTTCACTTTCATCAAGAGGCTCTTTAGTTCTTCTCCACTTTCTGTCATATAAGAGTGGTGTCATCAGCTTACCTACCCTTATTTCACCTACAAATGTTGATAAAAATACCATACTTCCCCACCTCATATGCTGGTTAGGAAGACCAGCATTCAAAATATATAATAATGGGAATTCTATAGGGAAACTGTGATCTGGTCCAGATGTTCTCATCACACTTATGTGTGTGTGTGCTCAGTCACTCAATCATGTTCAACTCTGTGACCCCATGGACTGTGGCCCGCCAGGCTCCTCTGTCCATGAAAATGTCCAGGCAAGAACACTGGAGTGGGTTGCCATTCCATTCTCCAGGTGATCTTCCCAACCCAGGGATTGAACCCATTTCTCCTGCATTGTAGGTGGATTCTTTACCACTGCGTCACCTGAGAAGCCACTCTCATTTTATCAACAGGGCTTGAAAACTCTCCTAAAAGACAGACACCAAAAGTTGAATTTGAGTATCAAGGAGAACTTTATCTTGCGTAAGGACCCAGGAAAACTTCACAGAGGTTCAGTGATTTAGAGAAAGTGCCACTTTCCCCCCAGGATTGGCAAATGGAGCCATGAGATCTCACAATCAGCAACCAAGACTATGAAGAATGAGTAGCTCTCATCCTGCAGAAACAGCTGGGGCACAGAGAGGAGGATGATGGTTGAGTGTGGCCAGGAAGGCAGTGGAATTCATTTTTGGTAAATGGCTGCTTCTTCAGAGCCCCTTAAATGGGGCCAAGAAGGAGAGATGAGAAGTCAGGCGATAGCACCTCATGAAGGCAAGTATTGCTGGGAACACCGTGTGTTTCTGCTGCTCATTTTCTATTTTCTTCCTTCTGGTATCTGCACTCCAATTTTATTTGGTACAATTTCCTTTCCCTCTTTGGATATAGTTGGCCAAGACAGTCCATCAAGATGCCCTACCCTACATGAGCCATCAGGTGACCCAAACTTGGTCAATCAGATAGTCCCCAATGGGATTTGAATCAACAATTGAAGCTTATTTCATCCAGCAGCAATATCTGAAATGACTCTTCATCATTTCTTGCCACCAGGATCCCTGAATCTTCCCTAATTTCTGTCCTTTGAGAGGACTCCATGAGCTACTGGTCACCTTCTAAGACAGAGGTCCTCAACCTTTTTGGCACAAGGGACTGGTTTCATGGAAGACAGTTTTTCCACAGATGTTGTGGGTGGGGATGATGGTTCAAGTGATGGGGAGCAGCAGGTGAAGCTTTGCTGGCTCACCTACCACTCACCTCCTACTCTGTGGCCAGTTCCTAACAGGCCACCGACCTGATACCAGTTCTACTGGCCTTTTTATCTGCTCAAGATTGCCTGGGGGCTTCCCAGGTGGCTCAGTGGTAAAGAATCTGCCTCCCAATGCAGGAGACACAGGAGACGCAGGTTCGATCCCTGGGTCAGGAAGATCCCTTGAAGGAGGAAATGGCAACCCACTCCAGTATTCTTGCCTGGGAAATCCCATGGAAAGGAGCCTGGCGGGCTATAGTCCACAGGGTTGCGAACAGTTGAACACAATTGAGCACAGCACACATAATAACGATTGCCTGGATCAGTTTCAGTTGCTTGCAGCTGATTCACCCTGAATGTGTTTCTTTCTGAGGGGCTATAGGACTAACAGCAAAGAAGAAAC
Organism: Oryx dammah; assembly: GCF_014754425.2. Lineage (NCBI taxonomy): Eukaryota > Metazoa > Chordata > Mammalia > Artiodactyla > Bovidae > Oryx > Oryx dammah. The sequence continues at coordinate 177,924,889 of NW_024070186.1, read as the reverse complement.
CTCCCTGGACCCATGACCCCACCTCCCCAGACCCCTGACCCCACCTCCCCAGACCCATGATCCCACCTCCCTGGACCCAAGACCCTGCCTCCCCAACCCGTGACCCCACCTCCCTGGACCCATGACCACGCCTCCCCGACCCATGACCTCACCTCCCCGGACCCATAATCCCACCCCAGGCCCCGAAACCGAGAGAATGTGCATCTTACCAGCTGGAATCCCACCACCTCCTTGGAATTGTGGATATGCATGACATCTGATGCCTTGTGAATGATTCTTGCGTTGACTTTCCGCTTCCGTCCCGTGAAGAAGTCCCTGGCCTTGCCCGTATCACCCTTCTCGAAGGCCATCAGTGGGGCTAGGTTGAGGAATTTGGGATCAGTGCCCTTCCTGACTGAACTCCGGGACTGTGCCTCTCGGCGTTTCCGAGACGTAATCTCTGAAAAGCCATACAGGGTCTTCAAGGCCGCTCTGGTCTCCTGTTCCAAGTCGGCTAGGAGGTGGCGCACAGCACTGTACCTGCCAGGGTGGGAAGGAGAAGTCGGGGTGGGGAAAGCCCTCTGGCCCTTTTTACCGTGTGGCTTCCCGTCGATGTGCCCATCACCCCAGCGCCCTTGGCCAAGAAGACCAGGCCATTTAAAAACTTCCTCCTCCAATGTGACCACTGGCTCAAATAAATGGGGACAGGCTCCTGTATGACCCTTGTGTGAAGCCTGTAGCTTCACCTTTGCCATCACTGTCTGCTTGCTCTCGGGGTGTGTTGATGAGTTTGCCCCAACCAGCATTTCTGGAGTGGTGACTGTCAGCTGCCTCCCATAAACCAGCCACAGTGAAGACAAGTAAATAACTGCTAACCAGGAGTCTCCCCAGTGGCAGGCTCTGTTCCCTAACCTGGCATACTTGCCCCTGCCCACAGGTTCTCCTCAAATCAGTGCTGGGAGGGAGGGGTATTACTGTTACCTTGAAAACCCCCAAGAACACAGAATGATTCAGGAGTTGACCACATGAAGCATAACAACACCATCTTTTCATTTTCACAGTACTGAATGATCCTGACCTCCCTCTTAACTCTCTTCACTCTCTCGCCCCCTTGCTTTACGCACAGACCACACAGCATAGTGACTGAACATAGAAACTTCAGAGCCAAACTGTCTGGGTTCCAGTTCCCCATCCTGGTTCTGGATGTGGGACTCTGGACAAGCCAGTTTGCCTTTTTGTGTCTCAGTTTTCCCATCTGTAAAATATGATTATTGGCAAGAGTTAACCAGTTTATTCTATCTATCCATCCATCCACATATCTCTGTATGTATGTATGTGTGTTTGTATATATATATATATATGCAGTTAAATAATAAATATTATTAATTTTATTAGTGTAATTTTATTTGTTAATATTTCAATCCTCTACCAACATCAGCTGCACTAGGACAAAGACTGTGTTTGGGTCATTCACTTTCATGCCCCAGAACGAGGCATAGTGAATGACAACTTGTAGAGGCTGAGTAAGAGATTGTGGAACAACTGATGGAGGGAAGAAAGGGTAGGAGGAGGAAGGAAGGAAGGAAAGAAAGACTTTGAGGGGGAAGATGAGTTTAGACCTGATTTTGATTTTGAGCTTTGCCATCAACTCATCAAGGACTCTGTACAAGTTAGTTCCCTCTGATGGTCTTCCTCCCTTGCTCTTCCCTTCTCCCCGCCCCCACCCCTGCTCTGCCAAATTCTGATCTGCCTCACAGATCAGTTTTCAGTAATCCTGAGAAGGATTACGATGACCCATTTAGAACAGGTCAGGCAGCAGACAATTAGGCAGGACGAAGGGATGGTCCTGCCCAGAGCCCAGTGATCTCAATTAGTGGGGCTGGGTTGACTCAGGTGAGGGTTTTGGGCAGCTGAGGTGCTTCCAGAAGTCATCTAGGTGTCACGTCTGAGTCAGCCTCCAGCTCACACTCAGGGGAGAGTGAGGGTGTGAGCTTGGTGAGCTCAGGGCAAATGGCTAAGCTGGACTCTGTGTGTGTGTGTGTGTCTAAGACAGGAGGGATGCTTGTCCATTCCAGACCCAGCCACCAAGCAGAAGAGTTCCTTGCAGCCTCTCTCGCCTTCCTCCCTTCCTTGAGCCAGTCCATCCTCAGAAGTTGCTGATGGATTGAAAATTTGGTACAGATTTTAAACCAGGGAGAAGGCAGTTTACCAACACTGGCAAGAAATTCCAGTTTCTAAACAGTGTGTCTGCAGGCTGGAGTGTGTCACCTTTGGGAGGGGCATTGGCATCTGGAGGGGGCATGACCCCTCCTCCATGTGCCTGCTCTTGCCTCTTACTTGTAAGGGTTGATGTTGCAGATGGTGACCGCAGGAAAATCCAGCTTTTGGAAGTGGACTTTGATGGAGACAGAGACGGTGTAGAAGGATGAGATGAGGAGGGCACACTGCCAGAAAATGAGGGCCACGGCTGTCAGCGTGAAGAGAATCCAGAGCAGGCGCCGGAGGCGGCCACGCGACACCACAATGCGGCGGCAGCCATGGGTGTTGGTGTTCAGACAGTACCACTGCATTAGCTCTTTGATGTTAGGCGCCTGAGGTCCCGTCACGGGCAGATTCTTCTTGATTTTGGCTTTGATCTTCTCTCCAGGAGCCATGGTGAGGATGGGACAGACAAGCTGGAGGGGCAGAGAAAAAAGGCAAGTGAGTGGGTACAGCCCAGAGGCTGGGTGCTGGGAAACACCAGCTCACGTGTCCCCAATGGCTTTCTTCCTCTTTCCCTTTGGGCTGGACAGTCTGCTTTCTGAGGCCTTGGCCCTTGCTCCAGGATATTTGCTTTGGGGCCACCACAGCTGCCTCCCTCTCTGCCTGCTTCCCAGGGCAGCCCCCAGGCCAAGCCATGTGGATGCAGGGGCTGGGTAAAGCTTAACATGAAAATGACTCCATGAGTTTGAAAGACCTTTCTCCTGGGTGCTTGGAACAACCCCACCCCATCAGACTCCACTCCCCTCTTATCAAGCTCCATCATGAGCTTACAGCCTAGGCCTGATTTTATCACCTCCATTAGCCTGCCTTCCTTGAGGGCATCATTCCTACCTTGTCCTGCCCCCCTGGTGCTGACCTCAGCATCTGGCACAGAGCAAGTGCCTTGTGAATCGATTCTAACAGATAAAATCTGCCAAGAGAATTTCCAGGCAGCCACACTAGATCACGTTCAGTCCCTTGCCAGACCAGCTGTAGCTTCTCGAGCTTTTCTCAGCTGCTTTACTGCAAGTGGAGTGTTTCTGTTTCACTTCTGTTTCACTTTTTCTCTTTATAGTCAAGCTCTTAGTGTTTCTAGAGCACCTGATACAATAATACAATAATAGCCTATAAATATTGGCCACTTAATATTTGCCAGGCATTGTGCCAGATTTCCTTTATTCTAACATACCACTGATTTGGAGAATACACTTTGATTTTATAACAGCTTTGTCTGGGGAAGAGTGTTGAAAAGCAAATTACCACATTCATCAATATACACGACGTATCTGAATTACAGAAGCTTTACACTGTGCAATAACCATCTTTTAAGATATGAACTAAAATAATATATAGTCTCACTAGTCTCATAAATGTGTACAGTCTCATTCTTCATATAGAACATACATAATAAATCTATCTATATATCTATAGATCTATTTATCTATCTATATAGATCTACCTATATAGATTTATATACAGATAGACCCAAATCTATCTATATATACTTCAGTTCATGTTTCAACAATGCCATAAGGTAGGCATACTATTATTACCTCCAGGTTACTGATGAGGAAAATGAGCTCAGAGAGGTTGGAGTAACTTGTGCAAAATCACACAGCTAGTAAGTGGAGGCACTTGGTTGGAACCTTGCAACCTTTATCACCATGGTATATGCCTTGAGGGGACTGGTACTGTGCTGGGTGCTGCCCCCTCCTCATGAGTTAATTAGCAGTTCCTGGAACTAAAGATGGGATCCTGAGCTATTTACTTTTCAAAATCTGGGTAGTTAATACAATCGCTTCCTAACATTGGTATTAGTAAACACTGGCATTGGGGAGGGGTATATGGAAACTCTTGTCTCCTGTGCCTACCATAGGTGACAGAGACAAATTAGGATATACTATAATTTGGAGTAGGATATACAGTGTAATCCCCATGCTCCCCGCTCCCCCACCCCAACCCTCCCCGCCCCACCCCACCAGACAAAGACTGTAGTTTACCCCATCTTGTTCTTCAGGATTCTGGACTTGAGCACTCACTTTTTCTCTACCCTAAACCCATGGGATATTGTCCAAAATTGGGAGCTTGGGCCAAGCTGGGAGGCCTTCAAGTTTATGGTGTCCGTGAGTTTCAGGTTTATGACAGAAGGATACAGAGTGTTGCAGGGGAGATAAGATGTCCAGAGGCACCCAGCCACTCTAAGCCTTTACAGATGTATCTGATCTTGCTGTAGTCTCTGACCTTCAAAATTATGCTATAAACCTCTTGGCAAGAGGAAAGTGATTTATTGTGTTTTATCATTTTAAATATTGTCCATCCTGACCTCCTCTCTCCCTACAATTCAAAAGCAAAAATTTGCAAGAGTTTGTTTTAGAAACCTAGGTCCAGGTACAATTTTGTATCAAATAAAACTGCAACCCAGGGAAGATTTTCTCCTCTGTGAATGTTCCACAGAAACTGTGATTCTGGAAGATTCTGTCATCAAACCTTCTTGTCCTCTCACTAAAGACAACTCCTAGGGTCCTTCTATCTCATCAGTCCCTTTCCTAGGACTGCTTTGACCCCAGTGGGTCAGCCACCAATGTCAGTGAAACTGCAGGTGAAAGACGGGAACCCATCTTGCTCATCATAAAACATATACATCTTCACACAAATAATATAATAGTTCAACTTCTGAGCAAAATAAGGTTTGCTACAGAGCAAGGTTGTAGCTACATTTAGGTTATATTGCTTGATTAAACATGATGCCCTTGTGGTAAAGTTAGTAACTGACACCCGGCACTCATTCTTCTAAGCACTTTACAAGTATTAGCTCATTTAATTTCTACAACTATCTTCGGCAATAGGCACCACAATTTTCTCCATGATACAAGTGAAACAGAGACGCTGAGCAGTTAAGCAACTTGCCCAAGGTCACACTAGAGAATGGCGGAATTGCAACTGAAACTAGGAGCCTTGAACTACAAACTACTCCCCAAATAATAATAACAGCAACAGCAGCAAGAACAACAAAAATAATACCAGCTTTCATTTATTGATCCTTTACTCTCAAGCTTTCTCCTCAGAGTCTTTTCACGCATTACCTTATTTAATCCTTACTGAGGAGGAAATGACAACCCACTCCAGTATTCTTGCCTGGGAAATCCCATGGACAGAGGAGCCTGGCGGGCTACAGTTCATGGGGTCACAAAGAGTCAGACACAACTGAGCTTGAGCAGGCACAGAGAAGAAAACTGAGGTGCAGAGCTTAGGCAACTTGTCCAGTGCCACACAGGTAGAAGGATTAAAATAATTCTCTGGAATTCCGGGGTCCCTCGTGATTCTCTTCTACACCCCTCTCGCCCATTCCCGACCTCGACTGTCCCCCAAATCTCAGTGATGGAACCCGAACCTCGGGCTCTGGGCGCCAGATCCGCGCTCACTGGCGACTCTGCAGCCCCTGACCTCCACGCGCAGAGGGACCCGGTGCTGTGCCCGAAGCCACGTCTGCTTCAGGGCAGCCAGGGCTGAAGCCGCAGCAGAGAACCCAACCAACTCGCTTCAAGTGTTTGCTGTTTTCTGCAACCACAGCCACCCTAAAGAAAACATTCCGCAGGGGGGAAGGAAAGACCGCGGTCAGGTCCACGCGTCTCTCTGAGGCCAAGAAAGGAATGAGCAAGTGCCGGGTGGAGAGACTGGGCGGGGCGCAGCCCCGAACCCCTGGACCCAGTTTCTGAATAAATCAGTAACGCCTCCGGCTCTAGCTCTGCCCCCCGCCCCCGGCCACCGCGTGGGCAGACAGCAGAGCGCTAGACCGAATGGATTTATTTGGGAAGGAGTCCGAGCATCCCCGGTACCCGAAGGCAGCCCCGGGCTGATGATGCCCACTCCGCGTCTACCGCCCGACCAGCGTCCGGAAGCTCACCGCGGCCGCTCCGGTGCCTGAAACTCCCGACCCAACTCGGCTGGGCTCACCTCACTCGGTTCGGAAGTGTCTGCGGTTAGCGTGTGCGCGATCCGAGTACGCTCTGTTCCGCTCCTCTTACAGCGAGAGCATCCCGCAGCCGCAGCCGCCAAGGCTCTTGTGGGCTGGGCCCCGCCCCCAGGAGCCCCCCCCCCCACCGGCCCCCCCCCCCCCACCTGCCCAGGTGTATTTCCCCAGCGGCCGGGGGACTTGCGGCATCCCAGAGTCGGCCACGATTCTGCAGCGCCCCCTGCCATCCCGAGGGCGCTCTGCACCCCAGCCCGTCCCGCGCCGTGCTTCCAGGTGGCACGGCGCTGTGCCTGCTGCCGCCCTGAGGCCACTCTGCATCCTGCTCCTCACGCTCTCGCAGCGCCTCCTGTCGCCCTGTTACTGCCCAGCGCCTTTCATTCTGGTCCAGCTGGGCACCCTCCCGGCCCCAGCATCCAGAGAAATCCCAAGTAGCCTCCTGTCCCCGGCTTCCTCCTGACCTGGATGGAATCTGAGGGCGTTTCGGTGCCCACCTGGGCAGCAGGGATGTTAGGGCAGGGCGCTCATCTTCCAGTCTCTTCAGCTGTCTTTTTCTTTCTTTTAGGAACTCACGCTGAAAACTACAAGAAATGAGCTTGGAAGATTACAACTGGGAGGGACCATAGGGACAGCTCTGTCACAGCCCCATTGACAAGAGAAGGAACAGGTGCAGAGAGGAGAAGCGGTCTGCACTTTTTTCACTTCGTGATATAGTATATGTAACTTGCCTTGCCAATAACTACATTTACCTAAGTATTCCACTCACATATCATTTAATTGATCTTTTGATATATTTCAAGATCGTCTCCAATTTTTTACTAATGTAAATTATTCTGTAAAATATCATGTTCATCTCTGATTATTTTGGGGAGATAAAATCCTATTAGTGTATTTTTTTCTGACAATGTATTCACCCAGTTTAATTCGCACAACAAAAAAGACAGTTAAGAGAAAAAAGCAGGCTACAAAACAATGCATAGAATATATATATCGAAATATTTAAAAAGAAATTATCTCTTGGGGTAGGCTTACAAGTGAATTTCATTTGTTTTTTTCTTGTTTTATACGCACACACACACACACACACACACACATATATTCTGTTGTTCAGTCACCAATTTGTTTCTGACTCTTTGTGATCCCATGAACTGCAGCACATCAGGCTTCCCTGTCCTCCATTATCTCCCGAAGTTTGCTCAGGCTCATGTCCATTGAACTGGTGTTATCCAACTATCTCATCCTCTGCTGCCCTCTTCTTTTGCCTTCAGTCTTTCCCAGCATCAGGGTCTTTTCCAATCAGTCTCTCTTCACATCAGGTGGCAAAAGTACTGGAACTTCAGCTTTAGCATCACTCCTTCCAATGAATATTAAGGTTTGATTTCCTTTAGGATTGACCGGTTTGATCTCCTTGCAGTCCAAGGGACTCTCAAGAGTCTTCTCCAGCACCACAGTTTGAAAGCATCAATTATTCAATGCTTAGCCATATACATATAGGTATATATATACATGTAAATATAAAACGTTTCATAAAAATAAAAAAATGTTTTTACAAGATTTGGAGCTAGTTGAAATCAGGAATAACACTTAAAATCAGATCTATGTCACTATCAGTTCAGTTCAGTTCAGTCTCTGAGTCGTGTCTGACTCTTTGCGACCCCATGAATTGCAGCACACCAGGACTCCCTGTCCATCACCAACTCCCAGAGTTCACTCAAACTCACGTCTGTCGAGTCAGTGATGCCACCCAGCCATCTCATCCTCTGTTGTCCCCTTCTCCTCCTGCCCCCAGTCCCTCCCAGCATCAGAGTCTTTTCTAATAAGTCAACTCTTCACATGATGTGGCCAAAGTATTGGAGTTTCAGCTTCAGCATCAGTCCTTCCAAAGAACACCCAGGACTAATCTCCTTTAGAATGGACTAGTTGGATCTCCTTGCAGTCCAAGGGACTCTCAAGAGTCTTCTCCAACACCACAGTTCAAAAGCATCAATTCTTCAGCACTCAGCTTTCTTCACAGTCCAACTCTCACATCCATACATGACCACTGGAAAAACCATCGTCTTGACTAGATGGACCTTTGTTGGCAAAGTAATGTCTCTGCTTTTGAATATGCTATCTAGGTTGATCATAACTTTCCTTCCAAGGAGCAAGCATCTTTTAATTTCATGGCTGCAATCACCAAAGCAGTGATTTTGGAGCCCAAAAAACTAAAGTCTGACACTGTTTCCCCATCTATTTCCCATGAAGTGATGGGACTAGATGCCATGATCTTGGTTTTCTGAATGTTGAGCTTTAAGCCAACTTTTTCACTCTCCTCTTTCACTTTCATCAAGAGGCTTTTTAGCTCCTCTTCACTTTCTGCCATAAGGGTGGTGTCATCTGCATATCTGAGGTTATTGATATTTCTCCAGGCAATCTTGATTCCAACTTGTGCTTCTTCCAGCCCAGCGTTTCTCATGATGTACTCTGCATAGAAGCTAAATAAGCAGGATGACAATATACAGCCTTGACGTACTCCTTTTCCTATTTGGAACCAGTCTGTTGTTCCATGTCCAGTTCTAACTGTTGCTTCCTGACCTGCATACAGATCTCTCAAGAGGCAGGTCAGGTGGTCTGGTATTCCCATCTCTTTCAGAATTTTCTACAGTTTATTGTGATCCACACAGTCAAAGGCTTTGGCATAGTCAATAAAGCAGAAGTAGATATTTTTCTGGAACTCTCTTGCTTTTTTGATGATCCAGCGGATGTTGGCAATTTGATCTCTGGTTCCTCTGCCTTTTCTAAAACCAGCTTGAACATCTGGAAGTTCACAGTACACGTATTGCTGAAGCCTGTCTTGGAGAATTTTGAGCATTACTTTACTAGCGTGTGAGATAAGTGCAATTGTGGATATAGTTAATTTAGGCTAGATTGCCTTCTCTTTAAAAATCAAGTTAAATGTATATACAATGAAATATACAGGTTTTCTGGTTTCCATGAATTTTGGTAAATATATGCACTATGTAAGCGTCACTCAAATCAACATATAGCACATTGCCCCAGAGAGTTCCCTCAGCCCATTTTTACTCACTTACCACAGCCAGCCAGCATTTCTTAGGGCAAATAATAGATTCACTTTCTTGGTTCTTAAACTTCATGTAAATAGAGTCACACAGTATGTGTGTCTTTTTGTGTCTGGTTTTCCCCCTGAATTCAGTTGTGACTTTTGTTTTTCTACTATGCTATCACTGTCTCTGCTTATGGAATTATTATTACCCCAGTTTTACAGATGAAGGAACTGAGACTCAGAAAGCTGAAGTTTACCATTTGTAAGTGGTGGAGCCAATATCTGCATCCAAGTCTGCTTTATAGAATACAAAACCTACACACTTACCCACAAGGCTGCATGAGAATCTTGCTGTGAGTAGGACCAAGCTTCATCCTTCCAAGTCCCACATGAAGGATGACAAAACATCCTTGGGACGGCTGAGATGGAGAGAAGCCCCTCGCTTCCTAGGCCATGGGACTGCAAGCCTTCTCTCAAGGTGCTTGCATAAGGCGGCATGGTTAACAAAGTTATAAAAACTGAAACAACTCTATCATCATTAGACCATGCATGCATGTGTGCTAAATCGTTTCAGTCATGTCTGACTCTTCACCACCCTGTGGACTGTAGCCTATCAGGCTCCTCTGTCCTTGGGATTCTCCAGGTAAGAATACTTGAGTGGGTTGCCATGTCCTGCTCCAGGGGATCTTCCCAACCCAGGGATGGAGCCGTGTCTCTTTGTCTCCTGTCTTGGCAAGTGAGTTCTTTACTACTAGTGCCAACTGGGAAGCCCTTATTAGACCATAAGCCACTTCTTTCCCCCCTGAAAGCATGTTTATGAAATGTATCTACAGTCTACTTCTCACTACCTCTGGGGCCACCACTGTGCTCCAATCCATCATCTTTCTCCTGTGGATCGTTGCCATAGCCTCCCAACTAGTCTGGATGGGTCCATCCTCTACAGCCTGATGTCAGTACACTACCCAGTGAGATGCTCTTATATGAGCCATATCATATTACCTTCTGTTTAAATCCATTTGGTGGCTATTTACTTCACTCAGGGTAAAAGCCAAAGTCTTCATGACACCTACAAGGTTCTCCATGACCTGATACCTGTTATCAAACTTCCTTTATCTCCTGTGGCTTATACTCTGGTTTATTCTGCTTCTTTCTCATTGACCTCCGATTGTTTCTTGTATATGATGGACACACTCCTGTTTCAGGTCTTGTGACAGGTGTCCACTCTATCTGAACTGCTCTCTCTCTCTCTCTCTACACACACACACACACACACACACACACACAGTCATTCAGATAATTCCATGGATTATCCCCTTACCTCCTTCAAGTTTTTGAATTATTATTATTCTATCAGCTACAACTTCCCTGGTTGCCCTATTTTAAATCACAGTGTTTCCTATCATCCCAAATGCCTCATACCCACTTCCTTTGTTATTTTTCAATATGACAGGCCCAATCAAGATCAGGAAGACTGCAATACTTCCTCCCCTCCCCAGCTGATTCCAGCTGCACCAGTCATTCAACATTGCTGTGGCAATTGATAACTGGTATAATTTCACTCACACAGAAGTTTTGAACTACCCAAGCATCTCAGGACTACTGGGACTAGTGTTAGGCTCAGTAGCCAGAACTCAGAGCTTGGAAAATGCAACCACAGGGGCCAAGTTCAGAGAAGAGTAAAATTGCTTACACTCAAAACCAGCTACTCCTTTCTCAATGATACTAGAAACCTTGTGAGTGGAATTAGTCTCAGTAAAGTCAATTGGTTTTAATGAACAGAAATAGACTTAAATTAGTATCAGCAAAACCAAGAAATTATTAAATGATGCAGGCAGAATTCTTTTAAATAGGAGCCAAAGAAACATAAATAAGGCCTCAGGAGAATGGGAACCAGGAACTTTCTGGATCTCTCAAAAGGAAGATTTTGTGGGCTTTTTTTTTTTTTTTAAGTTCCTCAACCCCTCTCAGTCTCAGGGGAGCCCATGAAGAATTTGATTGGCCACTATTATGCCAATGAGCTAGATTTTGGGGGTCAGGTGTCTTCATGTCCAATAAGCCAGCAGCATGAGAGTAGGATTAAATATGACAGCAGATGTCCACCACTATGGGAGAATGGGCAATTTTCAGAGCATGTGGCTATGAGTAAAGACGAAATCTTAAAATGAAGTGAACCAACACTTCCTTTTGAGTTAGTAGTACTGCTTCTAGGCCACTTAGGAAAAGATACATTTAGATAAGACTCCCCTGCTTCCTTGATGCCTGCTTCCCTGGTGGCTCAGATGGCAAAGAATCTGCCTACAATGCAGGAGACCCAGGTTCAGTCCCTGGGTTTGGAAGATCCCCTGGAGAAGGGAACGGCAACCCACTCCAGTATTTTTGCCTGGAGAATTCCATGGACAAATGATCCTGGCTGGACTATATTCCGTGGGGTCTCGAAGAGTTGGATATGACTGAGAGACTAACAGTACTGCTACACTGTCCCCTGGGCTTCCCAGGGGCTCGGTGGTTAAAAAAAGAATCTGCCTGCAATGCAGGAGCTGCAGAAGACACTGGTTCAACCCCTGGGTCGGGAAGACCACCTGGAGGAGGGCGTGGAAACCCGCCCCAGTATTCTTGCCTTGGAGAGTCCAATGGAAAGAGGAGCCTGGTGTGTTACAGTCTATGGGGTCACACAGAATTGGACATGACTGAGTCAACTGAGCGTGCATGCGCACACATTGTCCCCTAAATGCACAGATTTTATAGATTTGCTTGCCCAAAGCACTGGTGTGGTGGTCATCTGTTTCTTCTATTTTTCAATCAACATTTATCTCCTCTTGTTCTGGGGACATCCTGAATTTCCTTTGGAGAACAACTCAGCCTCCTTTCCTAATACTTGAACTGTGGTTCAAGCTGGATTGATCCCACCTCTGGCTCTGGGTCTGGCCAATCAGCTTATCTTACCATACAGGTCACAGTGTTTTGTTCAGGAGTGGGCATGGGCCCCAATTTAATCCAGTGAGAGTCAGGCCCACACAGGATGTCTTCTGAAAGACTGAAAAGGAGAACTTTCTTTATTGTTGGAGCTAGTAGCAGAAAGGACTATGTAGTCTTAAGAAGTGTTTGGAAAATCACATGAGACCTGGAAGCAATGCCAGAGAAAAGAAAAGGAGAGCTAAAAGATGGGAAGTGTTCCAGCCCTGATGATAACATGTGAGTCTCAGGACCTAACACAACCCAAAGCTGGGTTTACCTTCTAAATTTTTCAGTCATGTTAGTTAATACATTGCCTATTTGCTTAAGATATTTTGAGTTCAGTTTCTCTCACTAGAAATCAAAGGAGTTTCAACCAACAATCTACTTGGTTAGGGTGATGCCATCTTCTGCTCCTTAAAGTGTATTTCATATCCAGTCCCAGATGCAGGATCTACAGACTTTCTGGAGAACATTATTTTTATGTCAAATAACTCCAGTAAAGGCCGTCTTTCACAACCTGAGCTCATGAAAAGTGGTGACATAACAGACAATCAGGGCTTCCCCAGTGGATCAGACAATAAAGAATCTACCTGCAATGTGGAAGACATGGGTTCAATCCCTGGGTTGTGAAGATCCCCTGGAGGAGGGTATGGCAACCCACTCCAGTACTCTTGCCTGGAGAATCCCCATGGATAGAGGATCCTGGTGGGTTACAGTCCATGAGGTTGCAAAGAATTGGGACACAACTGAGTGACTAAGCACACACACACACGTGCACGTGGGCACACACACACACACACACACACACACACACACACACCAATCTTTCTTATTTCTTAATCCAACCCTAGCTTCCAGTGACCTGAATACTGTTTCTGCACATTGACTTACCTTGGGCCAATAGCATTACTTTTCATAATAGTAAAGAAATGCAAATCTGGTTACATTAATCTTCTACGACATTTTTTTCTCCATGGGACATAAATGCTTCTAACAAAAGTTAGCATCATTTTCTAGTATAAGAAACATCATTTTGTTAATCAGATCCTTTAAGGCTCTAGAGACATGCTTATGAGGGGACTTATTAAAAGCACTTACAAGACAACTATTTCAGGAGAGTTCTTGATGGACTCTATTTCTCCTGCCTGCATGGAATTCATTCCACTTTCTACTGGCAACAGAGCCTGTATTTTCCTTTGGGTAATCATAGTCCCCTAGCTTATAGCTATATGATTCTGGTAGGAGCCCCCCACTTCAACACCAACCACAGCATTTTTCTCTCTTGCCATCATTTGTTCAGGAAGGGTATGCTTCCTGAGCCAGCTGATAAAAACCTTCCCCTTAAGAGAGTTTAATCAGCATTTTGCTAACAGGTGAAAAGGCTTCCCAACTTCCTAGCTATGTCAGAAGGGTTTTCACTGCCCTGTATCCAACTTACTTAGCCTTCGTGAATTTCACATTTTATCATACATCACCTAAAATATTTTAGTCCACTTCTAGTACTTATTTGTAATCTAAGCAGAAGTCTGTATTTTGAAAGTATCTGAAACAAACAACTCTGAACTAGTTTAAAGATGGAACAAATTATCTCATATACTGAGGAATTTGGTTTCAGCTTAGCATAAGCCTGGATTCAAAAGATGTCACACACACAAAAAGATGTCACCAGGACCTATTTTTTCTATGATTAAGTCTTGGCTGTACTTTCTCAGTGTTCATGCCATTTTCTGTCCAGTTCGATTATAAGAGGATTGCATTAGCTCCAGTCTCTAATGTACATAACTGAGTCCAGCAAGACTTGTGGCTCCAGAATAGATTGTAGAATTAGTTTTGAATTGTCCTTGATGTTGTTCAGTCGCTCAGTCATGCCTGACTCTTTGTGACCCCACAGACTTCATCATGCCAGACTTCCCTGTCCATCACCATCTCCCAGAGTTTGCTCTGGAGTCACCATTGAGTCGGTGATGCCATCTAACCATCTTTTCCTTTCATCCCTCTCTCCTCCTGCCTTCAATCTTTCCCAGAACCAGCATCAGCGCTTCCAATGAATATTCAGGGTTGATTTCCTTTAGGATTGACTAAGGAACTCCTTGCAGTCCAAGGGACTCTCAAGAGTCTTCTCCAACACCACAGTTCAAAAGCATCAATTCTTTGGTGCTCAGCCATTTTATGGTCCAGCTCTCACATCCATACACGACTACTGAATTGTCCTAATTAGGCTTTATTACCTTGCTTGAAGCATGTCCCAACCTCTACCTGAAAGCTGTGATTAGAATAGAGAATGCATTGATAGGCTTAGGCTTGGATCACATGCTTAGGTTTGGAATCATCTTTACCCAAAATACATGGTTTGAGAGTAAGACAGTGGTTGTTTTCCCGAAAGCAAAATTCAGGTAAATTCTGGGTTTCAAAACAGCTAATCTTCCATAATTTCCCCAATTTCCCCTTCTTTGGCACTTGCTCTTGATTATTGTCTCAGTGAAACACTGTCTTCTCTGTTGTGTCAATTTATCTAAAATTTGCTTCTGCTTTTTGAAATTTTTTGTAATGCAGTCTGCAAAGATTCTGGGTTTTAGAGGATCAAGGTTTGGGGACTCAAGAAGCCAGTCATGAGAAATACCAGGAGATCTTAAATCTTCTGGAGAGTTAGAGGAGAATCTGAAGTGATTTAGAAGGCTTGGTTAAACTGATACTAGAGCTTAGTCCTCAGTAACACAGGACTGGCTAGGCGTGGGAACTCCATGGTAATCATTAAGTATGCTCCCAACTTTGGCTCTTTCCAGGTTTCCTTGTGGTTCTAGTACTGTGTTCCTCAGTATTTGTGGATGTTACGTTGATGTTACAAGGATGGGATCAAGAGTTTCTAATCATACATGCTCATTTACCCAGTTTTGGAAACCTATTCTCTTTGATCATGGAGGAGTAGAGGACAGGATCCTTAGGTTTACTCATGCAAATTTCATAATGATTTTTGTGATGCTTCTTCTCTTGCAGCACGCTTGCTTTAGATGATCAGCACCATGGACAGCAGCTATGGGTGCAGTTGTGGATTCTCCCTGTATGCAAGAGGTCTCTTATGATATGTTCCTCTCCCCCAAAATGCCACTTGCAGCTTTGAGATGGAAACTGCAAGAAGGATGAAATAGTGAATGACCTCCTCCAGCCAGCACATGACTGATAAGAGAAGTCACAGTCAAATTACCTTTAGAACTAAAAACATAAAGTTTTTCTTGATATTTGCACTTGAAGTTACAAATTCATCACAAACACTGAATTAGCAAATACTGAACCATTACTCTTAAGAGAAACTGAGAGCTAAGTTCCTGTGAGCCTCTGGTCACAGTGTATTCATCAACTGATCAATAAATACATTTTAAAAATGTGTGTTTCTGTTTTAAAATATCTTATTCAATATACATTGTTGGGGCTTCCCTGGTGGTCCAGTGGTTGAGAATCTGCTTTCCAAGACAGTGTACATGAATTCTACTCCTGGTCGGGGAACTAAGATCCAACACTGAGTGGGGCAAGTAAGTCCGCACGCCACAGCTAGAGAGTCTGCATGCCAAAACTACTGAGCCTGTGCACTCTGGAGCCCACACATTGCAATGAAGAGCCTGTGTGCAGCAACAAAGATCTGACACAGCCCAAATAAATAAATAAATATATAAAATATTATATATATGTATATATATATAGTTAGTTCATCAGCATTGATGAACATTGTTCACCTATGGTATATGCCTCATGCATGAACAAAGCTTATCTAACACACATATTTTCTTTGAAAGGCACATCACAGCCTTCTTGTGGGTAGAACAGTGGACAGCACATCAGCACTACACTTGGAGGCCATTTTAAACAGCAAGATCACCAACAAAAGGCACAAAAGTATGAAAAACGGGCACTAAATAGGCTCCAAAAAGAGTAGCTGTTTACAGCATGGTGCTCAAAGGCAGAGAAGATGGACATCCCAGCTCAAGAAGAGAGAAAATCCCCCCTCCACTTTCTCATCCTTCTGTTTGGGTCCTCAGCAGATTAAATGATGCCTGCCTGCCCTGGTGAGGATGGTCTTTACTCAGGCTACTGCTTCAAATGCTAATGTTTCAGAAAGCTTCACAGAAGCACTCAGAAATCATGTTTCATCAGGTTTGTGGGCATCCCTTCACCCAGTCAAGTTGATACATAAAATTAACCATCTCAGGATACAAAAGGTACTCAAAAGTTATAGACACCAAATCCCATATGGCTCTCTGTGATTTAGTTTGCTCTCCCTTTTCTGTGTCTTAGGGTGGAAAGTTAGATTACTGATTTGATGTGTGTGTGTGTGTGTGTGTGTGTGTGCGTGTGCGCACGCGTGCATGTGTGCTCAATCATGTCTGACTCTGTGTGACCCCATGGACTGTTAACCACCAGGCTCCTCTGTCCATGGAATTTTCCAGGCAAGAATACTGGAGTGGGTTGACATTTCCTCCTCCAGGGGATCTTCCTGACCCAGGGATTGAGCCCACCTCTCTTGTGTCTCCTGCATCGGCAGGCAGATTCTTCACCACTGAACCATCTGGGATGCCCTTGAATTGATATCTCTGTTCTTTTTTTTTTTTAATATAGGTGTTTAAGGCTATAGATTTTCCTCTAAGAACTACTTGAGCTGCATCCCATAATTTTTGATATGTTGTGTCTTCATTTTCACTCATCTCAAAGTACTTTCTAATTTTCCTTGTGGTTTCTTCTTGATCGTTAGTTATTTAGAAGTGTCTTGTTGGGACTTCTCTAATGTACAGTGGCTAAGACTCTGTGCTTCCAATTCAGGGAGCCTGGTTTCAATTTCTAGTCAGGGAACTAGATACCACAGGCTTCAACTAAGAGTTCACTGCTGCTGCTGCTGCTAAGTCACTTCAGTTGTGTCTGACTCTGTGTGACCCCATAGACAGAAGCCCACCAGGCTCCCCTGTCCCCGGGATTCTCCGGGCAAGATCACTGGAGTGGATTGCCATTTCCTTCTCCAATGCATCAAAGTGAAAAGTGAAAGGGAAGTCGCTCAGTCGCATGCCCCAACTAAAGATCCCACATACTGCAACTAAGACCCAGCACAGCCAAATAAAAGAAAAAAATTTTTAAGTGTCTTGTTTAATTTCCACATTTCATTTCCCACAATTCATGTGTGAATTTCCCACATTTATTTCTGTCACTGATTTCTAATTTCACTCAACTGTGGTTGGAGAACATACAGTATATGATTTCAATCCTTTTAAACATATTGAGGTCAGCTTTATAGCCTCCCATATGGTCTATCCTGGATCCCTACACGAGCTAGTGCCACTAATCCCGTTACCATACTAACCTCATATCCTACTACTTTCCTGTCATTCACTCACTTCCAAACTGCCCTCATACAACCCAGACATATGTATATCTCAAAGCCTTTGCATTTGTGCTCCCCTCTGCGTGAAATTCCTAATTTTTCCCGGCTCATTGTTTCACTGCGTTGAGCTTTGCTCAAAATTCACCTTTCCAGCAAGTCTTGCATGACCACTCTATTTAAATCAGGTTTGTTCCTCCTAACTGAATTCTAGATATCTACTAGAAGCTTTCAGATTTTTTTTTCTAATTGCATATTTTAATGGCTTTTGAAGACAAATCGTCAACCTGTATTGTAATCAGTTAACCTATTTCACACTCATTTCAGAATTGCTAGTGCTTGTTACAAAACTCTAGACCATGAGGTTAATAATGGCCCTCTGGAGTTGCACAGGGCACAATTGATTAAGATTTCACTCAGCTTTGAGTATTAGAAGAACTGACTAACAGTGGCTTAAACAACTGAGTCTAGAAAATCCAACCAAAGCAGTGCTCAGATGGAAATGTATGACTCTAACGCACGTATTTTAAAAGAATATTTCTTGGCAAAGATGCAAAGAAACTGGATCTCTCATACATTGCTGGTGGCAATGTAAACTGGTACTCTGGAAAACAGTTTGGCAGTTCCTTATAAAACCAAATGTGCACTTACCATAAAGCTTAGCAATCACATCCTTGGGCATTTTCCCCAGAGAAATGAAAGCTTATGTCCAGACAAATATCTTAATGGAAATATTCATTACAGCTCTATTTGTAAGACTGAAAAACTGGGACTAACTCAAAAGTTCTTCAGTAAGTGAATGGTTAAACAAAGTGATACATCCATACAGTGGAGTACCACTCAGTAATAAAAGAATGAATGTTGACAAATGTAACCACATGGGTGGATCTCAAGGGCATTATGTTTAATGCACAGATCTAATTTCAAAAAATCATACATTAGAGGATCCCATTTGTATAGCATTCTCAATTGACAAAACTATGGAAATGGAGGACAGACTGATGGTTGCTAAGAAGCAGGGATGGGGGTAAGAGAGGGTGAGTGGGAGTATAGCTGGGCAGCAGGAGCGAGTTGCTCTGTGATGGTAGACCAGTTCTATATATTTATCACAGCAGGGTCACTTAAGTCTATCCATGGGACTGAGCTGCACAGAGTTCCCTCCTCTCACATATACAAATGAGCACATTTGAAGCTCACTGAAAACCAAATGAGGTTTGTGGTCATTCAACGATGTTGTACTAATATCAGTTTCCCAGTTTTGATATTGCACTTGAGTTTTATAAGACATCATCATAGGTAGAAGCTGACCAAAGGGATCAAGGAACTCTATGTACTAGTTTTACAACTTCTTGTATGTTTTGTACTATTATTTCTTTTGGAAAATATAAATATATTTACTTATTTGGCTGTGTCGGGTCTCATTGTGGCGCGTGGAATTGTCGATCTTTGTGTCAGCATGTGAGATCTTTAGTTTCAACATGGGGATCTACTTCCTTGACAGGGATCAAACCCTGCTGCCCTCACTGGAGGCACAGAGTCTTAGCCACCGGATCACCAGGGAAGTCCCTTGTATTATAATTTCAAAGTAAAAAGTTAAAAAAAAAAATTTAAAGACTATCTGAAAATCAACACTCTATGCTACCATCTCAAGAAGCTAGAAGAAGAACAGCAAAGTAAAACCCAAAGGAAGTAGAAGGAAGGAATGATAAAGAGCAGATAACAATGAAGTAACAAAAACAAGCTAATTATACAAAGTTGCATAATTACTCTGGTGGTGTAAAGCCTCATTCTTCAAGGTGATTTTGGTAGTTCTAGGTCTTTTGCATGTTCTTATAAAATGCAGAGTTAGCTTGTCAAATTCTGTGAAGAAATCTTGCTGTGATTTTGATAGGGAATGTGTTGAATCTATAGACCAATTTTAAGAGAATTACAATGTTGAGAAACTAACATTACAATTTACATTGTAATGACAATGTCATTACAATTTTGTCAATTTACAATCGATAAAATTGACTTATAATATTGAGTCTAACTGTGAATTTGGTATATCCTTTCCTTTATTTGGATTTTCTTAATTTCTTTCAACTGTATTTTGTAGTTTTTAGTGTAGAGGTCTTATGTTTCTTGTCTGATTTATTCCCAGATATTTGATGGGTTTTGTCATAAGTGATTTTATTTTAAATTTCATTTTCTGCTTGTGTTACCAGTACCTAGGAGTTAATACAACTTCTCAAGGGTGTCAGGGTCCAGCCTTCTGTTTTCTTTGACTCCATCATCTTTAGGATCTCAGGGTTGAAAGATGACCTCTTCGTCTCTTGGTCTGCAATATACTTTCCTGGAAGGAAGAAGTAAGTGACAATGTGGAAGCGAGAGCACCTAGACTGGGAGAGAAAACTTTTCCAAGAAATCTCTACAGAGGTGTTAGGCATGAGAACGCCGTCTGGCTACTTTCTGGAGGTGAAAATGGTATTTTTAAACAAGGTTCATTGCTACCCCCAACAAAAACCAGAGTTTTATTGTTATACCACGAAGGGAGGGCTTCCCTGGTTACTCAGTGGTTAAAAAACAAACAAAAAAATCTGCCTGCTGGTGTGGTAGACATGGATTCCATCCCTGATCCAGGAAGATCCCCCTTGACATGGAGCAACTAAGCCCATGCGCCATAACTACTGAGCCTGTGCTTTGGAGCCCGTGAGCTGCAGCTACCGAAGGCCCACACCCTGGAGCCGGTGCTCTGCAACAGAAGCCACCACAGCGAGAAGCCTGTGCACCACAGCCAGAGAGCAGCCGCTGCTCAAGGCAACTAGAGAAAGCCCACACGCAGCAATGAAGATCCAGTATGGCCAAATAATAAGTAAATAAAACATTTAAAGGAGAAAAAATCAGAAGAGGAGAATAGATATTAGGTAGTCAACTGGCACTGACAACCACATATTTAGCATCTTCTTGCTAAATCACTGGGTATTCTTACCAGCCTCTCAATATGGCTAAGGGACAGTCCTTTTTTTGTTGTTTTTAAAATTTTTATTGGCCTGTAGTTGCTTTACAGTGTGTGTGAGTTTCTGCTGAACAGCAAAGTGTGCCAGTTATCCGTATACATATATTCACACTTTTTTAGATTTCCTTCTAAGGGACGGTTTAACTTAGTGTTTTGTGTTATTTGACTTATGTAAATATTACTCCATGCTGACCTGTAATTTTACTCCTTCTGAACTAGCCCCCCAAACCCCAAACTCCTTAAAGGATATCAGCAAAGCATTTTTAAAGAACAGGTGAGGGAGGGATGTCCCAGAGTCTGTGATCAGCTGATGCACAATTCTCTGATTGGGTGACTGTGGGATGATGTTACTGGGTGACATCACAGGGGTGAACATTATCAGCCCTTGGGCTTCAGGAGGCTACGTGCTCATGGTCATCAAGAAGTTAACATCTTCCACTTGGTGGGAGTTTCCACCTCTGTAAAACAACTCAGAAAATTGGTATTTGATATTAATATTATTATCTAGCTACTTCAGAAAGGAGCTAAAGCAGAGAATATGGGGGAAGGGTTTGTCTCAAGAAGGCCCCACAGAGTCTTGTTTGGTAACAATTCAACTTCCTAGGAGATTTCTGCAACTTTATCTTCCAATACTTATGTTCAGTTTTAAAATCATTCCATCAAAACTTTAATTCCCCAAAGTAATTTATATTCTAATTTTTAAAAAATCATGTTATTGTTTCATAGATGCAATATCTTTTCTTATCTCTTTGAGTATGTTAAGTGCAATTTAAACATTTTTTTCTTTAGCTCTCTGCTTTGTCTCAATTTCCTCCAAAGGAAGGAAAATATCCTACTTACGTGTCTGATGATCCTGAATTATTTATCTGTTTAAAAAATGTTTTTAAAGTTAATTAATTTTTAAATTTTTGGCTGCGCTGGATCTTCACTGCTGTGTGCACAGGCTTTCTCTAACTTTGGCGAGTGGGGCTACTGTTGGTTGCACTGCCCAGGCTTCTTCACTGCGTTGGCTCTCTTGTTGCAGAGCTCTAGGCACACAGGCTGTAGTTGCAACTCAGGCTCAGGAGTTGCGGTGCATGGACTCAGTTGCTCTGTGGCATGTGGAATCCTCCTGGACCAGGGATAACCTGCGTCCCTTGCACTGGCAGGCAGATTCTTATTCACTGTACCATCAGGGAAGTCCCTGAGCTATTTACCTTTAACAGTAAGGTATTAAAAAGTTGTGAATGTGAGATGTGTCTTTTCAACTCAGAGGGCTTCCATGTTGGGTAGGAATCTACCAGCCCTTTGTGTCAGACTCCCAAAGGTCACTGCATGCAGAGCTTATTCAGAGCCCTTCTTCTCTAGAAAAGCATGCTAATTTCCTACTGATGGTCCTCTGTACCAGTCTGGGACCAAAAGTGGGTCAGGTTAGGGATGGTTTCACAGTTTTTAGGTGGCTGTCTCTTATGTGGTTCCCTACTTCTCAGAAGAGTTCCTCTTGCCCCCCCTGTACTGGGCCTTGTTTCTCTGAATTTGGAATCTCTCTTGTTTAATGTCTTTGTCAAATATACTTCACGCTGAAAGCTGGAGCTAGAAGCGTCTTTGCTTTGACTGTGTGTGATAAGTGAGGGTACCTAAGGATCTAAATACACAATCTTCATCCAGGCTCTTTATTTTAAGCCCCATGTGACAGTCACTCATCCGTGTCCAACTCTTTGTGATCCCATGGAATAGACCATGGAACCTTCCAGACCAGAATAATGGAGTAGGTCAACGTTCCCTTCTCCAGAGGATCTTCCCAACAGAGGGACTGAACCCAGGTCTCCCACATTGCAGGCAGATTCTTTACCACTTGAGCTACCAGGGAAGTCCTTAAGCTCCACGCTTTACCCCATCTTTTGCTAATGTCTGATGCCCCTCATTCCTAATTCTATTAGTTTGCTAGGGCTGGCATAACAAATTACCCTAGGCTGGAGGACTTGAACAACAGACATTTATTTTCTCACATTTCTGGAGACTGGAAGTCCGAGATCAAGGTGTTGGCAGGCTTGGTGTCTTCTGAGGTCTCTCTCCTTGGCTTGTAGGTGGCTGTCTTCTCCCTGTGCCTTCATATGGTCTTCCCTTTGTGTGTCTGTGTCCTAAATGCTTCTTACAAGGATATCAGCTGTATTGGACCGTGGCTCACCCTAAAGACCTCATTCTAACTACCTCTTTATAGAGTCTATCTCTAAGTACAGTCACATTCTGAAGTCCTGGGGTTAGGACTTAGGAAGTGAGGGGCAGGGCAATTCAACCCATAACACTGACCTTGTAGGACTGTAGAATCTCTAAGATTCTACAATTTCGCTTGCTTATTGTTTTCTTCCTCTCTTTAATGCATGTGTGCTCAGTTGTATCTGACTCTTTGTGACCCTATGGACTGTAATCCCCAGGCTCTTCTGTTCATGGGATTTTCCAGGCAAGAATACTGGAGTGGGTTGCCATTTCCTCCTCCAGGGGATCTTCCTAACCCAGGGATTGAACCCAGGTCTTCTACATCTGCAGGCGGATTCTTTACCACCTGAGCTACCAGGGAAGCCCAGAGGTGTATGTGCGTGAAGTTGCTTCAGTTGTGTCTGACTCTTTGTGACCCTATGGACTAGGCTAGTCCACTAGGCTAGGCTAGGACCCTAGTCCACTAGGCTCTTCTGTTCATGGGATTCTCCAGGCAAGAACACTGGAGTGGGTTGCCATGCCCTTCTCCAGGGGATCTTCCGGACACGGGGATTGAACCTGCATCTCTCCTGTCTCTCCCATCTCCTGCACTGGCAGGGGGGTTCTTTACCAAAATGGCAACCCACTCCAGTATTCTTGCCTGGAAAATCTCATGGACGGAGGAACCTGGTAGGCTACAGTCCATGCGGTCGCAAAGAGTCGGACACGACTGAGTGACTTCACTTTCACTTCTTTACCACTAGCGCCACGGTATTTCTCAGTTCTGCTAATAAATAGCTTTGCCTGATTTACAGCTATTGAAACATCCTCACATCTCTCTGCTGGGTTATCTGTTAGTAAGTTGACAGCATCACCTCTTTTATGGTTTCCTCTGCACCACAGGGAAGAAACCTAGAATTACATTTCAAAGAATCTCTTTCATAATGTTTGCTCACGAGAGGTACCAACAAAGAATTCAGAAGATAAAAGAGAAATTGCTATTCTCTGTCAACATTTATGGGCAGATGGGTGAGCAGACAGTAAACATGAAGTTCTCAGTATCTTCCTGGTAGGGACAATAAATCACTCCTCTTAATATTATGGGTAGCTGAGCAGACCGCAGGTCCTCCCAGAGCTACTGAGCAGGGCTGGGAAGAGGGTGAAGTGGGCAAGGCAGGATTGTGTAAATGCAGGACCAGATGTTTTCTGTTAAAATGTTTTTAATGAAAAAAGATTAAATAAAAAAATTCTGTTGTGAAATTTTGACATTTTATTCATGATAGATTTTTTTTCTTGCATTGTTTGGCTTTTAAAAAAATGGCAATAAAACATTGTTCATTTTGCTAAATGAGTTGTGACGGTTAATTTTAAGTGTCAAGTTGACTGGGCTAAGAGCTGCCCAGGTAGCTGGTAAAACATGATTTCTGGGTGTGCCCATAAGGATTAGCATTTGAATCAGTAGACTGAGTAAAGACCCACCTTACCAGGGCAGTTGGGCATCACTCGCTCCATCAAGGACCTGATTGGAACAAGAAGGTGGAGGAAGGGTAACCTAGATATTTTTTTGCTTGAGCCAGGCTATTCAACATCTCCTGCCCTTGGACATCAGCACCCTGGTTCTTAGGCCTTCAGATTTAGACTGGGAGTTAAACCATTGGCCCCTGAGATTCTCCAGCATTTGGACTCAGACTGAATCATGCTACCAACTTTCCTGGTTCTCTGGCTCACAGACAGCAGACTGCAGGACTTTTCAGCCTCCGCAACCATGTGAGGCAAATCCTACAATAAATCTCCTTATATACACTTATCTACTCCGTTGGTTCTGTTTCTCTGGCGACCCCCTAGTACATGAGTGTTGTGGTACCTTCTTAAAGTTGGTGTCCAAGGTGACTGTCTCACTAGTTTCACCCTATGCCCGACCCTGCCCTTGGGATGCATAGAGCTGTCAGATTGTTCCAGAGATTCACTCACTGTTGTGCCAAGGGGTAAGATTGATGCCAATGGCTTGCCTGTCCTGTGTTCCCCAGCCTTGCACTGGTGGGGTAACCACTACATTTCCACTTCCCAATCAAAACACTCAGAGTGGCGTCTATTCTTCTGATGGAACTTTGATTTACAGTCTATCACTGACTGTATGCTCTTGTTTTTTTTCTAGTTAGAGTATAATTGCACTACAATGTTGTGTAAGTTTCTGCTGTACAACAGAGTGAATAAGCCATATGTTTACATATCTTAACATATCTTAACCCCTCTTTTGTAGGTTTATATCTTCTTTATTTGTTTATTCCCTCTCTCTCCCCTCACCTCCCTCCACACACACACACACATATCCTATTTATTGGTTATGATTCTCTAGTATCCTGACTAATACAAAGCATTACTTGATATCAACATGACTTATCTCTGAGTGGTGTTAACCTTCATCACTTGGTTTAGGAAGTGTCTGCCAGGTCTCTCTATCACAAATTTACTATTTCCCCCTTCCCACATTTTGTTCTTTGGAAGCAAGTCATTAAGCCTCGCCCACACTCAAGAAGTAAACGTGCTTAAAAAGAAAACCTCATATCATTGCAGCAAGCAGAAAATTAGTGTTGCCACAAACAGAAAGTGAATGTAAAAACAAATGGAGGAAAATAAAATGATGCAATTGAAATGTATCCAGACAGGTGTTCAGTTATCCAATCATAACAAATCACCCCACAACTTAATGGGTTAAAACCACACAACAATCTATTTTGCTTGTGAATCTGTAGTTTGGGCAAGGCTTGGCAGGTAAGACTTGTCTTTGTCCCATGTGCCTCTTTAGGTGGAAGGACAGAAGGGTGGGGGACCCTTTTCTGAGTGCTCGCTTACGTGGCTGGCAAATTGGTGCTGGTTGCCAGCTGGAGTTCAGCCAAGGCCCAGGGCTCAGGGTCTCAGGCATGGTCACTTTCCATGTGACCCTGCCACTGTGGCTTGGGCTTCCTCACAGCATGGTGGCTGGGTTCCCAGGGTGAGCATTCTGAGAGAGAGAGAGAGACAAGAGGAAGGTATATAGCTTTTATGATATGGCCTCAGAGTCACCTAGTTTCACTTCTGCTGAACTCTCTCAGTCAAGGCTGTCACAAAAGTCACCAAGTTTCAAAAGGGAGGGGACGTAGATTCTACCCTTGATGGGGAGTAGCAAGGTTCTCAAAGAGCGTGTGGAATAAGAACCACAAACTACCCGAATTGTGCTGCCTGCTGAAGGCTCTGAACTTGTTTTAAAAGGGAGAGAAAGAAAGAGATTAGCAAATGGTGGAGGGGTTTACAAAATGTACTAGTACCACAGGGAGACTTTTCCTTTCAGAAGGAAATGAATGACAGGAACATACTTTGCTTATCATGTATTTCTGAGTCAGTAGAGCTACCTTGAACTTGCATTTCCTTGACACATGAAGACTTTTCATGACTTTGTGTCATTACACGGGTGACCATGATGTTTTTTAATTAATAAAATATGTGCTTGAGCCTAGTTACAATGATTTAAAATTCCCTGTCGATGTTTGTTGTTGTTGTTCCGTCGCCGAGTCGTGTCAGACTCTTTGCAACCCCATACACTGCAGCACGCCAGGCTTCCCTGTCTCTCACTATCTCCCGGAGTTTGCTCAAACTCATGTCCATTGAGTCGATGATACCATGCCATCATCTCATCCTCTGTCACCACCTTCTCCTCCTGCCCTCGATCTTTCCCAGCATCATGGTCTTTTCTACTGAGTTGACTCTTCACCTAGGTGACCAAAGCTGGAGCTTCAGCTTCAGCATCAGTGCTTGCAATGAATATTCAGGGTTGATTTCCTTCAGGATTGACTGGTTTGATCTCCTTGGAGTCCCAGGGACTCTCTAGCATCTTCTGCAGCACCACAATTCAAAAGCATTAATTCTTTGGTGCTCAGCCTTCTTCATGGTCCAGTTCTCACATCTATACATGACTACTAGAAAAATCATCACTTTGACTCTACGGACCTTTGTTGACAAAATGATGTCTCTGCTCTTTCATACACTGTCTAGGTTTGTCACAGTTTTCCTTTCAAGGAGCAAGCGTCTTTTGATTTCATGGCTGCAGTCACCATCTGCAGTGATTTTGGAGCCCAAGAAAATAAAATCTGCCACTGTTTCCATTTTCCCCCCATTTATTTGCCATGAAGTGATGGGACTGGATGCCATGATATTAATTTTTTGAATGTTGACTTTTAAGCCAGCTTTTTAACACTCCTCTTTCACTTTCATCAAGAGGCTCTTTCGTTCCTCCTTACTTTCTGCCATTAGGGTGATATCATCTGCATATCTGAGGTTATTGATATTTCTCCTGGCAATCTTGATTCCAGCTTGTGTTTCATTCAGCCTGGCATTTCACATGGTGTACTCTGCCTATAAGTTAAATAAACAGGGTGATGATATACAGTCTTGACGCACTCCTTTCCTAATTGTGAAGCAGTCCATTGTTCCATGTCCAGTTCTAACTGTTGCTTCTTGATCTGCATGCACATTTATCAGGATGCAGGTAAAGTGGTCTGATAGTCCCATCTCTTCAAGATTTTCCCAGTTTGTTGTGATCCACACAGTCAAAGACTTTATCATAGTCAATGAAGCAGAAGTAGATCTTTTTCTGGAATTCCCTTGCTTTTTCTATGATCCAGCTGCTGCTGCTGCTAAGTCGCTTCAGTCGTGTCTGACTCTGTGCGACCCCATAGATGGCAGCCCACCCGGCTCCCCCGTCCCTCGGATTGTCCAGGCAAGAACACTGGAGTGGGTTGCCATTTCCTTCTCCAATGCATGAAAGTGAAAAGTGAAAGTGAAGTCGCTCAGTCATGTCCGACTCTTAGTGACCCCATGGACTGTAGCCTACCAGGCTCCTCTGTCCATGGGATTTTTTCAGGCAAGAGTACTGGAGTGGGTTGCCATTGCCTTCTCTGATGATCCAGCAGATGTTGGCAATTTGATCTCTGGTTCCTCTGCCTTTTCTAAATCCAACTTGAATGTTTGGAAGTTCTCAGTTCATGTACTGTTGAAGTCTAGCTTGAAGGATTTTTGAGCATTACCTAGCTAGCATATCAAATGAACACAATTGTATGGTAATTTGAATATTCTTTGGCATTGCCCTTCTTGAGATTGAAATGAGAACTGACCTTTTCCAGTCTTGTGGCCATTGCTGAATTTTCCAGATTTGCTAACATATTGAGTGCAGCACTTTAAGAGCATCATCTTTTAGGATTTTAAATAGCTCAGCTGGAATTCCATCACTTCCACTAGCTTTGTTCATAGCAATGCACCAATCTAATACTTCACTCTGTATGACAATCTTTACATCTATCTGTATCTCTGCAAATGGCATTATTTTATTCCTTTTTATGGCTGAGTACTATTCCATTATATATATACACCACATGTCACATATATACCACAGCTTCTTTATCCATTTCTCTGCCAATAGACATTTAGGTTACTTCTATGTCCTGGCTATTGTAAATACTGCTGCAATGAACAATCAGGATGAACGCATCCTTCAAATTATGGTTTTCTCCAGATCTATGTCTAGGAATGGAATTGCCGGGTCATATGGTAGCTCTATTTTTAGTTTTTTTTAAGGAATCTGCTTACTCTTCTCCATAGTGGCTGTACCAATTTACATTCTCAACAACAGTAGGAATCTTTTTCACCACACCCTCCTCAGCATTTTCTCTGTGACCTGTTTGGCTTCCTGACTTCATTCACTACATTTTGAATTCCTAAAGCACAGGAGCCACATGTTACTTGTAATGGTAAGTTTTTGGCTATTTTTATCTCTGCTTGTAACACCCCATCTTCACACTATGTTTCCTATCTGTCCAATTCCTATTCATCCTTAAAAACCCAGGTTATGGGACTTCCCTGGCAGTCCAGTGGGTATGGCTCCATGCTTCCAATGCAGGGGGTGCAGGCTGAATCCCTCGCTGGATAACTAAGACCCCACATGCTGTGGGTGTGACGACAACAACAACAAGAAACAACCCAGACTGACTAACATTTTCTACGTGAAGCGCTACTTTCTCCTCCCAACTGAACTATTAACTTCCTCTCTGTGCTGTCACAGGTGTGTCCATGACAATGTCCAGGTGTTATAGTATAGTTTACTGGATGGTAGGTCAGTCTTTAAAGGCAGGGAATAAGTCAAATTATCTTTGCTTTAAGCCAGTTCCCCAGAACCAGACTAGAGATGAGAACTCACATGTAAGGTTTTTGAGGAAGGGCTCTTACAAGAAACTCATAAGGTATGAGGGATCAGGTCATGGAAAAGGAAGACATGGAGCAAAGATGGGATTTGGAGCTTGGTCTTGGAAAGGGTGGGCTTCCTTGGTGGCTCAGTAGTAAAGAATCCACCTACCGGTGCAGGAGACGCAGGCTGGATCCCTGAGTTGGGAAGATCTCCTGGAGGAGGAAATGACAACCCACTCCTGTACTGTTGCCTGGGAAAGCCAAATGGACAGTGGAGCCTTGTGTTCTACAGTCCACGGGGGTCGCAAAAATGTCAGACTTAGTGACTTAAAAACAACCTGGAAAGGGCACTTTGATCCTAATCCTGCAGGGAACTTTGGATGTAAGTTGTGTCTCAGAATTCACGATGATGAAGGCAGAAAAGCTGGCTTCCATACTCCTGCACTCAACAGGCACTGGCTAAGGGCCATCCCAGCTCCAGGCACCTCCTCTGTCTATGCACACAGATGGGGCAGTGACAGTAACCCGAAGGCAGAGGTCAGAAGAGAGTCCCAGGTGCAGCCCTTCAGAGCAGAGCACACAGCTGGGGGGACTGGCACACAGAAAGAGCCAAAGGATCCCATGCATCTGGGTGGGGCACTAATAGTGCCTGCCACAACCCTGGAGCTTAGTGAATGTCCGGGCAAAGAAGGGCCGGGGCAGTGGATAAGAGAGTCACCCCCCGCCCCCCAAAAAAAGACTCTTAAGATAATCCTTGTAAGACTATGCTAGGAAATTGGAAAACACGTGTGATTTTCTAGCAAAATAAAATGACTAAAATTAATTATTCAAGAGGAGAAAATTTAGACAGACCAATTTTTTGTTGAAGTATAGTTGATTTACAATGCTGTGTTAATTACTGCTGAACAGCAAAGTCATTCAGTTATATGGATGTATACATTCTTTTCAAAATATTCTTTTTCAAGTGGTTTATTATAGATATTGAATATAGTCCTGTGTGCTTTACAGTAAGATCTTGTTGTTTATCCATTCTATATATAAAAGCTTACATCTGCTAATTCCAATATCTTACTCTATCCTTCCCCAACCCCCTCACCCTTAGCAACCATCAGTCTATAACTCAATGTCTGTGATTCTGTTTCTGTTTAATAGATAGGTTTATTTGTATCATATTTTAGATATCACTTATAACTGATACTTTGCCAACTAAGGTCCGTCTAAGTCAAGGCTATGGTTTTTCCAGTAGTCGTGTATGGATGTGAGAGTTGGACTGTGAAGAAGGCTGAGCACCGAAGAATTGATGCTTTTGAACTGTGGTGTTGGAGAAGACTCCTGAGAATCCCTTGGACTGCAAGGAGATCCAACCAGTCCATTCTGAAGGAGATCAGCCCTGGGATTTCTTTGGAAGGAACGATGCTAAACCTGAAGCTCCAGTACTTTGGCCACCTGATGCGAAGAGTTGACTCATTGGAAAAGACTCTGATGCTGGGAGAGACTGGGGGCAGGAGAAGGGGACGACAGAGGATGAGATGGCTGGATGGCCTCACTGACTCGATGGATGTGAGTTTGAGTGAACTCCGGGAGATGGTGATGGACAGGGAGGCCTGGTGTGCTGCAATTCATGGGGTCGCAAAGAGTCAGATACGACTGAGCAACTGAACTATGAACTAACTATAACTGATATCATATGGTATTTGTCTTTCTCTTTCTGACTTACTTCCCTTAGTATGATATCTGGCTGCCTCCATGTTGCTGCAAATGGCATTATTTTGTTCTTTTTTATGGGTAAGTATATATGTACCACATCTTCTTTATCCGTTCATCTACACGGACCAATATTAGTGGATGGAAACTAAAAACTATTTCAAAGAACTCTCCATCCTACTAGTTCCAGAGAGTAAATGGGAGAATTCTTAAAACCTTTGAAAACAAACACATCATTTAAATTGTTTCAGAGCCTAAGGAAAGTAAAGATGTTTCATGGTTGTATTTTTTTTTTCAAAAGCTGGTAAAGGTGAAACCTGACCAGGATAGTCCACACACACACATACACAGACTGCAGGCTGGCTTTCTTACAAAAATAGATTTAAAACTCTATGTAAAATAGTAGCAAGTAGATCAAGCAAGATATTTAATGCTGTTGGCAAGACATACCATGAGTAGGTTACAATGGACATCTGTCACTTTTGCTGCCTAGCTTTAAGTAGTCCTCCTTTTGGAGGAAATCTCAAGATGGACAGAAGGCAGCTCTTTATCCCACTATGGAAGCTGTTGGGAGATATGGTCCTCTTCCTAATTTCCACAAGCTAGTGATCAGACCTAGAATTTAACCCAACCAAATAGATGCTTTCACTTCAGGTTTAGAATTTTCAAGATATGACAGCAAAAGTTCAAGACAATCAGAAATTATTCAGGATTATTTTTATCTGGTATAGCAGAACCAGGGCTTCTCAGGTAGTCAGAGGGTAAAGCATCCACCTGCCAATTCAGGAGACGCAAAAGACGCAGCTTTGATCCCTGGGTCGGGAA
The DNA here is from genome assembly GCF_014754425.2 of Oryx dammah. Taxonomy (NCBI): domain Eukaryota; kingdom Metazoa; phylum Chordata; class Mammalia; order Artiodactyla; family Bovidae; genus Oryx; species Oryx dammah. Next base: position 177,893,427 of record NW_024070186.1, on the reverse strand, counting down.
GACCCCCTGGAGGAGGGCATGGCAACCCACTCCAGTATTCTTGCCTGGGAAATCCCATGGACAGAGGAGTCTGGCAGGCTACAGTCCATGGAGTCACAGTGTCTGACACAATTGAGAACACACACACATAGCAGAATCCAGGGTCCGGAAGTGTAGCTGCCACTGTCCAATGGTGGTGCAAGCTTTGGTGGCAGCAGTGTGTTCAGCTTCTCCAGTGGTGCCAACAACAATATGCAAGGTGTTTAAGGCAACATTTTCTGGTGCAGGGTCCTACGCGCTGTTTTCCTTGGTTTCCCAGGTTTGATTCTGAAACTCTTCCGAGAGTTATGTGTGCAGCTTGATATCCATCCTTCCAACAAACTCCCTTTCTTTTTGAGTGAGTGAGTGAAAGTCGTTCAGTCGTATCCAACTCTTTGTGACCCCATGGACCATACAGTCCAAGGAATTCTCCAGGCCAGAATACTCGAGTAGTTAGCCTTTCCCTTCTCCAGGGGATCTTCCCAACCCAGAGATTGAACCCAGGTCTCCCACATTGCAGGCAGATTCTTTGCCAGCTGAGCCACCAGGAAAGCCCAAGAATACTGGAGTGGGTAAGCCTATCCCTTCTCCAGCAGATCTTCCTGACCCAGGAATTGAACCAGGGTCTCCTGCATTGCAGGCAGATTCTTTACCAACTGAGCTACCAGGGAAGCCCCTCTTTTTCAAGTTAGCTGAAAGTAGTTTGCATTGCTTGCTACCAGGAACTTTTGATGGGTACACAGGTCAAGGGTAAAAACAGCATATGCTCATTTCTGTTGATGCCCAGAGGCATTTGATAACCTTCAAGACCCATTTCTGATAATAACTTTTTCTGAAGTAGAAATAAATGGATACCACTTTAATGTAATAAATAATATATATCTCAAACCAAAAGCAAGCATCATGCTTAATGGTGAAGCATAATGTCAGGAACAATGCAGGCTTTCCCACTCTCATTGCTATTACTTAACAGAGTTCTAGAAGGGCAATTAGACAAGGGAAAGGAAAAGATGAGGTACAGATATTTTAAAGGAAGAGGCCAGGTTATTATTTCATACACTGATATGAATTCCTGAAAAGCCCAGGAGAATCAGTTGAAAATTATCAGAAACAACTAAAGTACATCAAGGTGGATGGTTACAAAAATAATTTTTCCCTAGAGATAAAAAGCAGGCAATATAATGGCACAAAAATATCCTATTCATAATAGCAACAAACAGGAACAAACTTCTTAATGTTATGCAAACCTACGGAAGGAAATTAGTACTCTGAGAGCCCTTGTCTAACTTCTAAAAGATATATTTTATTCTCAGGAAAGATGATAAATATTATGATGATGTCAATTTCCCTCTAAATTAATCTATATAAATTAACCCCCCAAATAATTAAATTCATTTGAGAGAATAAGTGAACAAACAATAAAATACTAGGAGATATTACCCTACCAAATATTTCAATATATTCTGTATCTATATTATCATGGGATAAAAAGACACCTCAATAAGAAGAGAATTTTAAAAATTTAAATGTGCTGGCTCTCCACTGTGGTATGAGATTTTTTTAAGTTGCAGCATGCAAATGCTTAGTGTGGAATGTGAGATCTAGTTCCCTGACTGGGAATTGAACTTGCATTGGGAGCACGGAGGCTTAGCCACTGGACCACTAAGGATGTCCTGAGAAGAGAATTTGTTTAAAACCCTACATGTATGTGGAATTTGACATGTGATAAAAAGTGATATTTTGAAGCAGTGGAAAAAGGTTAGATCATAAAAAAAAAAATGGTGCTGGGACAACTGGCTAGCCATGTGGGTGGGAGAAAAGGCAAGATCCTTACCTCATTTCTTATACAAAAATAAATTCCAGATGGAGCCAACATTAAAACTAAGAAAAAGGAAAAAATAGAAACCATAACGGTACTAAATGAAAACACAGATGAGTAATCTTTTGATCTTAGTGTTCCTAAACATGTGAAAAAATTAGAAATCTTTAGAGAAAAAAACTGATCAATCTGACTTAGATAAAGTAATTTAAACTCACTATTTGATATAAAAACACTGCAAAGATGGTAAAAGATAAATAACCAAATGAAATTGCATACATTAAGGAATAACTCATATACAAAGGGCTTTCATTAATGACTATTTACAAAAGGAAAACACCAAAGGGAAAAATAGGCAAAAAATGCATCCAGATAAACCACAGCAGCAAAAATACAAATTGCTGATAAAAAGGCACAACTACTCATTTTTTGGTTGCAAACAACAGAAGCGGACAATGGTTAGTTTCAGCAAGGAAGAAATTTATAGGAAGCCTATCAGCTTAGTTTACAGAATCAACAGAACTGGAGAAACAGGCTTGGGCAGAAATGCAGGGAGGCAGATACCAGTAAGAACTTGCCACTAGAGCAGTCAGTTGGACCCTCACCACCACCATTCCAGGCACTGCCACCACCACCAGATCTTTTGTAGCCTATAGAGCCACTGCTGCTGCTGCTGCTAAGTCGCTTCAGTCGTGTCCGACTCTGTGTGACCCCATAGACGGCAGCCCACCAGGCTCCCCTGTCCCTGGGATTCTCCAGGCAAGAACACTGGGGTGGGGTGCCATTTCCTTCTCCAATGCATGAAAGTGAAAAGTGAAAGTGAAGTCGACTGCAGCCTACCAGGCTCCTCCATCCATGAGATTATCCAGGCAAGAGTACTGGAGTGTGTTGCCACTGCCTTCTTCGAAGGAGGTGCTATGGTTCCCCAATTTCTTCAAAGCACATGACAGCCATGGGATTCTAAGTGGCTGGCTTGGACAAGCAAGGAGAACCAAAAGGAGGGCCCAGGCAATGGTGTTACAGTTTGCCCAAGAATGCAGTATAAACAAGAAGGGCAGGGTGGTAAACTTCCTCTGGTCTTTGACTACTTACTCTCAGTTTTATACATTGAAAAAAAGAACTCGGTAATACTTATTGTCTGCTAGGCATGCATGGCAGTAAAGGAAGGAATGTTCTGGAAAGCAACTCTCAGGACAGTCACGTGGACAAAGTTCATTGGTGGAGAAGGTCAACGGTTGTTTGCAGCAATCCAGTCTGGGCCAATTCCAGAGCTGTCTTGGGTATGAATTCTCCAGCTCTATTTAAAGTAGCTCAGTGTCTCAGTTCGGGTTCCCCTTAGATCAGAGTCTGAGACAAAGACCTGGGTGCAAATAGTCTGTTTGGGAGCTGATCCTGGAAGCAGGACTGTAGGATTAGGAAGAATGAGACGGGGAAGTAAACAAATCCAGAAAAGGGTGCCTCACTGAACCAGTTAATATGGAAGACAATTGGGCTCAATCTTGCTGGAGACTCTGAAGAACTCTGATGGATGCACAGCTGCTCATTCAAAGGATGGGAGGCTGGGGTGTTTTCCCACCAGCAGGTAGTTCCCACTGGTTGAAGGTTGCCCCTGCTCAGGGGAAGAAGACTTATTAATTCAACTCCACCTTGCGAGTTCCCTGGCTTTAGGGAGAACTCTAAAGCCGACAAACAAAGGAACACCAGGTGTCTGAAGTGTGGTGGTGTGTGTGTGTGTGCTGTCATATGGCAATGACTTACACAGTTTATAGCAGTGGCTCAAATTAGAGCTGGGCTTAGGGCATAGGATGTGAGGGATGAAAAGCTGTTGCTATGCTCAGTTTCATTCTAAAGCAGTTTATTCATTCAACTGAACATTTATTAGAACCATGGTCAGTGCTGGGTATCTGTGGTCAGTAAAACAGAGCTAGTTTCTGCCTTAAAAGCTGACAGTCTTTTGCAAATTTTGAGCAAGTGTGATTCGTGCTATGGACGTGAGTTCAAAATGGAGATGTGCTTGAAAAACAAACAAACAAAAAAAACAAAGCAGCAGCATAGGGAAGTAACCTAACTTCCAAGTTAGATTGACATCTACAGAGACCACAGCACCAAGACTACTCCCCTATACTAGAAACAAGCAAGCAAGCAAACAAACCTTCAACATACTGGCCCAAAGTTGTGATACAATGTTGTCAAACTGCTTGAAATTCCACCAAAAGCTACTCCGCCCCCATCTCATTTTTGGTCCCTCCCTGCTCCTCAATTTCATTTGAAAAAATTCAAACATGTCTGCAAGGTTTGAGGGCTATTGTGTTCACACTTTAGTATGAAGGATCAGACTGCTTTCTTCCTGATGTCCAGATGAGCTCAAGATGCAGTGGGAATGGAGGGATTTGGGGACTAGGGGGACTAGTGCAAAGAACCCACTGAGGGTCACGATAGGAGTCCTGTTTAATACTAGTGGGAGGTCAGAGGCAAAAGCCATTCACTCCAAAACATGGTGTAAGGTGGGATTAGGTTTTACAAAGGGGACAGGCTCTCCTTTTCCTGATTTCTCCCTTCTACAGTAACCAGGACTCGGGCGAAGAGTTAGCAAAGAGGAGAATCTACAGAGGTCACAAACCAGTGTACTGGGCAGCACAAAGATGTACTTTTTTTTTTGCATTGTTTTTTTTCTTTATATATATATATAAAGTCAAAAAACAATCTACGTAGAAAATGGACAAGACACATGGAAACATTTCACCCAGGATGGTAAATAAGCACCCAAAAAGATATTCAGCAGTACCAGGCAGTAGGAAAATGAGATAACACTTTACACACCTATCACAACAGTTAAAATGAAAAACAGTGACAGTACCAAATGCGGGCAAGAACGTGGAGAAACTTGTTCTCATATATTGCTGGTGGGCAGGTAAAATAGAACAGTCACTCTGGAAAAAAAGCTAAACATACATTTATTATGTGATCCAGCAAATGCATTCCTGGATATTATCCCAGAGAAATGAAAACAAGTGTTCACACAAAAACCTGTGTGTGATTATTCATAGCACTAGTATTCAGTTTAGTTCAGTCACTTAGTCGTGTCTGACTCTTTGCGACCCCAAGAACTGCAGCACGCCAGGCTTCCCTGTCCATCACCAACTCCTGGAACTTGCTCAAACCCATGTCCATTGAGTCAGTGATGCCACCCAACCATCTCATCCTCTGTCGTCCCCGTCTCCCCCTGCCTTCAATCTTTCCCAGCATCAGGGTCTCTTCCAGCGAGTCAGTTCTTTGCATCAGGTGGCCAAAGGATTGGAGTTCAGCATCAGTCCTTCTAATGAATGCTTAGGACTGATTTCCTTTAGGATGACTGGTTTGATTTCCCTGCTGTCCAAGGGACTCTCAAGAATCTTCTCCAACACCACAGTTCTAAAGCATCAATTCTTTGGTGCTCAGCTTTCTTTATAGTTCAACTCTCACATCCATACATGACTACTAGAAAAATCATAGCTTTGACTAGATGGTCCTTTGTTGGCAAAGTAATGGCTCTGCCTTTTTTTTTTTTTTAATTTTAAAAATAGACTTTTCACCTTCCTTTAAGAATCATATGATCTGAGCCCTCATTTCTGCATGGAAACAATTGGCTGGAGGTGAGTGGCAGTACCCCTTTAGAAGGATGTTGATTTGCAATTTGCCAGTGTTCCCACCATTTCTTATATTCTCTCTAACACTGTTAAATCACTTAAAGTAGTAATGGTCAATATGATGATTGAAACGCCAAAATGCTTTACTCACTGATGTGCCCTTCTGATATTTGTGTGTCTGTGACCTTTTGTTTAGAGGTCAAGTCTAGGGGCTTTGGAACATACTTGGGTTTGAAATGGTTTAAGACTCTACCAAACTCAAAGGGGACAACAGAGGATGAGATGGTTGGATGGCAACACCATCCAACCAATGGACATGAATTTGAGCAACTTTGGGAGATAATGAAGGACAGGGAAGTCTGGCCCCTGTTGCAGTCCATGGGGTCACATAGAGTCAGACACGACTTACTGACTGAACAACAACAACAATCTCAAAGCAACTGAATGGAAGATTGAAGGAGATACTGCACTGCTTAGCACAATGCTTGTAACAGCAGCTACTCTCAGCATCCACTAATAAGAGAGCATGCAGAAACCCTCTTAGCTTCACATGCCGTACTCCCAGTGTCTAGCACGGTGCCTGGCATATAGAGCTCAAAGGGGTCTGGGAAGAAAGGTAAGTGGCGCCGTAAGACATGCCTGCCGAAAGGTGTTAGGCTCTGCGATGGCGTTCGAGGGGCACGCAGAAGGTCGGGGTCCCTCGGGAGCCGGGCGGGGCTGGCTTGCCCAGGATCCGTTAGGACCATGTCCATCAGCTCTTCCAAGATCTAGTTAAGAAGCGGCATTCTCATTCATGCACTTTCCCAAGGCCTTCACCATCAGAGCAGCCAAGACCGGGACCCTCCCCAGGGGTCCACCACCCTGCGCTACCCGAGCTTTCCCCGGCGGCGCCTGGACCTTGCCCACACTAGACATGGCCTCTCTCGGGCTTCACGCAGCAGGACCCCGCCCGGAGCCGCCAGTCATCGCGTTTGACTGAGGAGGCAGCTCCGTTCCCTCAGTCAACATGGCGACCGCGGCGGCTTCAGCACTGGGCGGGCAGCGCTGGAGGCGGGTCACGTGAGCGACCCAGCTGGGCGGATCTCGCGCGCACCCGCCCGCCCAGCCGGCCGCGGCTGGCTAGCTGGCTTGCTGGCTTGCTCGGCGGCGCTCTGAGGTGTGTGGGGCATCGAGCCCCCGGCCCGGTGAGGCGCGGCGCTGCGCGGCGGGATGCGGCGGCGGCCGTGGCGGGGCCGCGGGCCGGGCGGGCGGGCGCGGTGATGAGCGTCGGCGGCCACCGCCATGTCCAAGGTAACGGCGCCCGGGCCCGGGCCGCCGGAGGCGGCGGGCGGGAAGGAGAAGCGCTCCTTCAGCAAGCGGCTGTTCCGGAGCGGCCGCGCGGGCGGCACCGGCGGCGCCGGGGGTCCCGGGCCGGCCGCGCCCTCCTCGCCCTCGTCGGCGCGCTCGGTGGGCAGCTTCATGAGCCGCGTCCTCAAGACGCTGTCCACGCTCTCGCACCTTAGCTCCGAGGGCGCCGCCCCGGACCGCGGCGGCCTCCGCAGTTGCTTCCCGCCCGGGCCGGCCGCCGCGCCCACGCCGCCGCCGCCGTGCCCGCCGCCGCCCGCCTCGCCCGCTCCGCCCGCCTGCGCCGTGGAGCCGGTGCCCGGGGTGGCGGGGCTCCGGAACCACGGCAACACGTGCTTCATGAACGCCACGCTGCAGTGTCTCAGCAACACGGAGCTCTTCGCCGAGTACCTGGCGCTCGGCCAGTACCGGGCGGGGCGGCCCGAGCCCTCGCCTGACCCCGAGCAGCCCGCGGGCCGCGGCGCGCAGGGCCAGGGCGAGGTCACCGAGCAGCTGGCGCACCTGGTGCGGGCCCTCTGGACCTTGGAGTACACCCCGCAGCACAGCCGCGACTTCAAGGTGAGCCCTTGGGCAGCCGCCCGCCCAGGGCTTCCTTCCCCGCTTCCGTCGCGGCCGAAGGACTGATGCTCTGGGTGCCTAAAGAAAGAGGAGTGGGCGCGAGTCCGGGCATATGGTGCGGATTGCAAGGAGAGCCGTTCATTCATTGAGTCATCGCGCGTTTAAGGGCTTGCTGCGTGCGGTGGGCGCAGGGGAAGGATGGAACAATGGGCAAGACCGTCCGCTTCCCTGGGAACTTACATTCTTGGGGATGGGAGTGTTGAGCTTGGGTTCAGATCCTTGTTTTGCCACTTACAAGCGGTGTGACCTCGGGCAGGTTTCTCAGCCTCTCTGGGCCACAGATTTCTGCTCTATCCCTGGTGGCTCAGAGGATAAAGCGTCTGCCTGCAATGCAGGAGACCCGGGTTCGATCCCTGGGTTGGGAAGATCCCCTGGAGAAGGTATGGGAAGATCCCCTGGAGAAGGAAATGGCAACCCACTTAAGTACTCTTGCCTGGAGAATCCCATGGACAGAGGAGCCTGGCGGGCTACAGTCCACGGGGTCGCAAAGAGTCGGACACGACTAAGCGACGTCAACTTCACCTACTTCATTAGGTGGTCGTGAGCAGCTTACAAGTTGATAAGATGTTGGGTTGTGAGCTGCTTACAAGTTGGTATGTTGGGTTGAACCCTATGAAGTTACCCATTGTTGACCGTTCTGTCTTACAGATTGGCAGTAATTATAGGGTTCAACCTGGTACGTAAAGTGTTTTCATTGTGTGTAGTACTATGAGTGTTTGCTGCCATTATTATTTTTATTATTAAAAAGTTTTATTAATAAGTTAACAAGGTAATGTCAGGTAGTGGTTTGAAGGAGGTACAAGCTGGCGATGTGACTCATGTGCTGGCGGGGTACATTACATGGGAAGGGGAAAGGATTAGGGCGACTTCTCGGAGGAAGTGACTTTCTGAGACTTTCTGATTGACCACAGGGAGAGCCCTCCTTGAGGATCTCCGGGGAGAGCGGTTCCCGGGAGTAAGGAAAGTGCGGACGCCCTGAGATGGGAAAGAACTTGGTGCCCTTGATCGACAGGGTAGCTCTGGGATGGGCGCACTCTTTCTGTAAAGGGCTGCACAGCAAATATTTTAGGCTCTGCTGGTCAAAATGCAAAATCGGGAATAGGAGGTAGTTATTTATATAACAACAGAAAACACATTTCTACTTTTTTTTACTGCCTATAATAATTGAATACAGTATTTTGTGATACAGCTCTACCAAGGAGAATAATGGGACTTTCATTTTTTTTCCGGAGAGGACAATGATTAGCTTAATTGGAGTTCAAAATTAATGTTCCCTGTCATCAAATTGATTGCAAGTATTCATCTCTACAAACTATTGTTTGCTCGTGGGCTGTACAGAAACAGGCAGTGGGCTCGATATGGCCCTTGGATCTTTGTGGGTGCGTGAGAGCCGAGAGCAGAGTGAGTGGAGGGCTGGGGCCAGATGGTGTAGGATCATTTAGGCTGTAATAGGAAATGGGCTCTTATTCTAAGCAAAAGAGAAGGATGATTTGGGATTGTTGGGATGATTTGGGATTCAGGTGAGAAACGTATAAATAGAAGAAAAGCACACAGTAAGAAAGTTAATTCCTTTTCTATTCTCTTTTTTTGATCATACCAAAGAGAAAGTCTCCGCTTGGTGATAGCACGTCTGTAACAGTTATTGGTCACTCCCTCATCATTTTTTTTTTTTTTTAAATAACAGAGAACAAGCTTCCAGTTTAGAGACTTGAGTAGGCAACAGTAGCTAGAACTGAATATGTTTTCATTGGGTTTGTTTTTACATTTGTCTTCTATTTATGGCAGATGGTACTGGCTTTCCGTTGGTGCTAGGAAGTTTCTTTCTAAAATACATCTATTTAAGCAAATGATTTGATTAAAATATACAAGGGTCAGCTATCTAAGGAATCAGCTCTTGGTCGAGGACCTACTTTCTTGCTTTGGAACAACACTCTCCTGCTCTTTTAATACATTTTACTTACATTTTATTTATGTTGCTCTACCCTGTTTTTCTTTAAAAAGTGGTCGCTATTTGATCTTGGAAATTTGAATGGAAATACTACAGGGATAGGGATAGGGACTGGAAAAAAAAAGAGATTCATGTCAGAGAACTCAAAATAAGAAAATAGGAGAGAATGCCAGCCCACCAGCTACTATCAGTCTTTTTCTTTTTGCATGTGCCTGAAAGTAGCCACAGCAGTTGCCAACTTTGCAAGGTCATGGCCCAGTGTCTTAAATTTGGTTTTCTGTTCCAAAATGTGAAAATCAATTTCTACAGCGTTTTTGTATGTGAACATTTTCATTGCTTTTTAAGAGGTTGTGTTCACTTTTTTGTCCATTAAAAAGCGATCACAGAAATGGGTCAATAATTCTAGAAAAGTATGCTTTGGCAAAGTCGAACAGATTCTTAGAGACCCTGTTTTTTAAAAATGTAATCTTCTGAACCTTTAGTAGATTTCACTTTGCATTCATTCATTCTCCTCCTTCTTTTGAAGGTTTATTCAGTGAGTTAGGAATGCATTTAGCCTAGAAAGAGCGAACCCCAATGAGGGTTCCTTAAGCAGTCTGTGCTGTGCTTAGTTGCTCAGTTGTATTTGACTCTTTGTTACCCCATGGACTATAGCCCGCCAGGCTTCCCTGTCCATCAGCAACTCCTGGAGCTTACACAAACTCATGTGTCCATGGGGATTCTCCAGACAAGAATACTGGAGTGGGTTGCCATGCCCACGTCTAGGGGATCTTCCCAACCCAGGGATTGAACCCAGGTCTCCTGCATTACAGGCGAATTCTTGACCATCTGAGTCACCAGGCAAGCCCAAGAATACTGGAGTGATTAGCCTGTCCCTTCTCCAGGGGATCTTCCCGACCTAGAAATTGAACCAGGGTCTCCTGCACTGCAGGTGGATTCTTTACCAATTGAGCTACCGGAGAAGCCCTTGCCTTACGCAATAAAGATGTTGAATTAGCTCACCTGTGAGAAGTCTAGAGCTAGGTGGTTCTCAGGTGGTGCAGTGGCTTAATGGGCCCACTTAGAACCCAGACCATTTCTGTGTTTCCATTCTGCTGTTCTTAGCTGTTACTGGCTGTTTTCCTTAATGTTTGTCACCTCAGGGCATTCTACTCAGGCAAGACAGGAAGTCATTAGGGAAATAAAAGTTCCTCCAGAAGCCCCCTCCACAGGCTTCTGCTGACATCTCATTAACTATAATCATGTTGCTTGACTGCCCCTGGCTGCCACGGAGGCAGGAAGGTGGAATGTGATTTTCCTGGCTTAAAAGAAGAGACAGTAAAGGAGGGGATTTTCTCGTAGGCAGCCCACCAAAGTGCCTCACCTGCCTTGTGCCAGGCACTCTCAGTTGGGGAAGACTCTGCACCTGTGAAAAACAAAGAACGTTGAACAGGAAGCCAGTGGATGCTGACACACCCATCACCACGCTCCCCTCTCCTGTTGGTGGCGGGCATTGATATTTGAGGCAGATTCGTTTCTCTCAAGCTCACATTCAGAACCCTGCTGAATTCTGGGCTCCAGGCAGCCACTACCAGTTGACAGAGGAGCTAAAAAACAATTTACCATCTTGAGATAATTTGCCTTGCAAGCTTAAAAAAAATGCTTAATTTGTCTTTGAATGTATTTTTGTTGACTTACGACTTCAAGTTACTAACAATTTTGTTTGTAACATTTTCAATTAGGAGTCTAACTACATTGATTTCAGCCTTAGGAGCTTGCCAGGAAAACCGATTTTTGGTTTTGGGTAAGCTGGATGGTTGTTACGGTTGGATTTTCATTTTCCAGAATGAAAAAAGTTGAGTGGTCCAATCTTGGTAAACTTTAAGAAACTTCTCTAGCAGCCACTTATATCTTTTTCTCTTTTTGCGCAGACATTTTTCTCCTGCTCTTAAAGTAGTGGTTCTCAGCCAGGGCACTTCTGCCTTCCCTATCCTCCCAGTCCTGGGGACATTTGGTGATGTCTGGAGACCCATTTGGGTATCACAGCTGGGGTGGGGCTGCTGCTGGCAACTAATGGGGTGATTCCAGACTTGGGGCTGTCATACAACATGGGTTTCCCAGGTGGCTCAATGGTAAAGAATCCACCTGCCAGTGCAGGAGACACGAGAGACACAGGTTCAATCCGTGGGTCAGAAAGAGCCCCTGGAGTAGGAAGCAGTGACCACTCCAGTATTCTTGCTTGAAAAATTCTGTGGATAGGGGAGTCTGGTGGGCTACATACAGTCCATGGGGTGGCAAAAAGCTAGACATGACTGCGCACAAGTCATGTAAAAGAGACTTTACTGGCAGGATCCTTGGATCACTGTCTTATTAGTAAAGGGTACGTAAATCATTTTGAAACTTGAGTGCTCAGTGTTCTAAGAGAAAATAAGTGTATTGTCCTCACTTTCATAGGATGCTCACTTGGGTGTTCCAGGTTTGTACAGATGCTCTCTGATTTCTAGTACTCACTGCCCTTTTGCAGTAAGTGAAAGGCGAATGGTCATCTTTCAAGTAACAAAGATAGGTTTCATAGCAGCAGTTTTCAAACTGTGCTTCCAAAGAACAACTGGAACAGAGTGGTCTACTGATAAAAGAACTATGGGGACTCCTTCCAAATCTGTAAAACAAAAAGTAATTGATGAATCGAATTTTCTCTCCTACATTTTTTTCCTTGAACTTTGGTGCCTGGTGGTGCTTATTTATTAGTGAGAGTTCTTGGGTTACAAAGGGAGTATATGTGTGTAAATGGTTACAAATGGAGTATATGTGTATAAATGAGTAGTGGCAGACAGTTTAGCAATCAGGCTTCCACTGGCTCGGATTCACAACTTACTTTGTCACGGACTTTATACTGGGGAGCTCTGATTTTATGTACAGACCTATGGTGAAAGTTTTCCTGGTTGTATGAAGCAGTTTAGTGCTTGACATCTCACAGTGGTTCCTAAGAAGTAATCTGACTTCAGGGTGTCCCTCAGGTTGATTTGAAAAGTAGGAAACAAAGTGAAATTGGGTTGCTCACCTTCTGATTTATGACAGTATTAAATAGAAAGACCGTCCCTTCCTGGTCTGTTTCCTTCTCTGTCAAATGCGGTCACCTCTGTTTGTGAGTTCCAAAGCTTTGAAGGAGAAAGGCAGTGAGATTGTCATCAAATCGTAGACTTGGAAGAAGACTCGGGTGAGGTGTGAGTGATCCTCAGCCTTTCTGGGTGAGGAAACTGAGGTTCACCTGCTGGCCAGAGGTTGAGGGAGAGTTCTGACTGCGAGTTTGTCACCACCCCCACCTCCCCCATGCCAGTGCACACACACAGCTCTGGTTCTGTGGTTTCCTTATCAGCACAGCCACTGAAACAACAAGTCTCAACGTAAAATGTACAAACAGGCTGGGTGGACGTGCTGAAACATGCAGCATTTTTTTCCCCTCTAAGTTTGCAGTGCCAAATCGTAGTGAAAATAAGGTCAGCTACAGCTAGCTTTATGCATGTGCTGTTGCTCCTGAGGCTTAGGTACTTTTGGAAGTCTTTAAAAAATTCTCCTTTCAGACCATTTAAATGCGTATAACAGACACATCTTCTGCATCGATGGGCTCGCACTCCCCATAGAGTCCTGCAGCTTGCTTTCCTTTATGTCCCTATCCTGGACTTGAAATTGTATCACAGACAGCATAGCTTTCATTGTTTTTTGTTAATAACATCTAGGTCCTTGTCATTCTTTTTAACAGTTGTATAGATGCCCTGCTGGCTCAGATGGTAAAAAATCTGTCTGCAGTGCAGGAGACTCGAGTTCAGTCCCTGGGTCAGGAAGATCCCCTAGAGGAGGATATGGCAATCCACTCCAGTATTCTTGCCTAGAGAATTCCACGGACAGAGGAGCCTGGCCCACTGTAGTGGGTCCATGGGGTTGAAAAGAGCCGGGCATGACTTCATGGCTGGCACACACAATAGAAGCCCACTCATGGTGTTTTGGTTGTATAGTTTTTAACCAGTCTAGCCAATCCTTCACCATGGATCTAGTCTCCCTTTCTAAGGAGTAAGTCTTGGCTGTGGTGTTGCTGAGTCAGAGGAAACGTGCATTTACACTGAAGATGGGCCTCTCCAGACTGCCTAACCAAAGCCTGCAGGACAAGACTCTGACCCATCCATGCTGCATGCTAGGGCCTCGCCCCTGACGTGTTTCCTCTTACAAGTGGCTGCCCTATTCATCAATTTTCAAACTTACTTTCATGTGGGTCAGGTTTGTTCCTCTAGGTATGCCTATTCTCCACGCTTCTTCAGCATGTGGCTCTCTCTCCAGTACATGCCCAGCTGATGTGTGCAGCTTCATGAGAAAGCGCAAGAAAAGTGTAAAGAAGACTAGTTGGGGAACAGAGATACACAGGGCAGTTGTGGAATCGCATGTTTGCTGACTTACACCATGTTTACTGAGCAGTTATTGTGTACAAAGGGACTGGTTTAGGGGAGGGGTTGGGGATAGAGGATTAACTGCGAGGATTCTGGGACAGAGTTCTAGCCATCAGAGAACTTACCAGTTTTATAGGGAAATTTTTTAAAAATTGTATTGACTGGTAAAGTTCAGAGGGGGTTCAGAGAATGGTGAAATCATGGTGAGCAGAAGTGTAAGTAGAAGATTCATTCATTCATTGTTGGCTGTTAAGCTTCTACAAATGTATGAATTTATGGAGCTCCTAACTTCATATCGCGTGCTGCGCTAGTCATTGGGTATGTGTGCATGTTCAGTTGTGTCTGACTCTGTGACTCCATGGACTGTAGCCAGGCTCCTCTGTCCATGGGATTATCCAGGCAAGAATACTGGTGTGGGTTGCCGTTTCGTTCTTCAGGGGATCTTCCTGACCAGGGATGGAACCCTCATATCCTGCATTAGCAGGCAGATTCTTTGAGCTACCTGGGAGGCCCCAGTCATTGGGTATATAGGGGTAAACCAAACAGCATGGTAATGTGAAAAAATAGTGCCAGATCCCATGGTCCATTCCTTCCTGAAGCTTTTATTGTTACAGAGGAGGCAGATGTAGTCATCAGCACACACTGGTAAATGTAAAATGTAAAATTTTAGATTTATTAGAGGACTCCCCCGGGGGTTCAGTGGTTAAGAGTCCGCCTGCCAGTGCAGAGGATACAGGTTTGATCCCTGTTCCAGGAAGATCCCACGTGCAGCGGAACAACTATGCCTGTGCGCCACGACTGTTGAGTCTGCTCTGGAGCCTGGGAACCGCAGGTCCAGAAGCCTGTGTGCTCTGGAGCCTGTGCGCTGCAACAGGAGAGGCACCCCAGTGAGTGCATCTAGAGAGCGACCCCTGCTCACTGCAGCTAGAGAGAGCTCTCACACAGCAGCATAGACGAAGCACAACCAAAAATAAATAGAAAAACAAAATCATTAGAGCTAAGAAGAAAAAGCTAAGGTGTATGAGAGAGAATAATGACCAGGTAGGGAGATTAAAATGTATTCAAAAGGCTCTGCAGGGGCAGGGCTGGGGGTACAATTGAAAGTCTTGACAGGCCTTTTTCATGGCTTAGAGAGCTAGATGGGGCATCTGATAGATGAAGCTGGAAAGGGGGCTGGGTGTGCAGAGGTGGGGCCTATAGGACCCCCTTGTAGGGCAAGATGAGGGGATTAGATTTGATTCTAAGAGCAGTGGGGAGCTGTTGCAGATTTTAAGCAGAGTTCTGGCATGATCTTGAAACGTAAAGTGATCGCGTTCTGAGTCTGAATAGTGAACACAGGCTGGAAGCAGGGAGGCCAGTTAGGAGGCTTTGCGAAGGTAAAGGTACCTACCGGTGGGGCATGGGATGGAGAAGCAGATGGAGCTGAGATATATCTGGAGGTAGACTCGACAGGACTTGCAAAAGGATTGATTCCAGGGAAGGCGCTGAGGCAGAGGGGAGCAGTCAGGGTAAGTCCCTGGCGTTTCTTTTGAGCAGCAGGGTGATTACTGGTGCTGTGCACTTACTTGAGGAGCAGCAGCTTTGGAATTCAGTTTCAGATGGGTTAAATACGACACTCGAGAGGTGTCGAGTCGGCAGGTGGATAAGGGAGTCTGGTGTTCAGAAGATCGGGACTGGCTAGAGATAAAGATTTGGGACTCATTGGTCTATAGGTGATATTTAAAACTGTGGGAAGTAGCTTAGAAATGGGATTTGAAGATAAATAAAGCTTGGCCCATTAAAGGAGAGAGAGATGCCATTTCAGACTGTTGGGGAATAATCTGAGTAAAGGCACAGCGTCTGGGGTCAGGAGGCCCTGGGCTCTCTGCTGCGGGGCCCTGGGATTTGGAGCGGCTTTCCCACCCGTGGCCCTGTTGACATACCTGCATTATTGGCCGGGTGAGTCTTTGCTGTGGGGGCTGTCCTGGTGTTGCAGGATGCTCGGCAGCGTGCATGTCCTGTCCCCACTAGGCGCGGGTAGTTCTCTCCTGCCCCCACATGACAATCTAAACTGTCTCCAGACTTTGCCAGATGTCCCCTGGGGGGCAAAATTGCCCCTGGTTGAGAACCACTGATTTGGTGAGAAGGGGAATTAAATGTAGATGGCTGAGGAGGTGGAAGGGGACAGATTAGGTGTGGCCGTGAAAGTAAAGTCGCTTGGTCGTGTCTGACTCTTTGCGACCCCGTGGACTGTTGCCTACCATGCTCCTCCATCCGTGGGATTTTCCAGGCAAGAGTACTGGAGTGAGTTGCCATTTCCTTCTCCAGGGGATCTTCCAGACCCAGGGATCAAACCCAGGTCTTCTGCATTGTAGGCAGACGCTTTACCGTCTGAGCCACAGCCTACCACAACTATTTAGCCCTGAGGCAGTAGTCAGCAGTGATTCAACGGAGGCTTCTTGAGCTGGGCAGACTCTGGTTTGATGAAAAAAGATGTTTCAGAAAAATGGGTCTGATGGTGAGCAAAATCGAATACGATGGAGGAGAAAGTAAGGGTTTGGAAAGGGCAGTCATAGGAGTGACGTGAGGAGGAGGAGGAAAGGGTGAATCCAGAGACGTTTTAGAGGGTGTTGTGATATCATTAAGGAGACCCCACTGGGGCTTCCCTGGTGGCTCAAACGATAAAAAATCCACCTGAAATGCAGGAGACCCGGGTTTGATCCCTGGGTCCAGAAGATCCCCTGGAGAAGGGACTGGCTGTCCTCTCCAGTATTCTTGCCTAGAGAATTCCATGGACAGAGGAGCCTGGCAGGCTACAGTTCTTCGGAATGCAGAGTCTGACTCGACTGAGCGATTAACACCAGCTAAGAGATGGAGAGATAAAGGAAACACCAGGGTCAGACCTGGGTGATGGAGACAATAAGGGGAGTGCCGGCAGAGATGGAGCTGTCCAAAAAGGGGCACTGAGGGCAGAGAAGATCATGACTGTAATTTGAACATGTGAGGTCGGGGGTCATGGAATATCTAAGAAGGAATCTTAATAGCTTGAATTCAGCTGCATAGAGGTGAACTAAAGCCAGGAGTATTGAGTGTGTAGTCAGAAGCCCACGGCCAGCCCCTTGGGGAAAACTAAAAATAAGGGGATAGGAGGAGGGAAGGACTTGTTGGACTTGTTAAGGGAGCAGAGAGATAGGCGGAAAACCAAGAAAGCTGAGTCATGAAGCTTGTCTTATTTTGGTTGACTTCCTTCTCTTAGCCCTGAATACAGTGTAGAGCTGCAGAAATATCAGTTTGTATCCATTAAGAGTCAAATTCAGGTTGAAGTATTGTAGACACAATTCATTAAGTCTACAGATTTATTGAGCACGTTGCTTGTGCTGGTCCTGTGTTGGGAGGCACCGGGCTGTACGAGGATGAGTGAGATGGCCCATGCCTGTAAGGTTCTGGGTCTAGAAGGGAAGGCAGGGGTAAAGAATCAGTTGCAGTAGGGTCGGATGAGTGCTGTGATAGAGGTGTGTACGGAAGTGCCGTGCAAACCTAAAGGGGGAATCTAAGAGTGGTGGGGGACTGGAGACATGCCCCCTGGGCTGAGTTGGGAAGGATTTGGTAGGAATCCTCTTGGTGGATAAAGGGAGAGGTGGGAAAGGCCTGTTGGAAACAGGGTGGAAAACCCATCATGTTCAAAGGCTTAGAACCTCAGACAACTTGGTTTATTCAAAAAGTTTCAAGGTCTAGTGTGGTTGGAGCAGAAGGGTAGGGTGGTGGATGGGGTGGGGAGTAATGCTTTGGGCAAGGTTAGATCTCTGACCTTGATCTAGTTTGGTTCTCTACACGTTCCCAGCGACAGAGCTTGAACTTCAACTCAGGGCAGTGTGATGATAACATTCATGTTCTCACTCTACTGAACGTGTTGCCTTGAAGCGCCATCAGTTTACATTTTTGCACTTGTCTACATATATGGTACTTGTCTACATTTTGTACTTGTCTACATATATGGTACACATTTTACGTAGCTTCTGGCCAAGCTGCTTTGGATTGATTTTTTTTTCATGCGACCTATAAAACTTTTTCCCATGTTTCTAAATTGTAGTCATTATATTGTTTAATGTTTAATGATACATATGGTGTCATACTGCTAAGTGATAATTTAATCATCCAGTCCTCTTCTGTTGGGCAATTTGCCTCGTGAAAGTGAAAGTCGCTCAGCTGTGTCTGACTCTTTTCAACCCCCTTTTTGAGAAACTGTAAAACTGTTTCCCGCAGTGACCACACCTTTGTACATTCCCACCAGCAAAGCATGAGGGTTCCAATTTCTCCACATCCTTGCCAGCACTTGCTGTTTTCCATTTTTTTCAAATAATAACCATGTTAGCATGTATGAAGTGTTACCTCATTGTGGTTTTGATTTGCATTTCTTTATGACCTAAATCAAATCCTATGACTATACAGTGGAAGTGAGAAATAGATTTAAGGGACTAGATCTGATAGATAGAGTGCCTGATGAACTATGGATGGAGGTTCATGACATTGTACAGGAGACAGGGGTCAAGACCATCCCCATGGAAAAGAAATGCAAAAAGGCAAAATGGCTGTCTGAGGAGGCCTTACAAATAGCTGTGAAAAGAAGAGAAGCAAAAAGGAAAGGAGAAAAGGAAAGATATAAGCATCTGAATGCAGAGTTCCAAAGAATAGCAAGGAGAGATAAGAAAGCCTTCCTCAGCGATCAGTGCAAAGAAATAGAGGAAAACAACAGAATGGGAAAGATTAGAGATCTCTTCAAGAAAATTAGAGATACCAAGGGAACATTTCATGCAAAGATGGGCTCGATAAAGGACAGAAATGGTATGGACCTAACAGGAGCAGAAGATATTAAGAAGAGATGGCAAGAATACACAGAAGAACTGTACAAAAAAGATCTTCATGACCCAGATAATCACGACGGTGTGATCACTCATCTAGAGCCAGACATCCTGGAATGTGAAGTCAAGTGGGCCTTAGAAAGCACCATTATGAACAAAGCTAGTGGAGGTGATGGAATTCCAGTTGAGCTATTTCAAATCCTGAAAGATGATGCTGTGAAAGTGCTGCACTCAATATGCCAGCAAATTTGGAAAGCTCAGCAGTGGCCACAGGACTGGAAAAGGTCAGTTTTCATTCTAGTCCCAAAGAAAGGCAATGCCAAAGAATGCTCAAACTACTGCATAATTGCACTCATCTCATGCTAGTAAAGTAATGCTCAAAATTCTCCAAGCCAGGCTTCAGCAATACGTGAACTGTGAACTTCCAGATGTTCAAGCTGGTTTTAGAAAAGGCAGAGGAACCAGAGATCAAATTGCCAATATCCGCTGGATCATGGAAAAAGCAAGAGTTCCAGAAAAAACATCTATTTCTGCTTTATTGACTATGCCAAAGCCTTTGACCATGTGGATCACAATAAACTGGAAAATTCTGAGATGGAAATACCAGACCACCTGCCCTGCCTCTTGAGAAACCTATATGCAGGTCAGAAAGCAACAGTTAGAACTGGACATGGAACAACAGACTGGTTCCAAATAGGAAAAAGAGTACGTCAAGGCTGTATATTGTCACCCTGCTTATTTAACTTCTATGCAGAGTACATCATGAGAAACGCTGGGCTGGAAGAAGCACAAGCTGGAATCAAGACTGCCGGGAGAAATATCAATAACCTCAGATATGCAGATGACACCACCCTTATGGCAGAAAGTGAAGAGGAACTAAAGAGCCTCTTGATGAAAGTGAAAGAGGAGAGTGAAAAAGTTGGCTTAAAGCTCAACATTCAGAAAACAAAGATCATGGCATCTGGTCCCATCACTTCATGGAAAATAGATGGGGAAACAGAAACATTGTCAGACTTTATTTTTGGGGGCTCCAAAATCACTGCAGATGGTGATTGTAGCCATGAAATTAAAAGATGCTTACTCCTTGGAGGAAAGTTATGACCAACCTAGACAGCATATTGAAAAGCAGAGACATTACTTTGCCAACAAAGGTCCATCTAGTCAAGGCTATGGTTTTTCCAGTGGTCATATATGGATGTGAGAGTTGGACTGTGAAGAAAGCTGAGTGCTGAAGAATTGATGCTTTTGAACTGTGGTGTTGGAGAAGACTCCTGAGAGTCCCTTGGACTGCAAGGAGATCCAACCAGTCCATTCTAAAGGAGATCAGTCCTGGGTGTTCATTGGAAGGAATGATGCTGAAGCTGAAACTCCAATACTTTGGCCACCTCATGCGAAGAGTTGACTCATTCATTGGAAAAGACTGTGATGCTGGGAGGGATTGGGGGCAGGAGGAGAAGGGGAGGACAGAGAATGAGATGGCTGGATGGCATCACGAACTCGATGGACATTAGTTTGAGTAAACTCTGGGAGTTGGTGATGGACAGGGAGGCCTGGCATGCTGCGATTCATGGGGTCTCAGAGAGTTGGACACGACTGAGGGACTGAACTGAACTGAACTGAATGACTAAGGATC
This sequence comes from Oryx dammah, assembly GCF_014754425.2. NCBI lineage: Eukaryota > Metazoa > Chordata > Mammalia > Artiodactyla > Bovidae > Oryx > Oryx dammah. The sequence goes on along the minus strand of NW_024070186.1, from coordinate 177,873,165 downwards.
GTTAGTTAATGACTTGACTATTGACTTGGATTATCCAATCAGGTGCTTATTGTCATTTGTGTATCTTCTTTGGAGAAATGTCTATCCAAGGACTTTCCTCATTTTTGAACTGGATTTTGTTGTTATTGTCGAGTTATAGGAGTTCTTTATATATTATGGATGTTAATCCCTCATGATGTATGATTAGCAAGTATTTTCTCCCGTTCTGTGGGTTGTTTCACTCTCTTAATAACTGTCCCTTGGTGTACAAAGTTTTTAATTGTGATGAAGTCCAGTTCATCTTTGTTTGCTCTTCTGTTGCCTTTGCTTTTGGCATCATATCCGAGTAATCATTGCCAAATTTAATGTCATAAAGTTTTCCCTGTTTTCTACTAAAAATTTATATTTTGGCTCTTACATTTAGATCTTTGACGTATTTTGAATGAGTCTTTGTTATGGTGTACAGTTATTTTGTATGTGGGTATTTAGTTTTCCCAGCACCACTGTTGGAAAGACTACTGCTTTTTCTTTGTTGAATGGTCTTGGTGCCCTTGTCAAGAACCAGGTGTATATATACGGGTTTATTTCTCAGCTCTCTATTCTATTCCATCGATCTGTATCTCTGTCTTTGTTTCCTGTCAGTTTTTCAGCACACTGTTTTGTTTACTGTAGCTGTGTAGTAGGTTTTGAAATCAGAAGTTTGAGTCCTTCAAATTTGTTCTTCTTTTTCAAGATTGTTTTGGCTGTGGAGTCCCTGAAGATTCCATATGAACTTCAGAGTAGGTTTTTATTTTTGCAGAAGATGGCAGTGGGATTGTTACAGGGATTGCACTGAAGTCTGTAGGTTGCTTTGTGTAGAATCAGTATCGCAACACTATTCTTTCAATCCATGAACTGGAGTGTGTTTTATAAATGTATTGTCTTTAATTTTTGTCACTTAAGTTTTACAGTTTTCAATGTATAAGTTTTTCACATCCTTGGTTAAATTTATTCCTATTTTATCCTTTCTGATGTTGTTATATACTTGAAACTGTTTTCATCGTTTCCTATTTGGATTGTTCATTGCTAGTGTATAGAAATGGAACTGATTTTTTTGGTATGTTGATGTTATATCCTGCACTTTGCTGAATTCATCTATTAGCTGTCTCAGTTTTCTGTGAATCCTCAGGGTTTTCTACATACAAGATCATTTTTTTGCAAACAGAATTTTATATCTTTCTCTCTAGTTACCTTTTTTTCTTTTTTTTTAAATAAAGCTTAGTTGATTTACAATGTTGTGTTGGTTTCTGGTGTACAGCAAAGTGGTTGTTACATATATATATATTCTTTTTCATATTCTTTTCCAGTATAGTTTATTACAAGATATTGAATATAGTTCTCTGTGCTATACAGTAGAGTTGTTATTTATCTGTTTGTAACTGCCAATCCCAAGCTCTTAATTTATTCCGCCTCCCCCTTCCACTTTCTTGCCTAGTTCTGGCTAGAAATTCCAATATTCTGTTTAATAGAGGTGGTGAAAATGGGCATCCTTGTCTTGTTTCCTCATCTTAGGGGAAAGCTTTCAGTGTTTCACAATTGAGTGTGACGTTAGCTGTGCGCTTTTTAGATGCTGCTTTTATCACATTAAGTTTTCCTCTTAGTTTGAGTGTCTTTGTCATGGAGAGTGTTGAATTTTGTCATGTGCTTTCTCTGAATCAATTGAGATGATTATGTGGTAGTTCTCTTTCATTCTATTGATGTGGCATTTTGAAGTGAAGTTGCCCAGTAGTGTCCGACTCTTTGTGACCCCATGGACTACAGTGTCCATGGAATTCTCCAAGCCAGAACACTGGAGTGGGTAGCCTTTCCCTTCTCCAGGGGATCTTCCCAACCCAGGGATCGAACCCAGGTCCTCCCGCATTGCAGGTGGATTCTTTATCAGCTGAGCCATAAGGAAAGCCCAAGAATACTGGAGTGGGTAGCCTGTGCCTTCTCCAGAGGATCTTCCCGACCCAGGAATTGAACCAAGGTCTCCTGCATTGCAGGTGGATTCTTTACCAACTGAGCTCTTGATGTGGCATATTACATTGGTTGGTTTTCGTATGTTGAACCCACCTCGTTCCAGAAATAAATCCTACTTTATGGTCATGGCGTCCCTTGGGATTTTGAAGGTTCTTTTCTTTTGGGAAACTTTATAATAGCTCTTTATAGAATAGTGTAGATGTGTGTAAGGCAACACCCTCATAAACTTAGAGCCATTTGATATAGATACTTCTCTCAGTCTATTACTCTTTTAGCTTTGTTACTTTTGTATATTACAGAAGGTTTTAATGTTTTTGAACCTGTCCTTTTTCTTTATTGTTTTTGTTACTATACAGCTGAAAAGTTCTGCTTTCATACAGGATAATTTTTCTATTTTATTTTTTGTTAGTTTTTTCCATTATGTTCTGAAATATTTCTCTTTCCAGTAGTTGGGGTTTGGTTTAGTTTAGTGCATGTGGAAAGTGGGGATTTATTTTCAGGTTTGAGATCTCCCATCTTATATAGTATAGTGAGTGGTTGAGAACCTGGGCTGTGGAGCCAGAGAGCCTGTGTTTCAGTCCTGGCTGCACCACTCACTAGCTATGGGACCTTGAGCACTAAACTCTGGGCTTATTTTCCTCATTTGTAAAATGTGGATAAGAATATATCTACCTCATTAAAAAAAAAGAGAGAGAGAAAAACTTGGCCGAGGGCCTGACGTATCATCAGTGCTAGTGAGTGTTAACTGGTATTGTTACCCCAACCTTATTATCACCCTGTTATTTATAGAAGTCTTCTCCGTATTTGGAGTTTTGTGGCCTGTTTTTGAGTTTTGTATTCTGTTTCATCAGTACTTTTATTGGTACCACATGGCATTGTTGTTGCTTGTGTCTTTTCATGCTGTTTTTTTTTTCCCTCCTGCTGTGGAACATTTATTTTTGTTCTGCAGTAATAGACATGATTAAAACCAGTGCAGAGAAGTACTGAGTTTATTGGGTAAGAAGTGTTATCTTGCTCTTCTTTATAAGTTCTCCAGGAAGATTTTTGAATCATTTTTGTCAGGTTTCAGAAACTAATCCTGTGTGAATTTTAGGGTTAAGTATCTACATTAATTTGGGAAAAATAACTGTCTTTGCTGAATGTCTGCCTGTCGCTGATAAAATCCACAACTTTAAACAAAACAAACTAATAATGTTACAGTAAGAAAACCTGGCTGACTGATAACTGAGGGAGAAATTGAAATAGTTATTAAAAGAACTGCCTGTTCCCCCAGAAGATAACAGAATTGGATGAATTTAGTCAAACATTCTTCCAAGGATCAGATAATCCTCGTATTGCATAACTGTCAAAAGGGTAGAAAAATTTCCTCTCAGAGGCAAGAGGATTCTGTTTCCTAAACCTGTTCATGTCTGTCTCCTCCACGCCACTGCGAGGCCCTCTAGGGCAGCGAGTCTGTCTTGCCCAGCACTTTTCTGTTGGAGGTGCTTGCTTAATCTAACTGAAGGTGCCTCAGCAAGGAAGGACAGCTTGCAGACCTGCCTTAGCTGTAAACATCGATGTGCCGGTGATGGGCCATTTCTGTTGTACACAGATGGGCCAGACTTCCCTGAGGACTGTGAGTTAATGCTGAGGCTTTAGGCCTTGAGAGAGGAGGGGAGAAATTGGAGAAGGGGGTGGTATGCCTCTGTATACAGAATTTTTTGAGCAGGTTGTCTGAAAACGGCATGAACTGCCTCACCTCAGTGTATTTTTATCATTGGACAGGTCTCACCAGAGTCCCGGGTGGTCTTGTAAGGGAGAGTTACAGCCCATAATAGACTGGGTTGCGTTCAGTTTATGTCTCATTCCTCGTCTCCTGCTCCTTTCCTCGAACTTTTGAACGTATTAAAAAAATGCACATTAAGGCAGAGTTGACAGTGTTTGGCAGCTTAACATGAAGGGTAGAGAGACGAAGAGATGAAGATAATTCGGATGCTTTGAAACAGTGCGCCTTAGGATGGTGCTTTTTAAGACTGAAAGCACAGTGGAAAACCATTCTGCAGGTGGATGGGTAAGCTCAGTTTTAGAAAGTTCACACAGTATGTGAGCATAAGAGCCCTAGGAAAACTTGTGTGGTATTTTTACATTTGTTGAATGTCTGTCATCTATCGGGCAGGGACTATAAGGTGAATCGCCTGAAGTTTTCAGTGGCCCATGTAGAAAGGCGCTGATGTGGTCTGAAGTGGAAATCTCTGGAACTGAGAGAGATGTAATAATGCAGATGCTTGTCCCGAGCTGGTGGTTTTCTGTCTTCCTCGGTGGGGCTGCCTCTGCCCCTTTTGCTTTGTTAGGGTGTGTGGTGTGGTGGATTCTTCCTGCTGCCATCTGTGCGCTGGTCACAGTGAGGGGCTGCTGAATGGGGCAGTGTGCGCTGTGCCCTTCTCCACAGCTGTTTCCTATAGTGAGGACTGGAAAACAATGACCTCATGATTTCCACAAGAAAACCTTTTATATATAGTCATGGAAAAGAAATCATTCAGCACTGAGTAATTTAAGGTTTTGTCCCCTGTAGCTTTTTCCTTCAAAATGATTCTTGTTTGTTCTGCTAATTAGTCGTTCATTGGCTGTTCCTCAAATGACCTTTTATGTTTCACAAACAGAATGTTTGCAGTGGAGCACATGGGGATATCTTGTTTTTTTGTTTGATTGTGGTCTTTCTCTGTTTAGAAACCATTGTTTTATGCCACGAACTGTGGCAGTTCCTAGAGGAACTGGCCCGTCACCCAGCATCTGTTGCTTCTTCCCTCCAGTTGTTGAGTTAGCGTTGTGTCCACAAACAAACAGTTCACACTTCAGAAGACTGCGTAGGACTGGTCAGGAAATGCCTTCGTTGCTTCTACTGTGGGGAACCTTTGTAAGCTCCTTACCAGCTTAGTAAATTTTTTTTTTTTGTCCCCTAACTTCTCTCTCTCTCTCTCTCTTTTTTTGGTTTTGTGAATTCTTTGATTTTAAGAGCAAGGCAAAGCTGTCTGGTTCTCAGGAATTTAAGAAATGATAATAATCATAATCACGGAAATACCATTTGTTTATATGGAGCCATATTATTTACAAGGTACATTCACATACAACTTTTTCTTTTGGCCTCGCCGTGTGGCACGTGGAATCTTAGTTTCCCCTGCATTGAAAATGGGAAGTGCTAACCACGGGGCCGCCAGGGAAGTCCCTGCTCCTCTCCTTTTGAAAAATCTGTGAACCCATGAATTCTGAACTCAGTCAGAAGCCTGGTATGGCTGAGGCCTTGGGGTGGTCACTGAGCCTCAGTTTCCTGATTTTCCTTTTCCTTGTCATGTGATAATATCAGCCTCACAGATTGTGTGTTTAACCACTGAACTGCCAGGGAAGTCCCTACAATTTTTTCATTTAATCTTCATGACAGCCCTGGGAAAGGAGCATTGCTATTCCTTTTAAAAAAGTAGGATACAGAGCTTCAGTGCTAGTAAGTAGAAGCCAGGACTCAAGCCTTGGGTGGTTTTTATGAAGTTAAAGGAGAAGTAAAGTAAGTATTTCAGAAATAGAAGGTGCTCATCCCAAGCCTATGGACACCCAAATTACCCTTTCCCATTTCTAAAGTCTGTCCTATTGACAGTTCTTCTTGCTGCCAGGTTAATCTTAAAGGTTATCTTTAATTACTTTATTTCTGTTTTCAAAAGTTGCCTTTAGTTTTTCTTTTGTATACAAAATGTATAAGTTTCTTAGTTTTGCGTTTAAACTTTTCCAGGAAAAAAGCATACCAGGCCCATTAAACAAAAAGTTACTCAGTAGACGTACAGTTATGTTAATTTGTCCTAAATGTTTCTAATGCTTACTTTGAATTCTGTACTTCTGTCATCTTGGGCTGGTGAAAAAAATTCACGGACAGGCAGCTGTCTGTGGACCACACTTTGAAGAGCACTGCTGTGCAGCTTCTCAGGGTCTGATTTTGTTTGTTTATTCCTTTAGTTTCAGTGAAAATATAGTCTATGCTTTTCCTGTAAAATGGTAGTTAGATCTAGAGGCTTAATGAGATTGATGGTTGAATTTTTTTTTTTTTTTTTAGCCCTCTTATTTTTTTCTGGTAAAGCTAGTTTCTGAAAAGCATTATCAGCTCCATCAGGAAGCCTGTCCTGTCTGGCTGCGTCACTCTCAGTGTTAGCAGTCATTGATGGTTAGTCCTTGGTCCATTAGTTCATTAAGAAATAGCGGTTTTAATTTTAACATGTCTCCTCACTTATTAGCCAGAGTACTTCTGTAGAGACTCTTGCCCTTGTCAGCGGTTTGGTTACATCAAAGTAAATTTTGAGAAGAAAGACAAGATAAATATTTGGTGGGTTTTTCCCCCTTATTTTCTGGTTTTCAAAATAATTACTTGATTTCCAAATATAGTGAGTTTTTTGTTGTAACTATACGAACTTATGGATTTAGACGTGTATTTGAAAGGTGTGTATAGTCAAAGCTATGGTTTTTCCAGTAGTCATGTACAGATGTGAGAGTTGGACCATAAAGAAAGCTGAGTGCCAGAAGAATTGATACTTTTGAACTGTGATGTTGGAGACTCTTGAGAATCTCTTGGACTGCAAGAAGATCCAATCAGTCAATCCTAAAGGAAATCAGTCCTGACTCTTCATTGGAAGGACTGATGCTGAAGCTGAAGCTCCAGTACTTCGACCATCTGATGTGAAGGACTGACTCATTGGAAAAGCCTCTGAGGCTGAGAAAGACTGAAGGCAGGAGGAGAAGGAGACGATAGAGGATGAGATGGTTGGATGGCATCCCCAACTTGATGGACATGAGTTTGAGCAAGCTGCATGAGTTGTGGATGAATAGGGAAGCTGGGGTGCTACAGTCCATGGGGTCACAAAGAGTTGGACACGACTGAGCAACTGAACTGGACTGAGTCAGTTATTAACTTTATTATGCCCAACTTGTCCTGTTTTTGGCCATTGAGATAAGTTGGCTACCAAGTCCTTTTGTAGTAGTCTGTGATGGCAATGCAAAATACAGGAAGTTAAGATTTTCCAGGCTTATCTTATATGTTTCCTGCTCCAGATGTGGAATCAGTCATTTCTTTAAGGAGACTTAGTTCCTTTTGGTCCAGATGGTTCTGAGAGGCCACAGTCGAGGCCATAGGGGTGTACCTGGTTTCCTGGGTCTCAGTAGACAGAGTGAGGAAACGTGTGATTTATAAGTCAAGAATTCATATTGATAATTTCGTTCTTGATGAAAGTAAAAGAGGAGAGTGAGGAGAGTGAAAAAGTTGGCTTAAAGCTCAACATTCAGAAAACTAAGATCATGGCATCTGGTCCCATCACTTCATGGGAAGTAGATGCGGAAACAGTGGAAACAGTGTCAGACTTTATTTTTTGGAGCTCCAAAATCACTGCAGATGGTGATTGCAGCCATGAAATTAAAAGACGCTCACTCCTTGGAAGGAAAGTTATGACCAACCTAGATAGCATATTAAAAAGCAGAGATATTACTTTGCCAACAAAGGTCCGTCTAGTCAAGGCTATGGTTTTTCCAGTGGTTGTGTATGGATGTGAGAGTTGGACTGTGAAGAAAGCTGAGCGCTGAAGAATTGATGCTTTTCAACGGTGGTGCTGGAGAAGACTCTTGCAAGTCCCTTGGACTGCAAGGAGATCCAACCAGTCCATTCTAAAGGAGATCAGTCCTGGGTGTTCTTTGGAAGGACTGATGCTGAAGCTGAAGCTCCAATATTTTGGCCACCTCATGTGAAGAGTTGACTCATTCATTGGAAAAGACCCTGATGCTGGGAGGGATTGGAGGCAGGAGGAGAAGGGGATGACAGAGGATGAGATGGCTGGATGGCATCACCGACTCGATGCACATGAGTTTGGGTGAACTCCAGGAGTTGGTGATGAACAGGGAGGCCTGGCATGCTGCGATTCATGGGGTCGCATAGTCGGACACGACTGAGCCACTGAACTGTACTGAACTGAATTTCATTCAGGAATTCAGGGTTTTTATTTAACCTCATTGATCTTAAATCTATATTTCTCCTAAGCTGAAAATCCTATTCTTAACCCTAGTGTAAATTCTTGTTTACATTATCTCACAATGCATTTGTAGTCTCATCACAATAATCTCAATATTAGCACCAACAGGATGAATATTTAAAAGTTTAAGATTAATTTTTGTCCCTAGGATGTGTCCTACTAGGACTGTGCAGTCGTATTTTTGTTTTAAAGTCTCTTGGAATAGTTCTCAAGTCTGACTTGGTCACCAATGTGATATATACATTCCTTTGTTCTTTTTGCTTTTGGTTTTGAGGAATTGTTTTTTGGAATTTAGTTTTGTTATGTAATTATATAAAAAATAAGATTCATTTGCCTGAAGTCAGATATACAAAACAAGATCTGTTCAAAGAAGTCTAGTTTCTGATGACTGTATTCTGTTCCCTTTCTCTGTAAATTTTATGATTTATTCTTTCATTGTTTTAGTAGCAGCAAATATGTGTGTTCATAATCTCTCTCTGACTTAAATAAATGTTAACACACATAATACATGATTTTCTTTATCTTGTTTTCTTCTTGTAGGTGACATGGGTGCTTAGCAGTTGCCCTGCATAGTGGGCTATTTTGTGTATTCCTTGTAACAGTGTAAGGTGGATATACATATTTTTTTCTGTTTTGTGGATGAAGAAACAGGCATTTCTCCAGACCTTTCATCCTCTAATTCTTGTTATTCCCATAGTGTTGGGTGCTGTCCTTTATGTTTGTATTCATAAGTGAATGAGCAGGGAGCTCACTTTTGTATCTTCTCTGCTTTGAGCAATGATGGGAGCAGAGAAGGACTGTTTTTAAACTGTAGGAAAGGAAATTCAGCCTTTTCTTTGAGGTCAGTGGCTCTCTATAGCTGGATAAGAACACATTGTAAAAAGAACCTTTTTCCTGATCAGAGGTGGTCCCAGCAATTATAATGATACATTTACTTGAAACATTCTTTAATGTTACCCCAAAATAAGAGTTCCTTTTTGACAGTGCAGTGACAGCTTGGTAAATCTCCCTCATTTTAGAGTCTTTTATGAAAGTTATAATAAAGTAGGATAGCTAAAGAAAACGCCTTTAAAAGCAACAGCTCATAGGAAATAGCTACCAGTTAATGATTTCAGGATTTTAATAGCGACAGGAAGGAAGGAGGGTAGCCTCATTTCCCTGCAGGCAAGGGAGATCGGGGAGCATGGGCAGCTCTTTATCTCATATCCAGCAGGAGGAAGGGTTAGCTGAGTTAGAGACCTGTTGGTCGCTGCCCTTTGAGCCTTTATTGTGACGTCAGGCAGCTGGTTAGGCTGTAGTTACTGCCCCACCCGCTTTCTGATGATGCTGATGTCTCTCTCAGGCTTCAGTGCCCGAGGCCAGTGCTGGGAGGAGGGTAAGGGCAGCCAGGGTACAGGTCTGCTCCTTTCTTTTCTTTCACTTTTCCAACCAGGGATCAAACCTGTGTTCCCGGCATTGGAAGCACGAAGTCTTAACCACTGGTTTGCCAGGGAAGTCCTTTTGAAAAATCCGTGAACCCATGGATTTTGAGTTTAGTCAGAATCCTGGTATGGTTGAGATGTTGGGGTAATCACTGAGCCTCAGCTTCCTTATTTTCCTTTTTGTTGCCATGTGATTGTATCAGTCTCACAACCTTTGGTTCCTTTACACCTGAGTGATGGAAACACTTTAGCAGGAAAACCCCACCAACCCAGCTTGTGAAAGCAAGCCTAGAACATGGGAAAGGGAGCTTGGTAGGAAGAAGATGTTGATGCTTTCCAGCTGTGGTCTGGAGAAGACTCTTGAGAGTCCCTTGGATAGCTAGGAGATCAAATCAGTCAATCCTAAAGGAAGTCAACCCTGACCATTCAGCTGGCATACTTTGGCCACCTGATGTGAGGAGCCAACTCAGTAGAAAAAACCCAGATGCTGGGAAAGATTGATGACATGAGGAGAAGGGGATGACAGAGGATGAGATGGTTGGATGGCATCACTGGTTCAAAGGACATGAGTTTGCGCAAACTCCAGGAGATAGTGAAGGACAGGGAAGCCCGGTGTGCTATAGTCCATGGGGTCACAGAGTCGGACACAAATGAGTGTCTGAACAACAAGGAAGAAGATGTGGAGACTTCTTCAAAAGGCCACTATAGTTAAGTGCTGAGGAAAAATAAATGTGTTCCACATAAAATTTTCTCTGGGTCTGGCCTTGTGATTCTGATTGTTTTGAGCTCACCTTTGATGAATGTGTGCTGACCTCTTGAATTATGGGTTGTTTTTGAAGGCGTGGGATTTAAATCTCCAGTGTAACAATGCTAGATGATTCGCTGAAGTGTCTGTTCCCCAGAGGGACTCTCTCTGCGTGATACATTCTGCATCATTTTGTTGTCACTATGATCTTTTTTGAGTGACAGTAATAACCCGTTCATCTGACTTTTTGAGGGAATAAGTGTTTTATGTAAGTTATTTCCTAGATAATTATTTAGATATCAAGTCTTTAAAAGGTTAAGTTTTCCCTTTTTGATAGATGGCTTGATAGCATATTTTACATACTCACTTTTCCAGGGAGGGAATCCTGGACATAGTTTACTCTCTCTGGTGATTTGGAGTATTATGAGCTTCATCTGTTGCACTCTTCTGTAATATGGAGGTATCTTTGGGGACAGTGGGACTGTGCAGGAATTGATAAATGGTCCAGAATTGCTTAGATTGTTTGAATTCTTTCTTCTGCTTTTGGTAATACTCCTCCTTGCTCTCTCCCATCCTCTATCACGGCCCTTCCTTAGTTTTCTCTTGCTTTGTCCGGTTTTACTTTATCCTGGGCATCTTCCTCATTCCTGTGTCTTGCAGTTTTTAATCTGCTTCTAGTTAACTAACCAGATAAGTAGAATGGACTCAAGAAACACTAAATAGTCTGCATTAGGGCCTGGGATCTGGCTAAATTAAGAAACTTTAGTATTTCCTTTTTGAAGTCATTAAAAAAAACCTTTTTACTGAAGTATGGGATACATACAGAAAAATGCATAACATCATTAGTGTACAACTCAATGAATATTAAATCCTAAAGTGATACTGAAGGACAGAAATGGTATGGACATAACAGAAGCAGAAGATATTAAGAGGTGGCAAGAATACACAGAAGAACTATACAAAAAAGGTCTTAATGACTCAGACAACCATGATGGTGTGATCACTCCCCTAGAGCCAGACATCCTGGAGTATGATGTCAAGTGGGCCTTAGGAAGCATCACTGTGAAAAAAACTAGTGGAGGTGATGAAATTCCAGCTGAACTATTTCAAATCCTAAAAGATGATGCTGTGAAAGTGCTTCACTCAATATGCCAACAAATTTGGAAAACTCAGTAGTGGCCACAGGACTGGAAAAGGTCAGTTTTCATTCCAATCCCAAAGGCAATGCCAAAGAATGCTCAAACTACCACACAATTGCCCTTGTTTCACACACTAGCAAAGTAATGCTGAAAATTCACCAAGCTAGGATTCAACAGTATGTGAACCGAGAACTTCGAGATGTTCAAGCTGGATTTAGAAAAGGCAGAGGAACCAGAGATCAAATTGCCAGCGTCCATTGGATCATCGAAAAAGCAAAAGAGTTTCAGAAGAACATCTGCTTCATTGACTATGCTAAAGTTTTTGACCATGTGGATCACAACAAACTGGAAAATTCTTCAAGAGATGGGAATACAAGATCAGCTTACCTGCCTCCTGAGAAATCTGTATGCAGGCCGAGAAGCAACAGTTAGAACCGGACGTGGAATAGCAGACTGGTTCCAAATTGGGAAAGGAAGATGTCAAGGTTGTATATTGTCACCCTGATTATTTAACTTATATGCAGAGTACATCTTTCGAAATGCCAGGCTGGATGAAGCACAAACTGGAATCAAGATTGCCAGGAGAAATATCAATAACCTCAGATATGCAGATGACACCACCCTTATGGCAGAAAGCGAAGAGGAACTAAAGAGCATCTTGATGAAAGTGAAAGAGAGAATAAAAAAACTGGCTTAAAACTCAGCATAAAAAAATGAAGATCATGGCATCCGGTTCCATCACTTCATGGCAAATAGATGGGGAAACAGTGAGAGACTTTATTTTCTTGGGCTCCAAAATCACTGCAGATGGTGACTGCAGCCATGAAATTAAAAGATGCTTGCTCCTTGGAAGAGAAGTTATGACCACCCTAGACAGCATATTAAAAAGCAGACACATTACCTTACTGACCAAGGTCCATCTAGTCAAAGCTATGGTTTTTCCAGTAGTTATGTATGGATGTGAGAGTTGGACCATAAAGAAAGCTGAGCACCAAAGAATTGATGCTTTTGAACTGTGGTGTTGGAGAAGACTCTTTGAGAGTCCCTTGGACTGCAAGGAGATCCAACCAGTCAATCCTAAAGGAAATCAGTCCTGAATATTCATTGCAAGGACTAATGTTGAAGCTGAAGCTCTGATACTTTGGCCTCCTGATGCAAAGAACTGACTCATTGGAAAAGACCCTGATTCTGGGAAAGAATGAAGGCAGAAGGAGAAGTGGATGACAGAGGATGAGATGGTTGGATGGCATCACCGACTGGATGCACATGAGTTTGAGCAAGTTCCAGAAGTTGGTGATGGACAGGGAAGCCTGGCGTGCTGCAGTCCATGGGGTCACAAAGAGTTGGACGCGACTGAACTGACTGAACTGAAAGTGATATTATCAACCAGATCAAGAAATGGGTTGTCACTAGCTGTCCAGAAGCTCCCTTTTTTTGGCTCCTCCCAAAACCTATATCCTCCCTCTTCCCCAAATGTAACCACTTTCCTGGCATCTAACATCATTGATTAGTTTTGCCTGATTTTGAATTTTACTATAAGTGAAATAAAAATATTTTTTATTAAAGACAGCTGTACTGAGATGTGATTTATATACTGTGTACTTGCCCATAAAGTGTATATAGAATTCCGTAATTTTGAATATATTCAGTGAGTTGTGCATGCAACATCTCAATTTTAGGACATTTTTATTATCCCCAAAGAAACCCCATATCAATTAGCAGTCATTGTTCATTGCCCCCAGGCTCCCAGTGCTAAATGTTCACTAATCTGCTGCTGGTTTCTATAGATTTTCTTATTCTGAACATTTCATAGAAATGGAATCATTCAACACTTGGCCCTTGTATTTGACTTCTTTCACCTAACCTGATGTTTTTCAAGGTTATGTTGTACCATGAATCACAACTTCATTCCCTGTGATGGCTGAAAAGTACTCCATTATATGAATGCACCATGTTCTGTTTATGACACGTGTTGATTGACATTGAGATTGTCTCTTCTCTTTGACTATTAATGAATAATGAGGCTGTGAACATTCGTCCCAGGTGGTGCAGTGGTAAAGAATCCACCTGCCAGCGCAGGAGACACAAAAGACTCGAGTTCGACCCCTGGGTCAGGAAGATCCCCTGAAGCAGGAAATGGCAACGTACTGCAGAAATCTTGCCTGGAGAAACCCATGGACAGAGGAGCCTGATGGCTTATAGTCCATGGGATTATAGAGAGTTGGACAAAACTGAGCGCCTGAGCACACACCCACACACGAATACTTAACTACAAATTTTTGTGTGGAAATGTGTTTTCATTTCTCTTGGATGTATACCTGGGAATGAAATTTCAGGGTCATATGGCAACTCCAAGTTTAACTTTTTGAGCACCTACCCAGCTGTTTGCACAGCGCCTGCAGCATTTTACATTCCCACCATCGCTTGTGTGAGGGTTCCAACTTCTCTACATCCTCGTCAGTATTTGTTATTGCCTGTCTTCTAGTATAGCTATCTTAGTGGGTGTGAAGTGGTATCTCAGTGGCTTTTATTTGCGGTAGGGAGTCTTTTGTGTCTGGTTTCTTTTGCCAGAATTCGTTTTGAGTAACATCTGTTCTGGTAAGTGTAATATCTAAAATATGGTAGAAAACTTGGAAAATATGTGACAGTTGAAAAAGGAAAATTGAAAATGTATAAAAGTTGTTTAGCATATTTTTTCCCCTGTTTTGTGTGTTTTAACATAATTGAGATCAAACTATAATTTTGCATTGTGTGATTGTCTTCATATTGTATTATATAAGTCATTTTTTTTAAACAACTCTTTAGATGAAGGTTCTAGTACCTATTTTTGGGTTGTTTCTGGTTGCAGTGAACATATTTTTAACATACAGTTTCATTTTGACTTTTTCTTCAGGATATTTAGAAGTGAAATTCCTGTCAGAGATTATTTATTTTGAAGGTTCTTAAATCATGTTGTTTCTTCATTTTGGGAAGGGTTGTGCCATTAGTAGTGTAAGAATGTCTGTCATACCCCACTGTTGCAGGAAAGAAATCCTGAAGTTGATAAGTGGGAAAGAGCATTTTATTGTTTTGATTTGCGTTTCTTCATTGATAGTGAAGGTCACACAGCTTCATCTGTTCTTTAAAGTGGGAAGACGCCCATATGAGAGTGACATTGGGATAATTTAGGGAATTACCCGGTTTGAATTTCACAGACTTCTTTTTGTTTGCTCTCTGTGTCTTCACATACTCTTTGAGTTAGCTTTCATGTTCTACAGGCAGATAAACAAGTCCTGTACCGACTGTGTGTGTATGCCTGTGTGCTAAGTAGCTTCAGACATGTCTGACTCTCTGTGACCCCATAGACTGTAGCCTGCCAGGCTCCTCTGTTCTTGGGATTCTCCCGGAAAGCATTCTGGAGTGGGTTGCCATGCCCTCCTCCAGGGGAATCTTCTCGACCCAGGGATCAACCCTTGTCTCTGGCATCTCCTGCATTGGCAGGCGGGGAATCCTCCCTGTACTGACTAGCATTGGCTGAAATTGGGGCATGTCAGACCAGGTCTAGACTGGAAAGGTTCTAGCACTTTCCCCGGGAAAGCACAGAGCCTGAATAAGCTGGAGGCTGCCCCTGTGGTGGTTGTGTGCTGCCTGCTTCTCGAAGTGAGGGTTGAAGGAACCCGCGGAGGCTGGCCAGATTTGGAGACTACAGCTGTGTGTGGCTTCCTAGTCAGCCTGGCCCAGCTGTCAGGCATGCACAGTGCTGGGCGTGGAGGAGAGTGATATGGCAGGTCTGTGACCTGAAAGCCTCGTGAGCCAGTTAAAATTTATTTGGAGTGCTCTGGGTTTATGGCAATATGAATGTGTAATTCATAGTGAAATTGACTGGGTCTCTGCTTATGAATAACATCTCTTGATTACTAGTAATTAATGTTTTAGTTATCAAAATGCAATCAGAATATTGATTCAAAGCAAGATTATTTCCAGAATAATTTGAGTCCCTTTAGAAAATTGTCTGTTTGGTCAAAAACATTTTAGATCTGATTATCATGAAATACCAACATATTCAAAATCATGAGGATGTATACTTTGCCAGTGAACACACACACTGATTATAGAAGTTTATTTGGCCCTGGAGTAGTTCAGGGCCTCATGCCTCCCCCTCTCTTGTCTTTGCCACTCTGTTCCACCTCCAGTTATGGGTAGGTCTCTTTGTTGCTGTTGTTCAGTCACTAAGTCATATCCAATGCTCGCGACCCCATGAACCATATAGCATACCAGGCAGGAATGCTGGAATGTTCAAGAATACTTCTCTGTTCATGGGCATTTCCAGGCAAGAATACTAGAGTGGGTTGCCAGTTCCTTCTCCAAGGGATCTTCCTGGACCAGGGATCGAACCCATGTCTTCTGCATTGACAGGCGGACTCCTTACCATGGAGCCACTGGGGAAACCCATAGTTCTCTTCACTTCCACCCCGCAGGGGAGTGACCCTCAGTTGAGAACGTCACTGGCCTCTGTGAAGGTGAGCAGGACCATGTGCTGAGCCCATAAGCCAAGCCCCTGTTTCCCCCTTGTCTTCCCACCCCTTCATCAGGAAGCTGAGGCTGCTGCTCTGTTTTTCTCTTCCTAGAGCTGAGCTTTCACCTCCCACCCTGCAAGCCGGGAGGCCTAAAAAGACCCCTGGTGGGTGGCTGGAGGCATAAACTCTCTTTCTTTCCTCTCTCTTTCCCTCATTTTTCTTTGGTCCTGGTTGCTTTTCCCCCTACTGGTAAGATCCAAAGGTTGATTTAGGTTTTGGGTTTATGATTAATAAGGCAGGAAACTTTGATTTGAAACTCGCAAGATCTGTCTAGCAGAGAAAAAAATTCTTAGCATAGTGCAGCCTGACTCTTAGGGATTTGGGGCCAAAACCTCAGCTAGAAATAAGGTCTGTTTGTTTTGTTGGTGGTTTTTTTCTTTTTTTTTTGCCAGCCCTTTGTGTGAATGAGATTCGGTTCCTTGGCCAAAATACTAGAGTGTGCTAAGATCTCCTTGTGTACCACTTGGTTATCGTTATCAACAAATTCATTTAGAAAATGTGGAAAACAGTGAAATATGTAAAGGAAAAAATCATTCCAAACTTGCCCCTTTAAGGTAACGGTTATTAATGTTTTGGTGTATATTTACAAGGATAAAAAGCTAAAAGATCTTTAAAAAATGTTTTTTCAAAGTTTGAAACCAAACTCATATGTAGTTTTCTATCTTCTTTCCACTGAATTTTATTATATATATATTTTTAGTATTTTCTAAAACTTTCAAACGTTTGTAATGTTCTGTGGGAGGACTATACAGTAACTTCTTGGATTTTTAGATGGCTTTTCCAGTTTTTGTTTTGAGTGTGTTTATTTATTTTGGCTGTGCTGGGTCTCTGTTGTTGCGGAGGGCTTTCTCTAGTTCTGAGCGGGCGCCCCTCTCTAGCTGCGGTGTGCAGGCTGCTCACCGCAGTGCCTTCTCTCACTGTGGAGCATGGCCTCCAGGGCCCGTGAGCTTCCGTAGCTGTCGGCACAGGGGCTCAGTAGCTGTGGCTTGCCCGGCTTAGTTGCCCATAGCATGTGGAATCTTCCCAGACCAGAGATCAAACCTGTGTCCTCTTCATTGGCAGATGGACTCGCCTCCACTCTGCCACTAGGAAAGTCCCTGTTTTGAATTTTAACTGTTGAAGATTATTGCATTTCCCATATGATGACCTTTTAGTCACATCAGGGCTTGGGTGTTTCCTTTTTTGATTTTGTTGATAGCTAAAATTCTCCCTCTTCCTTCTTCTTCTTTTTTTTTTTTTTTAAGTTTTTTAAAAAGCTCTATTTTACTATAGTTGGGAAGAATCTTAGATTGTGTAGGAAAATGTCGAGGAGACTAAAAAGAAGACACTTGAGTTTCTTGAGTTAGTTGATCGGATGCATAAACACATTTTGGTGACCCAAGTTAACTTTGGAGTTGGCTCGGCTTGGCCAGTAAGAGGGTCCTAGGACGGATGGAATGACGAGATCAGAGTCATCTCCACCAGCAGGCCAGCCTGAGCATTATAAGGTGAACGCTCCCCTTTATATTTGCTATTGGCAGACAGATGCAGCTCTCCCAGGGCAGATGGTTGACTCTCTGGTTTGCTTTCTGTAGCAACCGGGGATGCTCAGGCAGGGCATATTTCTTCACATGCAGCAAGCTGATCTGCTGACATAGTCCGAATTCCTCCTTACTCCTTGAATAATAACATTTCAATTAGATAGATTGCATTTTTCTTTCTGGGCCATATTTCAGTCATAGGAAAAAATGCTAATTAGAACAAAACAGACACTGATTAACACAGATTTATTTAAAAGCAAAGCAGCTCCCAGAAGCCTCAGGCTTGGTGCAACTGTAGGTCAGTCTCCAGCATATGTTTTGTGTCAGCATTGAGACTGGCGCTCAGGATGAAGAACCCAAGCCCTACATGATCCTGAGTTGTATAATGGAAAAAACTATTCATTGAAAAAAGTAATTATGGGTAAAAATGTTTCAAGGTCATTTTAATCAGATACGGGCTTCCCTGGTGGCTCAGCTAGTAAAGAATCCACCTGCAATGTGGGAGACTTGGGTTTAGTCCCTGGGTTGGGACGATCCCCTGGAGAAGGGAAAGGTTACCCACTCCAGTATTCTGGCCTGGAAAATTCCATGGACTTTATAGTCCATGGGGTTGCAAAGAGTCAGACAGGACTGAGTGACTTTCACTTTAATCATATGAGGTTGGAGAATAGTGATAACACTGGACAAGTTACTTTACTGAGCCCAAGGTCTGTAAATAATGATGTTAATATTGTACTTAACAGCCTAGGGAATTTCTGGGGATTAATTTTTATAGGAAATAACACTTATAAAAGAATTAGTACAAAGCCTGATACATTAAAGGCACTCTAATATTAACTTGTTATTATTATTCTTTGTGTCACGTACTGTATTTGCTAGGTTTCTAGAAAATAATAGTGAATAAGACATCCCCGAGCAGTCTAGTGGTAGAGACAGATATGAGATTACGTATCCTGGTGTTTTGAATAAAATGCAGTAATTGATGTAATGCAGTTATGACAAAAGAGCCTCCCGTAAGTTTTCAATGCTTTTGGAACTGAAAATTTAGTGTATTTTTAGCATGGCATGCTCTGTCTCAGTCGTGGCTTCACATTAGAAATAGAATTATTAAATCACATTTGAAAAACAAAACTGTTGATGAACAGGCCCCACCATAGACCTAATTAAGTCAGTATCCCATGGCTGCTGCCACTTATGGTTTTTATTTGTTAAATAAAATTTCCCAGGTGATTCTGTTGTACCACCATGAGCCAAGAGCCAGTGCCTTAGATATTTCCTTCTCTTTTTCTTTGTCATTTTCCAGGATTATACTATACCATAGGCTAATTCCTTGCTTTTTTCTTGACTTTTGAAACTTACATGATGACAGGTATTTTGAGTTTAAAATGCTTTTGTGATTTCATGAAAGCCTCACAGTGGTCAATTTAAAAAAGTGTTATCATCCCCGTTTTGCAAAAAAGATAGCCAAGGCTCAGAAAAACTATACATTAAGTAAAAGTTGGGCTTAAACCCAGGTATTCAGAATCCAGTCTTTCTGTTTCTACTGCATTTCTACCAGAAATATTCAACCAGTGTGGAAATACTTGAAGGTCTTCTCTTGCTGCTGTGTTTTCTATTGATACAGCTTTATGATCTGTTGAAAAGTCTTGTTCATTGTTCATCTGGCTGAACCACTTGTGGTCTGTTTCTTTTATTCTGGCTCTAATGCTCTCGACCATACTTCCAGCCTTAGCTATAATTTCTTGAAATGCACTAGCCATTTCTCAGTCCTTCTATTACAACTTTTTCTTTTATAAAAGAAGAATAAACCCTTTCCTAATTTTTATTTCATCAGTAAGTTCCTGCCACCAAGTTGTTCTGGTATATATTAATTTAATATTGAAAACTAGTAACTATACGTATCCCTTGCTGTCCAAATCTGTTTTCCTTTCTAAATTTGGAACTTGAGAACTTGGACATAGGGGATACCTGTGCTTGAGCTACCCTTTGTTTGGCTGTCGGTCTGGAAGGATCAAGGAGCTCTGTACCAGAATAACTCACTCTTCCTTACGGCCAAACGTGAACACATGAACAAGTGGTGTGTGGCGATCTCTGCAGGCCTCGCTGAGCTGTCGTTCCCTAGAAGGAAACTCCTTTCCCGTTGCCTCCTTCCTCCTCTTTCTCCTCTCCTCCCCAGGGTCCCAGCTCCACCTTTCTGAGGAAGGAGAGGGAGCAGAGGGAGATCCTGGGGGGTGGGAGTGGAGGGCATTCCAGGCGTAGGGACCGTGGAGGCCGTCCAGTCTCTTTCAAGGGCGGTAGTTGCCCCGGCTGGCTTAGTCCTGAGGGCCTCTCTGCCTCGTTTGCGCTGTTATGTGAATAGACCTCCCCACCGCAGGTGAAGATACAGGGAGGAAGGGCTGGATGAAGGTCACAGAGAGCCCTGTTGAATGTGGCTGTGTCCTATACCCTGGCATGGAATTCTGTTTTACAGACACTTTGTCTGTCCCTGTTTTTTATGGGTCGTATCTGCTTTTACGGTTTTCATCGATTAGTACCAATTGCATCCCCTATGTTTTTAGTTAGGTTTTTCATCAGCTTAAGTGTCCAGAAGGTCAGATATAAGAGATGAAACTTTTCTCAGGACAAGTGCTTATCGTTCTGTCCTTTCCAGCATAGCTCAGAAACCAAGTTTCAGTTTTATATCTTTCTCTTAAAATGTAAATATATTGTCCTCCCAAGTTCTTCTATTCTTTTCCAGAATCACTGAAAGTAAATTCTGTGTTCCTTCTGGCATAGAACCAAGGAAAGTGAGTGGTGATTTGGTTTGATGAGTTTTGGCAAGCTACCTTTTCTCCTAAAGAGTAAGCCAACTCCTGATCGTTCATGTCAGATATTGCCACATCCATTCCCCATGGAAGGAAATCACCAATAGCCACTGCTTTGTCATCTTTTTGGAGTTAGGTAAAGGATGTCTTGAACCAGTTACTGTATTTTCCCTGGAGCCCAGGATTCTGCTGCTTCAGTCCTAGGGCTGTATGGAATGAAAGGACCTCATGTCATGTCTAATTTTTTTTTTGAACTCCAGTTGGATAGACTTCATTCTTTTTCTTTTCTGCTTCCAACTCATTTTTTCCCCCCTTTAAGGGAGAAAAAACATTCTCTGTAGTTCTAGACCTTAAGGTTTTATTTGAAGTGTGAAGAGAAATTTTAAGAGGTTTGAAGGCCCTAAAAATGTGTTTTGACTTTTACTCATTGTTTAGTAACTAGATGTTAGGGATCATCTTGAATGAAAAATTGGAGAGATGGTTAGGTTTATTTATAGTAGTACATAAAGTATTTAAAGCAGCAGTTTCCAGTTTAATGTTTTTACAAATCAGCCTCATACGCAGATTCTGCAAAGTAGACACAGATGTGTAAGGTTACACAGATGTGTAATTTTACAGATGTGTAATTTTAAGAGGGTTCATACTCTTGTCATAGAAGTGACAAATTTATATGATTTCTCAGATGGCAGAAATATTTACAAATGACATATTCTAGTGATAATCAACTTTAAAAAAAATCTGCAAAACTAGAGGAGGATTAACTTTATGACATCAAATAAACTAAGATTTAATTAGAAAAAAAATGATAAAAGACAAATGACAACAGTGTCAGATGAGGCCCCAAAGAAAAACCAAATCACTTGCTGGTATTCTAGGGGCAGAGTTTGGGTAAAGATGTGAGATGCCAGGGTCTCTGTGCTGGTCCAGCTCAAGTGCTTCCTTGTGTGAGCAGTGGTCAGGTTCAGTGAGTTCCCCGAGACAGCCAGCGGTGTGGGGCGGGGCCGCGCTGGAGCCCAGGCTCCTCGGCTCCTGTTATGTTCCCTCTTCTGTAACACACATTAAAGGATGGTTCCTAGATTATTCTGTGTTTTGGTTTGTCTGGGGAAGAAGTGAAATGGTCCCAGTAGTCCCTTGGGTCTCTGCAGTGGGAAGAAGTCACCGCTGTGAAGAGGGAAAGGAGCCTTTGTGTTGTGTTTGTTCAGTGAGGTTTCCTGTAAAATCTCCTTTAATTTGAGATGCTGTGATTTAGGATGGGCTTGGCCCTAGAGCAGATTTGGCTGTAGTTAGAGAGGGCTGTGGAAGTCCTGTTGCTTGTCGAGTCGTGCCCAACAAGAATCTTGCTGAGCAGCTTCAGCACATCACCTTTTACACAGCGATTGGAGAAGTGCTGGATGAGTTGAAGTGATAATGGCAGGAAGCGTAAATCAAGTTTCATGCCATCTTGATAAAGAATTGAATGTTGTCCCCACCCTGAATTTGATGGACACTGTGCATAAAGTATCTGTTTTGACACATAGAGAAGCATTTTATTTCCGCTAATTTGTTTCTTAGGACGCATATGCTGGGAACTACCCCTCCTCTACTTTGGAAGTAAATAAAGGAGAGGGTCTTGAGCAGAAGCTGGTTATGCTGCCAGCATTTTGCATGCTTCATCTATATGCCAGGAGGCTTGTCTTTATCCCTGCTGAAACAAAAGTTCCTCTTGGCAGTTGGCCTCTGCTTCCTCCAGAAAACAAAAACAGCGTTCCTGCCGCCCTGTCTGTAACTTCTCTGAATCCGTAACTATCCTTCCCTCCTCTGCTGTCTCTCCCCGCTCCTGTTTAAGGCAGCTCCTCTGCCTCTTTTCCCAGTCCTTCCTTCTCCCTTTACTGGAGAACCCTTTCTTCAAGCGTGTCCTTTCGGTTTGTTAGCTTCTTCCCTCAGCACTTAAGTCCCTCTGTCCTTTAAGTGCGCCCTCTGGAGAATTAGAGCATCACTCTTCCTTCCTTTTATAACGAAGCTTCTTGGATACGAAGAGTGGTATTCTTGATACCGTTCAGCTGCCTTGCCTTTTCTTCTCCTTTGCCTTCTCTGATCTGTGTCACTGAAATGGAGCAGGAATCAGTCTCTTAATTTGCTATTGTGAAGTATCCCCCTCTGTGCTTGTCATCCCTGACTTTCCTGTGGTGGTTTGAGTCGGTTCCATCTCCTTTAGGGTTTCTTCTCCTGCACCTGTGTGGTGCCGCTCTCCTCTGGCTGTTCTGTAGGATCCTCTTCTCAGGCTTCTTTTCTTGGGGCGTGTCCCTTGTGTAAGATTACGTCCCAGATGCCCACCTTTTCTCATTAAATGTTCCTTGGGTTATTTCTCTATGCTCATAGGATAGAGTGTCTTCCCGGTGGCTCAGATGGTAAAGAACATGCCTGCAACATGGAAGACACAGGTTCGATCCCTGGGTTGGGAAGATCCCCCTGGAGAAGGAAATAGCAACCCACTCCAGTTTTCTTGCCTGGAGAATCCCATGGGCAGAGGAGCCTGGAGGGCTACAGTCCATGGGGTTGCAAAGAGACATGACTGAGTGACTGACACTTTCACTTTCACAGGATAAGTGTATGTGCTCTGATTGAACTTACCAGCTCAGATCTTCTCCCTGAGCACCAGACCTCTCCTCACTGGGGATCCTGTGAGTCCCGCAGACTTATCTTGTTCACAGTTCCGCAGGCCCCCGTCTCTTCCTCTGTTCCCAGTTTCTTTATCCACCGAAATCAGAAGCTAAGAGCCTCGGTGTCATCCAGATGTCTTCTGTGTACCACTCAGTATAGCGTCGTCACTCGTGGGTTTCTCTTCCCGCCTGAATCAGCTGCAGGCTCACCTGCTAGTGCTGCTGATTTCTTTTCTTTCTTTGTTTTTACTGATCCATTTTTCTTTGCTAGGAGGTCTCTTTCTTCTGTGGATCACACTCTTCCACTGTCCATCACAGTGGCTCTAGTTTTGATTCTCCTAAATGAGAAAGTAATTATGGCCACAAGCCAAACCATTTCAAAATGGAGCAAGATGTCAAGCAGATGAGATGCTACAGAGGGATTGAGGAAAATGAAGACTGAGAAAGAAGGAATTAGACTCGGCGATCAGGTGGTGTCAGACCTCTGGTGAGTTCTGTAGTGCAGTGATCTCGTGGCCCACACCCACTCCCCCTTTTTCATACCTGCTTCTGAGGTGGTGTCCACATGGTATCCTTCAGGTCACACAAATTCTTGTTACCAGGGTCCTTTCTCTTCCTTGTTCCCTTTATTCTGTTAGTGAGCTTTGCCCATGACACCTCCATATTCTCTCTCATTTGTGTTCCTTTAAATTTTTTCCTCCTTAAATTCGAATTTTGTAAATCATCTTGTTACTCACATTGAATTTGGTCATCAGTTTGGGATGGTTCTTCCTAAGTAAAGATTTATCCCTTTTCATCTCTGTTATCATTATCTTAATTAGAAAATACAGTGGACAGTTAGTTCTTTGGCTTACTTTGTCATTCTTCAACTTTTAACACTGTTGATCACTCTCTCCTTAGCTATCTGCTCTTGACTCTTGGGACTTCATTATATTGATTTTCTTGCCACATCTTTGATGGCCTTTTCTTGGTCATCTTTAAGGGCCTCCTAAATAGAGCAGTCCTCTGGATTCTGTTCTCTGGCGGATCTCTCATGATCTTGTCTGGACAGTGTCAGTCATACTCATGATTTCAAGGACCACTCATCCCTTCACCCCGAAATCCTTGTCCTGAGCACAGACTCTTTCACTGAGTGCAAGACCTGTTTTTTTCAGTTGCTTACCAGGTATGTCCATTTGGAGGTTCCACAGAACTTCAGATACAGTGGATTCCAATGGGAATGCGTCACTCTCTTTTTCAGACTTCTTCCTTTTTTTTTTTTTTTTTTAATGTTGTTATGATGAAGGGACCCAGCAGCAGCCCATCATTCAGATAAAGACACATGAATGACGCTAATGCCTCCTTCCTCATTTTGCACACTCGTTAGGTCATGTGCTTGGGTGTGCTAAGTCGCTTCAGTCGTGTCCAACTCTTTATGACCCTGTGGACTGTAGCTCTCCAGGTTCCTCTCTCCATGGGATTCTCCAGGCAAGAATACTGGAGTGGGTTGCTGTGCTCTCCTCCAGGGGATCTTCCTGACCCAGGGATCAAAGCCCACGACTCTTATGTCTCCTGTACTGGCAGGTGGGTTCTTTACCACTTGGACCACCTGGGAAACCCTCATTAGGTCACAAATCTTATCAATTCTGCTGCCCCAATTTTGGAATCGCTTTCAAATTCGCCCTCACAGACTTAGCTTAGACCCTTAATCTCGTCTCATAGTTTCGTTTGTCTCCTAACTGTGCTTCCTTTGTGCAGTTGTCTCCCCTTCTTTCTCCCTGCTTTCAAATCCATTACTGATAGCTCACATTTGAGTGCTTATTATATGTCACTTATTTGTGAAATGTTCTGCATGTATTCACACTTAACCATCACACTAAACATTTATTATCCTTTTTACTTTGGAGCAGAGTAGGCCAGGCCTCACCAATAGTAAGCGGCAGGACAGAGATTTGAATTCAGGCTATATGCTTCAGAGCCCGTGATCTTAATTTTAATTCACTGCTTTACCTGCAGCCTTTCACTGGCTACTCCTCTTTGCAAAGACCAGAATCTTTGGAAGCAAGTCACTGTCACAGTCAAGGTGGTAGGGTTGGGGTTATGGGGGTTAAGGTCCAGCTCCTGGAGGAGAGATTCTTGACACATTATTTAGAATTATTCTTTAAGGGAGATTTGCCTCTTCCTACTTATTTACTCAGTCATTTACCTTATGTGGACTTATTTTATACTTTGGCTTATCATCCAACACTGTAATAAATACTTTTACCAATTCCCATTTTTTCTTTTACTTTAAAAAAACTTGAAGTTATAATTGGCATATAACATATTGGTTGCAAGTTAACATAATGATTTGGTATTTGTAACAGTTCTTATATTTAAGATGTTCAAGTTTCAACCGTTTTTTTTTGTTTTTTTTTTTCTATTAGTGAATTAGAAGTGAGTTTTTTTTCTATTAGAGGTCTTAGCATGCTGTTTTGATGGTTTCCTTTAGACCATGTTCCTAAAAGCAGGATTGTTGGGTCGGTGCATTTAAAAGTTTTTGGTGCACAGGTGGGGCTTTTCTGGTTTCATATCTGCTGTCTTTATAGGAAGTACTCACTAACACCCTTGAGATCTTGCATTCCTCTTTGGGATTATGGATGGTTTATCTTTAAAGCCAGAAACTCACTATTCATGTTGATTTATCTACCCGTTTAGAGTATTGTGTCAAAGAATGCACTGCAGTATCGGGGAAATTCCCAGCACGATGCCCAGGAGTTTCTGCTGTGGCTTTTGGACCGAGTTCACGAAGACCTCAATCACGCTGTGAAGCAGAGTGGCCAGCCTCCTCTGAAGGTAAGGGCACGCCCCTGGGGCGCTCAGGGAGTGCTGAGCTGGATGGAGGAAGGAGTGAGTGTAAATTCTTCCAAACCTCCTCTGGGTAGTTGTTGCAGTTTGTAGTTAGTTAATACTGTGAAATTGACTAAGTGAGTTTCGTGGATACTTAGAGGCTGTCTCCCGCTGCACTGCGGCCACCACCACTGTGCTGGCAGTTGTCAGGAACAAGAGTCGCTGTCTCCAAGGAGCTTACACTCGTGAGAGGGGACACATGTGCCTGTATACCTTTAGACTGACATTAGACTCAGTAAACTGTCTTTAAAGCAAAAATTTGCCTTCTATTCCAATGAGACATAGTCTGTAGATCA
Organism: Oryx dammah; assembly: GCF_014754425.2. NCBI lineage: Eukaryota > Metazoa > Chordata > Mammalia > Artiodactyla > Bovidae > Oryx > Oryx dammah. The sequence continues at coordinate 177,847,165 of NW_024070186.1, read as the reverse complement.
CTGGAATGTGATCTACACACAAAGAGGAAATGTGTGAATGTCTCTGCTGTTAGGATTAGACTTGAGTGTAGGAACTGAACCCTTAGAATATTCTTACTGAAAATCAGTGATTCATTATCAGTTTTTTTTTTAATGTAGTCTTAATATGACAGACAAAATGATTTATGTAATGGAAATAAAGTGTTGTTCTCCTCTCATAGCTTTAAAAAATTTTGATAATTCTATTCTATACCTCAGATTTTAAATTTCTAGTTTTGGTAAGCTGTTAAATTATTCTGATTCAAGGTCCTTTGACCCTGAACATTCTGTACTGTCATATGACTGTGCGCTTGTAGCTGACTCTCCCTCCAGATTAAGACATACTCAAGATCAGGCGCTGTGTCTTACCTCTCTTTGTATCCTTATGCCTTTTGCAGCTCTCTCTGCACGTGGTACCTGATGCTCAGTAACTAACTGTGGTGATGGGGAGGGGGATGAAAAACTTAGGTAAAATGTGAGTAGAATGATTAGGCCTAAGTAGGCAGCAGAGCTAATAGGTGCTAGAGAATAAATTCCCTTTAGGCAGGAATTGGTACTTTTGAATGGTTGAGATTATTCCCTGGAAGAGGTTGGAGGGAGCCTGTTGAGAGCAGGAGGAGGATTGCAGCGCTCAGGGGAAGGACTGCCCAAGGGCCTGGATGGTGTGGAGAGACGGACAAGCGCTGTGTCTGGGAGAGCCTGTGAGGCCATGAATCCATGCGACCCACGTCCTGGCAGCTGTGTTCTGGTTCCTTGAGCAGATGCCTTTCCCTGAAACATCTGGATCTGATGCAGATCTGGCAAAGGCAGTCTGGGACATTTGTGACATCTTTAGGCTCATCATCAGTTAAGACCTGGCACTTCTAGTCTGTGAAGTTGTACTTTATTTATTATTTTTAGCCACCATCAGAGACTGATATGATGCCTGAGGGACCATCTTTTCCTGTCTGTAGCACTTTTGTACAAGAACTTTTTCAAGCCCAATACAGGTATGAGCAAATTAAATTTCCCTTATGTTGTCTGCTTATATAGTTCGAGGTGATCTTAATGGGAGTGTCTTACATTCTTATTTTTGAAGATCTTCTTTGACGTGTCCTCATTGTCAGAAGCAGAGCAACACCTTTGATCCTTTCCTCTGCATTTCTTTGCCAATTCCTCTACCCCACACAAGGTAAGAACAGAGTTAATCAAATTAAACCTGTGTTCCTATATGTTCCTTTTCTTCCGTAGGTTCCTCTGTCGGGGCTTCTTACATATTTAGACAAGTAATAGCATTAGTGATAAATTGAATGCAGGCATTATTAAGGCCTTAGAGAAATTTATAAATGCCAGTCTGGGCCTGTAGGGTCGGCAGGTACATGGGGCAGGCAAGTCTTTTTGGTTGGTCTGGTTGTATTCTGTTCAGCTGGTTGTCCACCTGTAGTATGGGAGCTGGAGAAGGTTGTCGAGTGCCTCCTGGAGCCTCTAGAGACCTTGCATTACACTTTTAAATTAGCTGTTTTATTTGAACTGTTCCTCAAAAAAAAAAGTTACGCTGTTTTAAAGAAACCACAAGGCACAGGACCAAGTATTGGTACGCTGTATGGTGGTTTTAGAAACGCTGCCCTTTCCAAGGCGTTCTTCAGCGCTCTCACAGGAGCCTGTGGGCACACGTCCATCTCCTCTGCCATCTTGAGCCGGTTCTCTCGAGTTATTATCGATGGATAGTTCTGCCTGGGTCCAACTGAAGGTGTGGGTTCGCTTTAGTGCTGTTGATTTCATGTCAAAGTTGTTTTGCTCGTTCATTTTAGTTGAAGTAAGTGACTAATGAGAAGATCTGACTTTGATCTGCACAGGCCTCTCTATGTCACCGTAGTGTATGAGGGGAAATGCTCTCACTGCATGCGGGTTGGCGTGGCTGTGCCTCTGTCTGGGACTGTCGCCAGACTTCGGGAAGCAGTGTCCGTGGAAACAAAGATCCCCACTGATCAGGTAATAAGCTGGCTAAGACTGATGACATATGAGCGACAAAAACATTGCTTTCTATTCTTCTGGAATATTTTTTTTTAACAGTTCTCAGCCAAACATGGTTGGATAGAAATTTAAAACTAGTTGCTTGTACTGTTAAAGGAAAGATAAAAACATCAAGATCCAAAAGAGAAAAATATACACACAAAACTTTCCATGCTTCATTTAATTGTGTATATATATATTTAAAAGGAAAAGCTGTGACTTTACACCAAGACCTTCTTTCAGCTTTGTTTATAGAGTAGAATTAATTAAACCACCACCACCTTAGATCATTCTATGGATGCTCATGTGGGCCACAGGAAGAGCATCCTGTGGTATTTGAAGGTCAGAGGCTTAGAAAACCCAACCAGTTGTTCTTGAAAATTCCTTCCCATTATGGTGAAAAGAATGAGCATATTGTTAGTACTGTACATACAGGGGTCAGTGTGGTTTATTTTCTGATTAGAGTGTTTTACCTTGTTTAGATAAGAGAAAGGAAAGTTGTAACCCCCTCCAACCCCCAACCTTTCTTTTTTGGGTAAATATTTGATACACAGTTGTATTGACCCAGAATAATTTTGGCCTGTTTGTGACTTGACATACTTTTACATACCTCTTTTACTCAATTCACTGTTAAGAGTTTTATTTCGGAAAAAATTCCCTATTTAAAATTTACCAAGGAAAGATGATTCAGTGGCTGAATGGCTTTTCCCTAGATAACTTCTGAATGCTGCTATGTAATCATGTAAATAATGAAGGTGTTTAGTATTTTCGCCTCCTGTGACCTCATCTGGGAAGTATTGCAGTAAAACAAATACCACCAGCAGTGTTGCCCTGATGCAGCAAGTATTTCATATTTTTGTAGGCCAAGTACTCGCAGATTGATAAAATGTTCGTGGTTTTCCTTACTTTGAAATGCTCGTTCATGCTTTCTTTTTTTTGTAAATTCAAGGTGAGGGGAAAGATAGAGAGAGGGAGGCTTCGGTGTGTGTCTGAGGCTAATCTGGTTGTATCTTTAAAGCCTGCAGTGCTGTCTGGCTCTTTTTGCATTGTTTAAGTGAGTGGTATAATTACAAGTTTGTTTTTGACCTCAGCTTGCTGGAGAAAGTGAAGTATACTTGGATGTTCACCTGCAGGAAAACAGTGTGTTCATTAAAATCATTAGAAGAAAAATGTGAGAGGATTGTTTTTCTTGGATTGTTTGTGGACTGTGCCACCAAGCCCCTTTCACCTCATTGACTCCTAGTATGTTTGTATAGTAGAGGGGGCCTTAGGAGCCTAGTCCAACCTCCTCATCTGAAGGAGGCCCAGAGAAACCATGTGACTTGTTCAGGGTCATGGGGCTGGTTGGTGGCAGGCCGGAACTGGAACCTCTTCAGGCCTGGTCCAGTACTTTTTCACTGGACGGTGCTGCTGAGCGTGTAATGAGGTCTCTACATGTCTCCGTTGTCTTTTTCCCCATCTTTTATTTTTCTTTCTTTATAAAGTAGTCAGCCATTTCAGAAGCTTAATGAAAGTTAGTAAAAATGAAAGTACCTTGTATTAAGGATCTTAGAACTAAGGCTTATTAACTTTAATACTGTGTTATATATTCATTTATATTTTGTCTTGTGCATATACTTTATTTACTATTTTATGAAAATGGAACCGTGTACTCATACTTTTCTTTTCCGACTTTCACTATTTACTTAGGAGATCTTTCCATGTTAGTGCAAATATTTGTAGCTTATTCTTTGCAAGAACTTTATAATTCCAGTAGAACTATAGTATAGTTAACTAGTTCTTTTTGTTGGGCATTTGAGTCCATTTACTTTTTTTTCCAATACAAATCTCTAGGTTATTTGACATTTTTTAATCTGAAAAGAAGAAAATTTAATGGTAGAAAATCTCAGAATCAGATGTAGACTCTTATCATTGCTGTGAGGCTGGATAGTTGTATAACCTTAGGCAAGTCACTCCATCTCTCTTTAGTTTCTTCTCCCTGTGAAACAAGGGCTTTAGACTTTGTAAGTGCTGCCTCTCTTCACCAAAGCTGGATATAGTGCCCCAGCACTCTGAAATCAGTTTGTTGTTATAAAACCACAGAGGATATTGTGCTTCCAAGACTCTCTTATTAAGGGCAGATCCCCCGGGCATGATGAGGTGTTTCCAAGCCCTCAGCTCCCCTGCAGGCCTGCTGATCTGGAGAAGTTCATGGCTGGATTAGGAGATCAATTCTTAATGACTGTCCAGTCACCCAACTGTTTGCGTTTTTCCCGTTTTTAGATTGTGTTAACAGAAATGTACTATGATGGGTTCCATCGTTCCTTCTGTGACACAGACGACCTGGAAACGGTCCATGAAAGTGACTGCATTTTTGCCTTTGAGACTCCAGAAATATTTAGGCCTGAAGGAATTCTCAGTCAAAGAGGTAAATGAGCATCTGTTTCCCTAATACCACCTGGGTTTGCAGGTTTAACAACTGTCTACTCTTTTAGCTTATTGTATGATGGTATAATTTTTTGAAATTGTGGTGAAATACACTTAACATACCTTTTTATGATGGTATCCATTTTAGGTAACATATTTCCCTCGAAGAAGGTAATTCTTGTAAAGAACTTTGTTCCTGGCCTTAGGATCTTCAGTTCCTAGGGCTTCTGTTCTTTTTACTCTACTCCAGTGGTTGTCAAGGCATCAGTGTCACCTGGGAACTGATGAGAAATGTAAATTTTTAGGTGCCCCTCCAGACCTACTGAGTGAGAAACGTTGGGGGCAGAGCCCAGCAGTCAATTAACAGGTGATTCTGATGCAGGTGAAAGTTTGAGAACTGCTGCCAGTCTTATCAGTTTTTTGCACTGGTGATTTTTAGAACTAAACTCTCCTCTAGCCCCTACTTTTCTTCTGGTTGCGTGCCCTGACTTTCAGCGGTCCACTGGAATCTCTGCTTAGAGCTCCGCAGCATCTCACACTGAGCATTTCTTTCTAGCTCCTCTTGTGTTTCTTCTGTGGAGTATCACTGTCCTTCTTTTCACCCAAGCTTGGCCCAAGTACTTTTCTCTTGGATTTTGACTTAAATTCACAACTGATCAAATACTCTGTAGTTTTCCTCTTCATTCTACTGCTGCTGACACGGTGCAGACCAGTCTCAACTGGGCTTTTCTAGTAATTTCTTTACCCTTGGGCTTTCTCTTATTCAATTATTTCTTCACAGTGCTACCAGGCTTATTCTTACATAGAGTTCTGATCATGTTACATGCTTATTGATGTCCTGGTGGTTCCCTTTTGTCTGCAGTAAAATCTAAATACCTTGGAAGAATGCCTGGCCCCTTTTGTCTGCATTTAAATCTAAATACCTTGGATGAATGCCTTGCTTTTTTTTTAGCCTCTCTACTATTAGGTTGGTGCAACAGTAATCACAGTTTTTGCATTGCTGAAATTGGCCATTTGATAAATTGGAATACATTCTAAATAAATGTGGTGATTCCTTTATACATCATTTTAATGTGTGTTTCTTGCTTTGTGTTTTTTTGTTTGCTGTTTATTTTGTATTTATTTTAGACTATGGAAAGGATGTTAGACAAAAAGCAGATTCGAGTGATTTTCTTATTTGAGTTCAAAATGGGTTGTAAACCAGTGGAGACAGTTTGCAACACCAACAACACATTTGGCCCAGGAGCTGTTAACAAATGTACAGTGCAGTAGTGATTCAAGGTGTTTTACAAAGAAGGTGAGAACCTAGAAGATGAGCCTAGTGATCAGCCATTGGAAGTTGACAGTGACGATTGAGAGCCATCATCAAAGCTGATCTTACGACTACATGAGAAGTTGCTGAAGAACTCAGTGTTGACCATTCTGTGGTCATTCAGCATATGAAGCAAATTGGAAAGGTGAAAAAGTGCAATAAGTGGGTACCTCATGAGTTGACTGGAAATCAAAAACATCGTTTTGAAGTATTGTCTTCTCTTATTCTACACAGCAACAACGAGCCATTTCTTGATCAGATTGTGACATACAATGAAAAGTGGATTGTAAACGACAGCTGGTGACGACCAGCCAGCTCAGTGGTTGGACTGAGAAGAAGCTCCAAAGCACTTCCCAAGGCCAAACTTGCTCCAAAAAAAGGTCACGGTCACTGTTTGGTTGTCTGCTGCCCATCTGAGCCACTTGAGCTTTTTGAATCCTGGCGAAACCATTACATCTGAGAAGTATGCCCAGCAATTGATGAAAACTACAGTGCCTGCCACCAGTATTGGTCAACAGAAAGGGCGCAGTTCTTCTCCACAACAACAACTGACCACACTTTGTACAACCAACGCTTCAAAAGTTGAACGAATTGGTCTACAAACTTTTGCCTCATCCACTATATTCACTTGACCTCTCACCAACCAACTACCACTCGATAAGCATCTCAACAGCTGTTTGCAGGGAAAATGCTTCCACAATCAATAGGATGCAGAAAATGCTTTCCAAGAGTTTTTATGCTACAGGAATAAACAAACATTTCTTATTGGCAAAAATGTGTTGATTATAATGGTTCCTATTTTGATGAATAAAGATATGTTTGAGCCTAGTTACAATGATTTAAAATTCATGCTACAAACCCTTAATTATGTTTGCACCAACCTAATATATTCCATCTTCTTTCCCATGTACCCTGTCCAGATTTACTCTTTATTTCTTGAACATGCCACATGCTTTTGTACTTTCCCTCCTGTTTGCTCTGCTGAAAATTGATTTCTGCAGCTTTCATTAACACCTACTCTGTCTCCCCTAAGCACACATTCCAGTCTCCTCATCCCACTTGTCCTAAGCAGCCACTGTTCTGCTTTCTGTCTCTGTAGATTTTTCTAGCCTAGATGTTCATATGAGTGGAATCATATAATACGTGGCCTTTTGTGACTTGTTTCTTTCACTTAGCATAATGTTTCCAGGTTCATCCATTATAACATTTATCAGTCCTTCAATGCTTTTTATGGCTGAATATTATTCTGTTATATGTATATACCACATTTTCTTTATCCATTTGTCTGTCGATGGGCATTTAAATTTCCACCTTTTGTCTATTATGAAATAGTGCTGCTGTGGCCATTCATGTACAAGTATTTGTTTGAATACCTATTTTCATTTTTTTTGGGAGTATATACCTAGAAGTGTAAATGCTGGGTCATATGATAATTCTGTGTTTAACTTTCTGAGAAATTGCCAGACTGTTTTTCATAGAAACTGCATCATTTTTTCCTTCCCACCAGCAATATATGAAGGTTACAGTTTCTCCACATTCTTGCCAATAGTTGTTATTTTAGCCATCCTAGTGAGTGTGAAGTGATATGTCGTTGTGATTTTTATTTGCATTTTCCTAATGATAAATGATGTTGGTCATCTTTTCATGCATTTTTAGGCCATTTCTTCTTTAGAGACATGTCTATTCAAGACCTTTCCCTCCTTTAAACTTGGGTTGCTCATCTTTTTGTTTTTGAGTTATGTGTTCTTTATGTTTGCTGGGTACTAGACCCTTGACAGATATATGATGCAGATATTTCCTCCCATTCTGTGGGTTATCTTTCCACTTCCTTGATACTGTCTTTTGATGCATAAACGTCCTTAATTTTGATGAAGTCTAGTTTATCTTTTCCTTCTTTTGTTGCTTTTGCTTTTGATGTCATTTCCAAGAATCCATCACTAAAGCCAAGGCCATGAAGATTTATCTGTTTTCTTCTAAGAAAACTGTAAGTTTTAGCTCTTAGATTTAGGTCTTAGATTCTTTTGAAATTAATCTTTGTGTGTGGTGTGAAGTACCATTCTTTTGCATGTGAATGTTTGGTAGCCCCAGTACCATTTGTTGAAGAGATTTTTCTTTCCTTGTTGAATGGCCTTGGTGCCCCCGTTGGCAGTTCTCTTCTTCCTCTTTTCCTTCACCTCTGCTTCCACAGGTCTCTGGTGCCTTTAGTCTCTGAACCTGTGGTAATTCTGCATTGTGGGTTGGTCAGCTTTCCCCACTGCCAGCTTAGGATTTAGTTTTCTCTCTTTATTTTCAGGCATATGCTCTTGTTTTTTTTTTTTTTTTTTAAAAGTTGTTTTCTAATTTTAGTTGCATTGCAGTAAAAGGCCAGAAAGCCTGTCCTCACTTCCCCAGCCCCAGATTGGCAGACCGACTCCTGCTCTTCTGTGTTCCAGTGTCGCTTCTGCTAACCTCTGACACTAGCGTGTTGTGTGGAAATGCTGGTTTCTTCTCTGTCCTTCCTACCATACTGTGAAATTCTTTGTAGCTGGGACTGCATTTTGCTTCATCTTTCTGTACCCAGAAAGATGAGTATAATTCCTAACACATGGTCAGAGCCTTTCCCCAGATCCCCTTTCATATCCCAGTTGCTTAGGGTTAACACTGTTTCTATTTATAAATGAATTTGGTGAGGTCCATGGTTATATAAGTGCCTTTGTTGGGAGAATATAGCACTTAGCGAATATGTGTAAGCCTCTGCTCTTTACAAAGGCCTCATCAGTATTTCGTTGATGCCTGCGAGGCTATTCTTTTCCCCATTTTACAGGAGAGGGAGCTGAGACTTAGAGAGGTCAGGGGCCCAGGTCACACAGCTGGTAATGGTGGGGCTAGACTTTGAATGTGGAGCTTGATTTTTCAGCAGCTGAGTGTATCCTCTCATCTCATTAGGCAATCCTGATCAGTTTTAGCAGAACAGGTCTTGCCAACCTTACCTCTGCTAAGAACCTAGGAAATGAGCCCATTAATTGTCTCAAATTCAGCATTTTCTCATACCAAAGTTTAAAATGGTTATGAAGTGAAACCTGCTGCTCTGTCGTGATTTCTTTATGGTATTTAAGCTCAAGAGGTTTTCTTTACTAGCTTGGTGAAGATTCAATTCTTCCTTATTTCTAGTTTCTGTGTTCTCATTTTTAGACTCTAGTTAATTTGGAATTTATTTGGTATTAACTAGATTCAACAAATGCATAGTTAATACCAAAATAAATTTGTTGAATACCTGTTGCTGGGTATTTAGCTTATTGCTGGAGTATTGCTATGAATACTTTTGTGTAAACCAGCTTTTATTTTATTTTCCTTCTGGTAATACTGTTATTATTTCTTTGGTGTGGTGGTGGTGGAGGGCTTCTTTTCTCCAGTTGACATATCATTTCCTTAGGCTATCCTTCCAAAGGATTAAGGAAATGAGCAGTTATTTAGTCAAGCACTTACTGAGCTAAGTGTAAGACTTGTACTAGATGCTGAATTCCTCAGTACCTCTGATTGACAGATCGCTCTGCTCTGGGGCATGTTCGAAGACCTGGATTTTGAAGACCTGCACAGGCCAGCACTGTGCCTGTCAAACATATATTTTTGTTCACTTTCAGTTCAGTTCAGTTTCTCAGTCGTGTCTGACTCTTTGCGACACCATGAATTGCAGCACACCAGGCCTCCCTGTCCATCACCAACTCCCAGAGTTCACTCAGACTCACGTCCATTGAGTCAGTGATACCATCCAGCCATCTCATCCTCTGTCATCCCCTTCTCCTCCTGCCCCCAATCCCTCCAAGCATCAGAGTCTTTTCCAGTGAGTCAGCTCTTCTCATGAGGTGGCCAAAGTACTGGAGTTTCAGCTTCAGCATCATTCCTTCCAAAGAAATCCCAGGGCTGATCTCCTTCAGAATGGACTGGTTGGATCTCCTTGCAGTCCAAGGGACTCTCAAGAGTCTTCTCCAACACCACAGTTCAAAAGCATCAATTCTTCGGTGCTCGGCTTTCTTCACAGTTCAACTCTCATATCCATACATGACCACTGGAAAAACCATAGCCTTGACTAGACGGACCTTTGGTGGCAAAGTAATGTCTCTGCTTTTCAATATGCTATCTAGGTTGGTCATAACTTTTTATTGTAGATCAATCCAATCTAGTTGATTAAAGTTCTGTAATGGCTGTGAGCGTCTTAGACGCCTGGGTCTAAATCAAAGAAAAGGAGCTGCCTTTGGAATATTGAAGATTGTTCCACATATACTGGTCTTTATTGTTTATTAAAAAAAATTTGGTTGCTGGTTGTATGAACTCACTTTAAGTCTGTCCTGGAGAGTCATCCTGCAGACTTGCCATTCTAAAACCAATATTCATTGACGTGAATTGTTTTAATGTTCAGTTTTTAAGGTAGGTAAGGCTAGTTTAAATGATATAATGGATGCCAATAATTTTTTTTAAGGGCTGGATGAGTAATCTCGAAGTCAGTCATTTGTTCCTCATTCAGTTGCAGTGTAAATAACATAATGACAACTTAACTTCTCTGATGGGTGTGTTTTTTATAATGAAAGAAAAAAGACATTTGAAGAGATAAAGTAAGTTTTCATTTTATTTTAGGAATTCATTTAAACAACAACCTAAACCACTTGAAGTTTGGCTTGGATCATTATAGACTGTCTTCTACACAAGCAGCAGCAAAGCAGGGGAAAGCGGACTTGCCCCTCTCAAGAGCAGGAAGCGACAAGATCGTTCTGTTAGTGTGCAATCGAGCCTGCACTGGGCAGCAAGGGAAAAGGTGACAAGCAACTTACTTTCCAATAAGTATAGAGACTTTAAAAGCCTAACATTTTCAAATATTTTAAAAAGTAGGGATTAAAAAATCCTTACTCTTGAGTACTTAATTTTTGATTCTGATATTTAGAAAGAGCATGTGTGTAAGTTGACCTGATTTGAGGGGGTTGACACGGGGAGAATATAAAATTAGGATGATAGGATCTGAGTTAGGATGGCTTTCAAGCTCACGTAGTTTTCAGAGGCACATTTCTTATCTGTATTTTCAGCTCAGGATCCTCCTGGAGCCCTAGACTTCTAGACCTGTATCCAGCTACTTTCTTTATAGCTTAAAAAAAAAAAAAATCTTAACAAAGCTGCTTGGAGGGCATGTGCACCTCAATCTTGTGTTCCAAGCTGAACTCATTGTCTTTCCCTATAAACCTGACCCTCCCATCATTTCCTGTTCCGGCAAATGGCACCACTGTTCATTCAGCTGTATTTAGTCAGACATTTGAGAGTTAGATCTCTCTCTTAAATCTGTTTCCCTCTCTAAGGATTTATGGGAGTTTTAGACTGTCTTTAAAGTAACATTATCACACTAGTAATGTAACTAGAGTAGTAATAACATATGGATGTGTTTCGGGGAGGAAGGATACAGTGTTTCTAATATTAGAGTAGCATTTATATTAACCTTTTAAAATGTTGTTTTGAAATAAGTTTCTTATTTAAGAATGGAAAATAACATAAATGCAAAATGTGTTGATTTGTATATTTATGATGTTCATTAGCGAGTGTTGCGAGTGTTTATAGTGTGTTGGGCACTATTCTAAACACTAGGGGTACAGCAGGATCTGTATTCTCTTGGTGCTTGCAACCTAGTTAGGACAGAGCCACTAAAGACAAGTAAACATTTAATTTCAGACAGTCATTGTTACTTTGAAGATATTAAAACATGCTGGTATGATAGAATGTGCTGGTGGGGGTCTGGCTGCTGCTGCTAAGTCATGGCAGTTGTGTCCAACTCTGTGTGACCCCATAGACGGCAGCCCACCAGGCTCCCCCATCCCTGGGATTCTCCAGGCAAGAACACTGGAGTGGGTTGCCATTTCCTTCTCCAGTGCATGAAAGTGAAAAGTGAAAGTGAAGTCGCTCAGTCGTGTCTGACTCTTAGTGACCCCATGGAATGTAGCCTACCAGGCTCCTCCATCCATGGGATTTTCCAGGCAAGAGTACTGGAGTGGGGTGCCATCTGGCAAAACTCCATTAATGAGGAAAGTGAGGGAGGGCCTTCCTGAGGAGGCAGTAGCTGGGCCAAGCCAAGTGAGAAGTTGTGAGCTATGTGAGCCTCTGGGGAAAGGATCTCATGAAGAGGGGACATTGAGTACAAAGTTGCTGAGATTATGGCTGAGTAATATTCCATTGTTGGAGAAGGCAATGGCACCCCACTCCAGTACTCTCGCCTGGAAAATCCCATGGGTGGAGGAGCCTGGTAGGCTACAGTCCATGGGGTCACTAAGAGTCGGACACGACTGAGCGACTTCCCTTTCACTTTTCACTTTCATGCACTGGAGAAGGCAATGGCACCCCACTCCAGTGTTCTTGCCTGGAGAGTCCCAGGGACGGGGGAGCCTGGTGGGCTGCCGTCTCTGGGGTCGCACAGAGTCGGACGCGACTGAAGCGACTTGGCAGCAGTATTCCATTGTATGCATATACTACATCTTTGTCCAGTCCTATGTCCATGGACATTTAAATTGCTTCCATTCTTGGCTAGTGCAAATGTGCTGCAATGAATATTGGGGTGCATGCATCTTTTTGGATTAGGGTTTTCTCCGGGTATTACTGGCTGAAAGGGAAGGGGAGGAATAAATTGGGAGATTGGGATTGACATACACATACAACTATCAATATATTTATAAAATAGATAGTTAATAAGGACCTACTGTGTAACACAGAGTTCTACTCAATACTCTAGCCTATGTGGGAAAAGGATTAAAAAACGAGTGGATATATGTATATGTAAAACTGATTCATTTTGCTGTACACCTGAATCACAACATTGCTAATTAACTGTACTGGAATAAAAATTTTTTGGAAAAGATGCTGAAATTAGAAGGAGCTTGGCATGTTTAAGGACAGAAGGAAAGGCAGCTCATCAGACTTAATATAAAATAAAGAACTTATGGAATCCCTTTCATGATGCTGGTCTCTTAAAAGTAAAGAGATTGTCATATGAAAAATCACAGTTGTTTTTAAGCAGGTGGGCTTACTGTTGAATTCTACTGTGAGTAAACTGGTACTTGTTAGGAGCAGGTTTCTTGGTGACATTAGCACCTCTGCTTTGGCCTAAGTCAGGCTCAGTCTGTGTATTCATTTCTTCATTCATTCATTCAGCATCTACTGTTTTCTAGGCATCGGCTCTTCGGGCTAGTATGATAAATCAGTCATAGTGTCTGCAATCAGATAACGCAGTCTATTGGTGGAGGCAGAATAAGCAAGTGGTATTTGCAATGCAGCAGTGCTTGGTTCGCAGAGCTCGGGGTACCACTGGGTCCTTATATGGTTGAGTAGGAAATAGCTTAAGAGTGACAAGGCTTTTCCAGGCTGAGGGAATTGACTGCCTGTTGAGGGTGTGAATTGGATGCATTCAAGGCAACAGCAAGTAGGTCTGAATGGCTGGGGCTTGGGTGAGAGTTGAGGCTAGACCAGTGCTCCCCACCGTGGCTGCATCTTAGGACCACCTGGGGTGGGGGGGCCTAAAACAGTCTCAGTACTCAAACCACAGACCAGAGCGATTACAGCAGAATCTCATGGGCATCACTGTATTTTAAAGTTCCCTTGCTGATACCAGCCTGTATGCGTGGCTGAGAACCACAGCTCTGTTCTCCCTGTGAGCTCAGCATGGGATAGGAAACCTGGCAGCAGCCACATGGCTTCTCCCCTTGACTAGAGCTGACTTTTAATGTCACTTGCTTGCCAGTGTCTTCCTCATCAGACCACCAGGATATGGCCGCCTCCCTGCGAGGCCTCCCAGCCCTCTCTCTCTATTCCTCTGGCACCTAACCCCTTACGTGTTTGATCCATGTTATTTTCTAGACTCACGTCCACGCCCACCTGCCTTCCTCACTGTCTCCACTAATTCTGTCATCTGACCACCTAGTATCATGGTAGCATACTTTATTGGAAGCCATTTTGGTGTATAAGTTGTTAAATTTCATTTATGAATCTCAGTTTCTCTTCTGATTCTTTTCATCTACTTAAGAGTATTAAATTTCCTATTTGCTTTCTTTTGAAAACTGCCCTAAAACTAATTGTATTGTGATTCTATTTAAAAAGATCATGAGAAGAGAGTTACAGTATTGAAAGAATTGTCATACTTTTTAAGGTGGATGACAGTTATTTTTGTATGTTAGATTTGGACTACCTTTTGTGCTGCACTTAGAGAAGACAATAGCATGGGACCTTCTGCAGAAGGAAATCTTGGAGAAGATGAAGTACTTCTTGAGGCCTACAGTTTGCATTCAGGTGTGTAAGCCTTTCGATACTCCAGAATAGCATGTGTGTACCCCATGCAGAAACAGTCACCACAGTGAGATGGGAAGTTCAGACCTTTGACCTTGGGAAGACTAGCCACTGTGCTGGAGTGTTGGGGAGCCCCAGAGAAAAGCTCCTTAGCAGAATCTGCATTCAGGTTTTCCAGACTGAAAACTTATCCCTTGTTTTATGAAGGGAGCTGGCTCTTGCAAGGTTTTCTGTGAACTGCCGGGTATTCCTTTATGTTTGTCTAATAAAGTTTAGCACGTGATCAGCTTTTGTAGAGAGAGAGATTTTGTAGACAAACTATATGTTTTCAAAATTCTGACTACTTTGCTAAGGTGTCTGTGGGAAACTTAATGTTAAGCTAAAGCAGCATGTTACTTGTCTTGCATAACATTTGATATGTAAATTGCATTTGGGTCAGTCATATTTAAAGTGTGTTAGAGTGGCTCAGCAACCTCACGGAATATTACAGAGAAGCGTTTTGTAGAACAGTGTGCTTTCCCGCTAACCTGGCTGGGAAATGCCCCTGTGAACCACATGCCCTGGAAGAGAAACCGAACCTGATTTGCCTTTGCCATTTGACGCAGGTGTGTCCATTCAGTTTGCGTGTGGTCAGTGTTGTGGGAATAACGTACTTGCTGCCCCAGGAGGAGCAGCCTCTGTGCCACCCGACGGTAGAAAGGTAAAAAAAAAAAATCACCTTCTAGGATTTCATGTATGCTTGTGTGTAATTTCTAGTGATGTCTGATGTAATTTCCGTAGAAGAGTGTTACGTTCTTCAGGCTCGTTTAGAAAGTAAACCCTTACTTTACTTTGATTCATATTTGAGTGGGATATGTTTTATGATCATTTTTGGAATCAGGAAAACCTAGAGTACTTATGTTAGGCAACTAAATTGGTCTAAGTCTTAGGATGATAGATGAATTACACTTGCATATTCACCAAGATTGAAGTTTTCCAAAGTAGAATTCTAATCATAACAATTTCCTCCTTGAAATCTTTAAATGATAAGCCCAGTTTCTCTACAGTTTCAACCCTGACTGCTTCTTTTCTGTCAAGCCTCATTCTTTCCCCCACTGTCTCAGACCTTCAGCAGCATCAAAGTGCTGAGGGTTGCTTGAACGTAACAGCACGGGTTTACATGCGCCTTCCCATGTGCAGCCTCTCTGTTAATAATTCCTTCCCTTTGAGCCTCTCTTCACACTGTCCCCTCCCCCCTTTTTGCCCCCAGAATTAGTCTCTCCCCTACGCTACTTCTGTGCTTTTTATACACTTCTGTCCTCTTACAACACTCTACTGTATTAATAAAATAATAAACATATGTGTACATAGACACACTACACATATATGGATATATATAAAACACAGTATTGCCTCTATTATAATGCCTTTTCCAGTAAATATTGAAGTGCCTGCATTTCAGGATTCCAAAAAAGTATGCAACATAGTTCTGTTCGAAAGGAATTCACTGTTTGGCTTTAGAAATTAGAGTTAATAGATTAGATAATGATCTAAAACATGGCAAAAAAATAAAAAGTATTTGAGAAGTAATATTGACTGTTAATGCTGAGTGTTTCAGAAGATGGCTGAGGAGCCAAGGAGCTCAGGGGCAATAAATGAGGTAAAACTTGAGGGGTCCCTTGCAGGAAGGCATAGTTTACATTGGTGTGGGCACAGTCCCGGGACCAGGCATGATGTATGGAGGGAGGTGGAGAGAGGCAGACTTCGTTCTGATTGTTGTCTAGTCTCTGGTTTGGTGAGAAATTAGACAAAAATTGGAAAGATCATACCCTCTAAGAGTTACATGGATAGCCTTATAGTGTGGTACTAAATTTCTTCCCGTATCTTTATTTCCATGTTGAATATTTTAATTTAAGGATTTTTCAGTCCAGTTGTAATCAAATCATTAAATATGAGATTATAATGGTCAGAAACTTTTTCTGATGGGGACCAATGATGCAGATTTTCAGCAATCGCACTATGATTTCAGATGGTTCACATATTTAATTAAACTCATTTATTTAGAAAGTAATATGTGACTCTCTTCTCTATCCTATAGGGCACTAAAATCTTGTGGACCAGGCGGTACTGCTCATGTGAAATTAGTAGTAGAATGGGACAAAGAGACAAAAGATTTGTAAGTATTTTCTTACTTAGTGTTTATATAGTCAATTGTCTTAATGGTTATTTTAATAGCATACGTTTGAGCTTTCAAATGAGCTGAAACACAAACCTCTCTTTTCTTTAGCTAACTATCCAAATGTATTGCTAATCCTTTATTTAAGCAATGTATTATTTCCTATACATTCTGTTGTCTGGATCCCCAAATCTTAGAACATTTGTTTGCTGGTAATGAGACAGAAGCTATATATTCAAATTACTTTGATTATTATTACAGGCCCATTAACTCTAGCTGCTGCTGCTGCTACTAAGTCACTTCAGTCATGTCTGACTCTGTTCAAGTTACGCTAAAGGCATGCCCTTTAATACAAAAGGATAAGAATATATGAATTAATCAGCATAGTGTGTGGCTAGTCCTGGAAAAACCAACTGCAAATTATTTCTTGAAAATGACTTTTTAGATTGAGAACTTTTCAAGAACATTTTGGATCCTAGAAAAGTTGGATTGCCCCTTTTGCTCTCCTACATATTGATCTTCTCAGTTATGAATTTATAGTAAGGTTGTGAAGCTGTTAATTTTATTCTTGTGTCAGTTTTGCATGACCGTCTGATACATGCTTTTCTGCCCCTCATTGCAGTTTGTTTGTAAATACTGAAGATGAGTATATCCCTGATGCAGAAAGTGTCCGGCTACAGAAGGAGCGTCACCATCAGCCTCAAACTTGCACTTTATCCCAGTGTTTCCAACTCTACACCAAAGAGGAGCGGGTAAGGTTGGGCAGCATTCGTTGGGTGATGAGGGTAGTAGGGAGGCACCAGCGTGGGATGACCCTGGAGAAGAATAGATTATGCCCGAGATGACCTCAAGAATTGGTTGCATTTATGTAGCTTCTGCACGTGTGTTAGTGTTAACACGCATCTTAACACGCATCTTAGTGTTAATCCTTTTAGGACTTTAGCAAAAAGCAGTTTAAATTTCTGGAATTTCTGGAAAAAAATGTTCTAGACCCATATCTTTGTATAGTTCTTTTTTTTCCTCCTTTTTAATAGTTAATGATTGAGTTATTTTTTTTGTTTTGTTTTAACTTTGAGATTAAATTATTTTCCTTTGTAACTAGGTCAGTGGTTCTCAACTTTTTGGTAGTGAGAACATAGATGCCAGGACTTATTAAAATTAATTAAAATTGAAAATTCAGTTCCTTAGTTGCATTAGCCACATTTCAAGGGCTCAGGAGACACTGTGGCTGGTTGCTCTTGTTTTGGAGAGTGTAGATATAGACGTAAATCTACAGTGTAGGACAGTATGGTTTAGACCACTTAGCATGGTGCTTTGTAGGTTATAGGGATTTGGTAACTGAGATAGTGGATGGGACCCTTGACTGTGTGTTTTTTCAACAGGAATATTTAATAGCAAGGTAGATAACATGCTTATCTAACATATTTTTATATAATGAATCTAAAGCAAAACATCCTGTTCATTGGATAAATATAGCCTGCTGTATGTGTGTATAATTCAGAGCAGTTTAAAATACACTATAATTTCAAAACTTCAGTATTTGAATAGGTGCCAGTGTTGTCTCATTTTTTCCTATGAGAAAAGAAAATGCTTTTGAAAATCATTTGAGGCTTGGATCAAAATTCTATACCATATTCTTAGGATCACTCTGTAGAGTCTTCATGATTCAGACGATACAAGGGAAGCTTCAATTCAACTTTCCTTTTAGAGGAGACATCCCAGCTCTCATAAACTCATCAACCAGGAGAATGTTGGTGGCAGTTACAGTGCAGGAGTGATGAAGCTGATTTTTTACATAGTGGTCATCTCGTGTGCCTTCCATTGGCTCATCTGCGTTCAAGTCCACACCGACAAGCTGACCTGATTCTGAATATTCTGCTTGAACTTAACCTGGTGTTTCCTGAAGGTCAAAACCCAAGTTCTGAGCAGGAACCTCATGAATAGTGAGCAATTCACTAGCAATACTTGGACTCCCAAGTTGGGCCCTGCCCCTTACACACTGGACTTGTATACAGTCAAGGCTATCATCTGCCACCCCCACGCCCGCTGCACCAGTGCTGGGGTGGCACGGCCATCATCGTAGCTTTGTAACAGCCCTCAAGCCATCTTTTATTGCCTCTTTGATTTGTGTGAGTGTGTACTTATTTTGTCCTTTGACCAGTAATGTCACAGATGTTGCATTTCTCAATAAAGGCGAACTTGTCTTCTCCCAGTGTGTAGTCATGACAAGTTCAGCATGTCCCAAACAGCCAGGATTCAGGTCATCAAAAGAATTTAGAGCTACTCCACCACAGGCCAGAGTCAGCTTCTCCACCTTGCTCTTAGCTCTGTGCACAGCTACTAGGCCTTCTGTAGCAAGAGCATTTAAGGAGAAGGAGTCAGTTCCCTTTTGATTAACAATAGCACACCCTTTAAGTCACAGCCACACTTTATTTTGTAAAGTTTTATTACTTTTTAAACTCCATCTTTAGTGAATTTTCTTTACTAACTTCTCTCTCTCTCTCCCCTGCACTCTTTATTTTTAAAAAGCCAGAATTTGCTTCTGTTTTTTTTATATTCTAATGGCACATTGCATATAAGGATATATGCATCTTTTACTTTTTTTTTTCCCCCACATCAGGATGGCATGTCCCATCATCCAAAACAAGATCTCTGATTAAGCTTACTTAGTTTCAGGTTTATGTTTCATCTCCATGATCTCAACCATGAAGGGATCACTATGTTTATCTTTTTTGTTAAAGACCAAGATGGAATCTACTGCTGCTTCTGTTAAAACATCAGCAAGTTTAGCATGAATTTTAGTATGTAGAGATGTTTTGGCTGTGTCAGTAAATGTTTCCTGTCCATCTCTTAGTGTATTTTGATTCATTGACAAAGCTAAAGTGCCTTTTCCTTTGCAGTTTTGTAAAAATCCTTCTGTTATTATTCTGAGATGAAAACCCTGTATTAAACACACAGTTAGAAAGCTACCACTAACTTGGAGATCTTTAGTTAGATGCGACTGTAGTTCATGATAAAACAAATTTATGGGAGGATATTCTGGATCATTCATACCCTTTCATGCAGCTAATATAATGTGCTGACTTTCTCAATACTTTTAAAAGGATAAATAAATAGCCCTTTTAGTGTAGAGGAAAAGAACAGATATTACAGAACCAAGGAACTAAAGCACTCTTGGTGCTCACTGTGCAATAGGCCTGTGTGGTTTTTAAGCCTTTTCAGGTTTAGACACCTTGAGAAACCTGGATGAGAGCACTTAGAGTTCATCTGATTTTGAGTTGATGTTTAGGATCATAATTCCAACTACTGATTGTTACTACTCATTCTTGCATGTAGGGAATCATGGAATTTCAGAGTTGGAGGGTCTTCAAAGCTTTTTTCTAATGGTTGAGTTCTTCTGCCTAATTTCAAATAGATGATTGTCCAGCCGCTATTTGTCAGAGACACTATTTCTTCTGTGGATATCTCTGATGGTGACTGACTGATGTTATCCTGAAATACGTCCTCAGTTGCTACAACCCACAGGCAAACTCTCAGGTCATTAAGAACAATTGAGAACAGGTCTTCGTTTTCTTGTTTATCCTTCAGATGTTTGAAAGTAGTTTTCATCTTCTTACTAAGCCTTTTCTCCTCCACTCAGTTAATAGCTAGTTCCTTTACTAGTTTTTCATTAGGCATATTTTTCTAATCTTGGGCTTATATAAAACAATTGACATTGAACCTGACTGATTACATGCTCTGTGTAGTCCCTTATCCTATTTAGCTTTTTTTTTTTTTGATTTGGGAGATGTTCAAAGATTAAAGTTGGGCAGATCTACTAGATGACAATGAATCAAACCAGGTCTCCTGCATTGCAGGCAGATTCTTTACCAACTGAGCTATCAGGGAAGCCCAAATGACAACATTGGTATTCTACAAAACATCTCAGTGATCCTTGTAATCGGAATTTGTTCATTCAGTACCTGTTTGTTGAGTACATACATGTGCCAGGTCCTGTGCTTGGCCTGGGGTTATAGCAGGGGCCAAGACAGACAGCATTTTTGCCCTCAGGCTGTTATAGTGTAGTGAGGATAAACAAGTAAATAAAGAAGCAAAGGCCCTTGGGTAGAAGAAAGGTTGAGAAACAGAAATGAGGCCCATGTGGTGGGGCACGGCAGGTAAGAGACTTTGTCCTGGTCATAAAATAACCCTAGCAAGTACTGCAGGGTCCAGCCCTTCCATAGAAGGCTTTCAATAAATATATCCTGCAGTGAATGAGTGAGTGTTCCTTGGGAAGCTCAGTCACCGGGTCCAGAAATAACAGTTCAGATAGGAAAGAGGAGAAGGCCAAACTTAGGCTGTGTGGTGATAGTTTTGGGGTCAGGCTGTCTGCAAGCTCAGTGATGGTCAGCAGCATCGGCAAATGTCAGTGCAGTTGGCCGCCTAAGGATGCTTTGGAAACAGTATCCGGGTCTCAGGTGTGACAGCCCTGCTCTCACCACCCTGCTTCATCATCTGGGCTGTTCACTGTTAAGAGACTGACATCCTGGGGCACGGGCAGAGAGTGTGGATCGTGCATGGTGCGTCTGGAAATGCTGGCACGGCTGAATGTGTTTTGACAAAGGAGACCTAAAGGTATTTTAGGTATTTTCATCCATTTCATCTTGTGGATGAGGATTTGGACTTCTTTTAACTAAAAAGCAGACTTAGAGACTGGAAATTGCAGGGAGAGTAATTTCATCTTAATCTGAGGACGAGCCCTGTAACAGACTGGAAATGGAGCAGCGGCCTCCTGAGCCAGCGCCTTCCCTGCCAGGAGTTTGCGAGGCCACCCATGCTCCAGCTGTGCTCCATAGACCCGGCAGCTTTGTGGCAGTTTATGATGAGCTCAGTACAGGAATAGAGCGTTGCTGTAGAAACTGTCAAAACTATCGGACATTGTCATGACGTTCTTACTGTATCTTATAACGGAATATCTGTTCACGATGTGTTGAAAATGAAAAAACAAACAGCCTGCTTCTTTACCAGAAGCGCTGGGCCAGGTGGCCACGTACTTAGGTAGACAGTTTGC
The DNA here is from genome assembly GCF_014754425.2 of Oryx dammah. Taxonomy (NCBI): domain Eukaryota; kingdom Metazoa; phylum Chordata; class Mammalia; order Artiodactyla; family Bovidae; genus Oryx; species Oryx dammah. Next base: position 177,825,946 of record NW_024070186.1, on the reverse strand, counting down.
ATGTTGCCAAGATATGGACTTGCCAGATGACAGTGTAGGTCCCTCCTGTCTAGCGTTCTCACTCAGCTCCAGCCACTCAGACGCCTGTCCCTCCCCATCTTTCCTGCACACACAACTGGGTCTCCCTGTCATGAAAGAAATCCCCTGAGCTCTGCTTCCCCTTCAAGCCTTCTTGCCAGTCTCTCTTCTTTTCTGCCTAACTTGGTCATTAGTGGTTTCAGCACGTTCTCCTCCCTCCCTCCCAGACCTCTCGTCATCTCTCTGACTTGGCTTTCTGACAGCTGTCCGGGGTCCTCGGGGCCCCTCCTGGGCCCAGTTCAGTGCCTTTGCCCAGTCTGCATTCAGCCTCTCCATGGGATGTGGTTCTGATAACCAGCCTGTTCTTGCCACTCTTAACGTGGTCTGCATGAAAGGATTGTTTTTGACTTGCCTATGTTTCTGACTGTGCATCCTCAGCTTTCGGTGATTTCTCAATCTCTGTTTCCTTTAAAAGTCCACATCCCCCCAGGTTCTGTCCTTGGCTTCTCTGACATCTCAGAGGGCACAGCTATCCATTCCGTTCCCATGGCTGCCCTCACTTCATCGTGTTAATGGTTCCAGGTCTGAGGCATCTTCTGAAATCCAGAATGAAATTTAAAAACCTCTCTTACCAGACATGTCCTGTTAGTACCTCTATATCCCCTTCCTGAAACCCGTGCCTGCAGAGGGGACACCCAGGGATTTGAGGCTTCAGACTGGTGTTGAGAAAGATCTTGGTGGTAGCAGGAGGGGGAGGATTGTCTGGAGCAGTTGGATGTTTGGGGAGGAAGAGCAATTAAGAGACTAGAGGAAGAAGAGGTAAGAGTGAGTGAGGACTTTGAATTAAGCTGGGTTGAGGGGATGGAGGAGGAAGGAGACAGGTGTGAGGAATGTTAGAGGGGCGTTATCTTGGATGGATATGGAGTGGAGGAAGAGGGAAGGATTTGAGGCCTTGGGATGACCCCTGTGTTCTGCTCTTAACAGGTGGTAGTGATATTTGCTGGGGTAGGACATATAGGAGGAGGAGAAAGGGGAACTGTATTGACAGAAAGGCGATGAGTTGAGTTTGGGAGTATGATGAGCTTCTGTGACATTTAACATCTTTATATAGGATTTACCTCATTGGTCATTCCTTTTTGAGAGTCTATTCAGCAATCATTGGAAAAGACCCTGATGCTGGGAAAGATTGAAGGCAAAAGAGGAAGAGGGCAACAGAGGATGAGATGGTTACATAGCATCACCGACTCAGTGGACATGAGTTTGAGCAAACTCCGGGAGCTAGTGAAGGACAGGGAACCCTGGCGTGCTGCAGTCCATGGGGTCACAGAGTCGGACACAACTTAGCGAGTGAACAATGGCAGCAGCAGCTATTCAGCCAGTGTTTGGGTGCCAACCCTAGCCCTTTGATTGTGTTTTTCCATTGACTCCCGTTAAACGTAGTTTGTGGAGGAATTCAGAGTTGTGCCATGCCTTGGCCCGGAAGTGAGGAGACAAGGCTGTCTCCTGTATGGGTCCTGCTTAAGCAGTGCTAACAACGTTGTGCTCCTTGTTTCCAGCTTGCCCCGGATGACGCCTGGCGGTGCCCGCACTGTAAGCAGCTGCAGCAGGGCAGCATTACGTTGAGCCTCTGGACTTTGCCTGACGTGCTGATTATACATCTGAAGAGATTTCGACAGGTAAGGAGATCCTCTGGCCTAGGGAAGAGCCCTGTGACCAGGTGTCTTGGGCCCCCTACTTGCGGGCCGTTGGGCATGGTTCTTTTGTGTCCTCATGTGAGCCCACGATCTTGTGTTGTTACAGACCCACATTTTCCCCTGCGTTTGGGGCCCTGTGTTGTTCTTTCCCAAAGCAAAGTTCAAGCGTCCTCTGACCTTTCAATCCTAACCATTTTAGTTCATACGGCAGATATTTTACTTTGTTCCTGAGGATTTGCTTTAGATTTGTAAATGTGCTCAAGTAAGTGTGCCTTGGGATTTAAAAAAAAAATTTGAGCTCCTTTCTGGGGGCGGGAAGAATTCTGTTTCTACCTAAATTAATAACGGGTGTTGTCCTGCTTCCAAGGAGCTGTTGTACAGTTGGGGAGATGAGTCATACATGTATACGAACAAAATCTGCTTTGCATTGTATGGCTTTGTGAGTCAGTTTTCCCAAAAAGGCTGTCTGTTCCTGAGGTTAGAGCTGTCCTGGGCCGCCCCCTTGTAAGGGAGGTAAATGAAAGGTAGATGCTGGAGGAGTCTCTGAGCCTGGCTGCAAGAAGGTATGGATCTGAAATTAGGAGGAGGCCTGCAGCAGGTGAGGGAGGAGCTGTGTATAGTACCTGGACGCAGTGGGTGCAGAGCAGGGCAGGAGGCTGAGAGCTGAGGCCAGTGTGGCTGGAGGTCCGGGGGGTTGGCGAGAAAGGCGTGAGTCGAAGTAGAAGAGGCCGGCGGTGGCTGGTAATCCAGCCCTTGTAGGCAGAGTGGGATTCTGAACCAGTGAAGCAACATGACCAAAGGTGTGGTTTGAAGAGACCGTTCAGGCTGCTGTGTGGAGAATTGGAGGCTACAAGGATGCAGACGGGGAGGTCTGAAGGAGGCATTTATTCAAGGCAGGCCCGGCTGATGGCTGGCACTGGAGTTGCAGCAGTGGAGGTGGAGAGACCTGGATAGATTTGGGAGGTGTCTAGGACTTGCTGATGAAGTGAAGATGTTGGGGGCACACACGGTCGTCAGGGCAGGGCTTGCACACGGAGGTTTGGAGTCCAGCCCCTGTGCTAGTGAGGAGTGAGCATTTGCCTTGAGTGTCCCAGCTGCACGCCTCTGTTGAGGTCTGCAGGTGGCGGCCCGTTGGGGGTTTACCCAGCCCTCTGTCTCTTTCCACACATACAGACTGATGTCCTTTGCTTTCTGTTTCTTTTGAAGACATACAGTCACGCCTCCAGCAGCCCAGCTCAAAACTGCAGTGTCATCTTTGACTATTCTTTCTTGTCCCTGACACCTAGGCTTGCTTGTCCTCCCCGCTTCTTCTGTATGTGTCCTCTTCTCCCCATTCTTGCTATTATCCTGCCAGTTCCAGCTTTCTGCTCCTTCCCAGCAGGTTGCAGTTGCGGTGTCTTTTTACTGCTTTTGTAACCTACACTGCTCTTCCCTCTCGAGCTCATTTTGGGCACTACTTTATGACAGCTCTGATGACATCACCTCCTGCCTGAGAGCCTCCGCTTGACTTCTCCCAAGCTTCCCCCTTGACTACAGAGCAGGATCCAGGTTCTTTAGCCTGATCATGCAGGACCTGCCTCCCTTTCTCTTAGGAACTTTTTTCCCCCTTAGAATGGGCATTATCTGTACCTGATTCATTTTTTTAAAGCCCCCATAGACACAGGAGGGCTTCCCTTGGGGCTCAGCTGGTAAAGAATCCACCTGCAATGTGGAAGACCTGGGTTTGATCCCTGGGTTGGGAAGATGCCCTGGAGAAGGAAAAGGCTACCCACTCCAGTATTCTGGCCTGGAGAATTCCATGGACTGCATAGTCCATGAGGTTGCAAAGAATCAGACACGACTGAGCGGCTTTCACTATAGACACAGGAAACATTCAGTAGATATGTTTCAACTGATGGCAAGATTTCCAGATTGCCTAAGGTTGTCAGCTCAGTGAATGTAGCAAGCTAAGTCACTGTTAACTTTGAATGTACTTGCTGGAGGAGGTGGGCCAGGAAGAGGACCTGTTCCATGAGTTCGGTGCCAACACCGTGCTGTCCCTTGACATAGGTTGTTACTCCATTCCTTTTCATGCCTCTGGATGAACCACTGGAAATTGTCATTTTGCATGTTAAAAACCTTTATTAGGTAAGGGCCAGAAGGCTCATTATCCTCTTACATGTAGTTAATCGTGGGTTCCATTTTTGGTGATATTAAAACCCTCTAGGTATTGGGTTGGCCAGAAAGTTCATTCAGGTTAGTCTATAGCATCTTACGGAAAAATGTGAATGAACTTTTTGGCCAACCCTAGTAGTTAACAGTATTAACCTGTTCCCTGTGTTGTATGTCTTTGGAAACATCAGATAGGAAACTCAAACCTACTTCAGCTAAGAGTCTGCCTTTCACGCTGAACTGGCCTACCCTCTGCTCACATGAACATGCCATCAGGACTTGTTTTTCTTCTTGCAACAGGAAGGAGACAAGCGTATGAAACTTCAGAACATGGTCAAGTTCCCTTTGACCGGCCTGGACATGACACCTCACGTGGTTAAGCGAAGCCAGAGCAGCTGGAGTCTGCCATCCCACTGGTCTCCATGGAGACGGCCCTACGGACTCGGGAGGGACCCTGAGGACTACATCTATGACCTGTATGCCGTGTGCAATCATCATGGCACCATGCAAGGGGGGCACTACACAGGTCTGCAGCGCGAGAGGCCGGGCGCCTGTGCTGACGATCCCCCCGACGTGTTTTGCTTGCGACAGGGTGGCTGTGCTTTAGAACCTTGCTTTCTCTTCCAGTGGGAAGTGTGCCGACCACGAGGGCAGCTTTCACCTTCCAGTTCTCTGTTTCCTGGCCTCATCTGGTCAGACTCTGACCTGAGCAGGGAGAGTGGTGGCCTGTGCAGAAGGGTGGCCTCGTCTGGCTCATCCAGGACTTGCCTTCTTGACCTCACCTGCACAGCCCCGTTTAAGGTTCTGCTCTGCTTCCTTGAGGGCCTAGCATCTCCCTGATTTGGAGTGTTTGTGGACCACTTTTTTTTAATAGTGTCTTTAAAGTGACTTGTAAGGGTTTTTCTTTTTGCTTTGTGTTAAATTTATTTATTTTATTTGGCAAAGCAGTAGTACTCATCATGAAATTTAGAGACTAGAAAGAGGCAAAAAGAATAGTGCCATCAACCCATGAGGATACCACTCCAAAATAATTCGTGAGATTATTACTCAGAAAATGGTGGTGGGCATTCCCTGGAGTCCAGTGATCAAGGCTTTGCACTTCCACTGTAGGGGGTGGGAGTTCAGTCCCTGGTCGGGGAGCTAAGAGCCCACATGCTGTGCGGCACAGCCAAAAACTTCAAAAGAAAAAAAAAGGTAATATTTTTAGAAACTGGTAAATAACACACAACAGAATTTTCCTTTTTAACTATTTTTAAGCATACGGTTCCAGATAAGTCAATGGCACCCCACTCCAGTACTCTTGCCTGGAAAATCCCATGGATGGCAGAGCCTGGTAGGCTGCAGTCCATGGGGTTGCTAAGAGTCAGACACGACTGAGTGACTTCCCTTTCACTTTTCACTTTCACGCATTGGAGAAGGAAATGGCAACCCACTCCAGTGTTCTTGCTTGGAGAATCCCAGGGACGGGGGAGCCTGGTGGGCTGCTGTCGCTGGGGTCGCACAGAGTCGGACACGACTGAAGCGACTTAGCAGCAGCATACAGTTCAGTGTCATTAAGCTCATTCATACCTTCGTGCAGTCATGACCACTGTCCATCTCGAATTTCTTTCATCTTCGCAAATTGAAACTCTGCATCCGTTAAGCAGTAACTCCCTGTTGACCCCTCCCCAGTCCCTGGCAGCCACCGTTCTTTCTGTGAAACTGATTACTCTGGGTACCTTGTGTAAGTGAATCATACAGTATTTGTCCTTTTGTGTCTGGCTTACTTCACTTAGCGTAATGTATTCAAGAGTCACCCATGTTGTACCATGTGTCAAAATTTCCTTCTTTGTTAAGGCTGAATAATATCCATTGTAAGTAGGTAACATTCTGATAAGTGGTGTTTACGTCCAATGTTTTCTGTAAGTTTTGGCCATTACTTTATACTGTTGTGATTTATACTGATGGGCTCTGTTCAGGTGAACCTCTATGGAGCACCTGCTCTGTTTCTTGCTTGCCATGGGCCGTAACATATCAGAGGCATGTTGGAAACAAAAAAAGTCTGAGCCTCTGTCTTCCAAGAGTGTAAACAAGTGGTTGGGATGGCGTAGGCACACAGAATATGAAAGAGCGGAAGTGTGTATTAGGTTCTGTGATTGAAGTGTGGACTGTGGGTTCCGGGAGGAGAGAGTGGCCGGAGCACCCACTTCCTGGAGGGTCAGGGGAAGCTGTGATTAGTAACCTGCCACGTACACTCACGGGGCAGACACTAACTTTTTGTAAACGTTGTTTTTAATGCCTGCAGGATATTCTGATGATGAAACTCTAGTGTGATATATAACCATTTCCTGCTGGTGAACACATACATTATTTCTGGTGTCTAACTTTGAAGATGACAGTGGTGAACATCTTTGTGCATAGTCCCCTTCTGTATCTCTTTGAGATTGAGTTTCAGAAATGGAGTGATGGGGTTCAGGGCATGCATGCATGCTGGGGAGGCACGTATACTGGGGGCTTCTTGCCTGGACATCTGTGTGTGGGGGGAACTTGATGTGTGGGTGGCCAGGCCTCGGGTTTCTGCCTCCTTCCCACTCAGCCCGTTTGGCAGAAACACTTCTCTGGGACTTTCTTGCGTCCTCAATTCAATGATTTCCACCACAGGGCCCCAGGGTGCTGTTGGTTCGTAAATGTAGGGGGAGGTAGAGGAGGGTTGGCTCTGCCGGTTGGTCTTTCAGGCTTTCTGAGACTCCTCCCTGGCAGTTAGCCCCATAACATGGTGAATGAGTCTGTCGGGTCCTAGACCCCCTGCTTGGCCTTGCACACTTCCTCTCTTAACTTGCTCTTCCTCCAGGAGGCAAGAGCTTGAGTGTGACTGGACACAATCTTTTGTTCTTGAAACCCGTTAAGTTCAGATTCTTTCAATATTTAGATGCTGCAAGCTGCAGTCAGTTGTAAAAGGAATGATCCAACTTGGAGTGTACCTCATAGTGGAGCGCTTTGGATGGCCTCTACTTGCCCTAGGAAGTACTTTCTAGGAAAAAAAGGAGACAGAGGATCTACTGAAAAATCTATTAAAGCCAGATTTTAATACTAGATTTTGTATCTTACATATTTTATATTTATATTCTGTGGGAACCCCTTTGTGTATCTAGTTGGATTTTTCCTCTTGGGGCATTCCTGGTCATATCTCCATTCCTTGATACTAAGTCACAAAGTTATGTACTCAGGGACTCTGAGAATTGAAAGGGACTTAGAGGGAATTTAATTTCACTCATTAGCTGGTGAAATAACACCTTCTCCAGCATCCCTGGTTGGTGTTTGTGTAGCTTCAGCTTTGGTAAAGAAACTTACATGCGGAACACTGTTTCTCAGGAAAATATGGACAAGCGTGTTGCGTGGTTTATAGCTAGAAACTGTTGAGGAAAATAGGACATGCTAGCCTCATGTTGCTCTTTTTATGGGATAGACTGGAAAGTGCCTGGAAACCCATAGCTACCTTGGAGGCAGTACAATTAGAGGAGTGTGGGCTAGAAGCTAGACATGTCTTCCTAGCTCTATGACATTAGGCAAAGAACCGTATTCTAACCTGGTGGCCATGCAAGGGAGCTGAAATGCTCATGTCTGCTTTTGGGGGCCTGTTTCCTAGAAGTGACTCAGATATTTTCTGCATTTATTTCCCCTTTCCCATGCTTAGACGGTAAAGCATCTGCCTACAATGTGGGAGTCCTGGGTTCAGTCCCTGGGTTGGGAAGATCTCCTAGAGAAGGAAATGGCAACCCACTCCAGTATTCTTGCCTGGAAAATCCCATGGACGGAGAAGCCTGGTGGGCTATAGTCCATGGGGTCTCAAAGAGTCAGACACGACTGAGCGACTTGACTTACTTTACTTCTCATGCTTAGACCATACCACTGCTTCTTGCATAAGAACATTTAAGTACTTGAGCATTGTTAAGTTAAAGGTACCTTATTTCTAAACTTTCACTTGGAATGTTTATTTTAATGTGTTCTTTATTTTGCACTGGTTCTACCTATAGTTACATGGTATACGTATGGCTGACTTGTAATGATTCTAGAACAGTGCTTCTTAAACGATCTGCGATGAAGAACCTTTTAAAAGATTTCTTAAATCTTTTAAAAAATTTCCAGTCCTTCATGAGCCAGAACTTACTCAAAAACACAATAAAAACATCAGACTACTATGAATGTTTTTAAATGCTTACCCCGTTTTGGTGCTTCTCTTGTGGTCTGGCACCAGTCTGTGAGACACAATTTGCATAGCACTGGTCTAGAAAACAATTTAGGAAACAGCGCTGGGAAGAAAAGCACACAGAATTATTTTATAAATACATCATAAGCCCGTTGATGAGCCCCTGAGAGTTTCCATGCTGTGGCTGAGGACAGAGCACCCCGAGGAGAAGCAGACTGGAGCTGGAACACGGTTGCCCTGCCACCTTCTCTCGGGCATGCTCCTCCATACAGTTGTCCTCCTGCCCCTCCTCCCACTCCTGAACAGCACCCCCTCTCCAGCTGGGCCACAGTGTATCAAGCCTGACCACGCCACTGACCAAACAATTGCTGTTTTACCAGCTCCATTTGCGCTTTCCCCTCTGGTTCCAGTGAGTCCACAGCTGCAGACGACTTCCTACCCTGCAGTCATAGATTGTTCGCCTGCTCTTCTTTGTTGGCACCTGTCTGGTGTAGCCCTGCCTCGCCTGGTCCCTTTCATCTCCTCGGAGTCCATACTCACCCAGTGGTTGTGGCCTATCAAGGCTGTCACTCCTGGTGCCACTCGGGGACCTTATGTGTCCTGCCCCCCGGGGCCCTACTGAGTCTGTTCCGGCATTCAGCCAAATGTTGTAGCACTCATTTATGTTCACCCCAATAAGTTAGAAAGTACTGGTACGCATATAGCTTTCCAGATCAAGCTTATCACACTCCCTGATCGATTCACAGCACAGTGAGCTGTGTCTGTCTATTCTTGCTGGTGCTTCCACACTCTTGACTCTTATCTCAGGCTTAGAATTTGATCTGGAGAGAAGGCCGCATGCATTCATCAGCCCCCGTTCTCAGTTTGCTGGGGGACTTCCATGAGGCACCGTTTTGCTGCCCCTGAGGGAGGCAGGGTAGGGTGGGGGTTTAAGAACAAGCTCAAGGACTAGATAATTCTGAAACAGACTGGACCCCGTGCTTTACCAGCTGTGTGGCCTTGGGCAAGCTGGTTAATCATTTTGAGCCTCTGTAAAATGGGAGTAGTAATAGAACAAATTTCATAGGATCAAATGAGATATACATAACAAGTGTTAAACAAGTATTAGTTGCTACAGTGGCCATAGGACTGGAAAAGGTCAGTTTTCATTCCAATCCCAAAGAAAGGCAATGTCAAAGAATGCTCAAACTACCGCACACTTGCACTCATCTCACATGCTAGTAAAATAATGCTCAAAATTCTCCAAGCCAGGCTTCAGCAATACGTGAACCATGAACTTCCTGATGTTCAAGCTGGTTTTTGAAAAGGCAGAGGAACCAGAGATCAAATTGCCAACATCCACTGGATCATGGAAAAAGCAAGAGAGTTCCAGAAAAACATCTATTTCTGCTTTATTGACTATGCCAAAGCCTTTGACTGTGTGGATCACAATAAACTGTGGAAAATTCTGAAAGAGATGGGAATACCAGACCACCTGACCTGTCTCTTGAGAAACCTATATGCAGGTCAGGAAGCAACATTTCAAACTGGATATGGAACAACAGACTGGTTCCAAATAGGAAAAGGAGTATGTCAAGGCTGTATATTGTCACCCTACTTATTTAACTTCTATGCAGAGTACATCATGAGAAACGCTGGGCTGGAAGAATCACAAGCTGGAATCAAGATTGCCGGGAGAAATATCAATAGCCTCAGATATGCAGATGAGATACCACCCTTATGGCAGAAAGTGAAGAGGAACTAAAAAGCCTCTTGAAAGTGAAAGAGGAGAGTGAAAAAGTTGGCTTAAAGCTCAACATTCAGAAAATGAAGATCATGGCATCCGGTCCCATCACTTCATGGGAAATAGATGGGGAAACAGTGTCAGACTTTGTTGTTTTGGGCTCCAGAATCACTGCAGATGGTGACTGCAGCCATGAAATTAAAAGACGCTTACTCCTTGGAAGAAAAGTTATAACCAACCTAGATAGCATATTGAAAAGCAGAGACATTACTTTGCCACCAAAGGTCTGTCTAGTCAAGGGTGTGGTTTTTCCAGTGGTCACGTATGGATGTGAGAGTTGGACTGTGAAGAAAGCTGAGCACCGAAGAATTGATGCTTTTGAACTGTGGTGTTGGAGAAGACTCTTGAGAGTCCCTTGGACTGCAAGGAGATCCAACCAGTCCATTCTGAAGGAGATCAGCCCTGGGATTTCTTTGGAGGGAATGATGCTAAACCTGAAGCTCCAGTACTTTGGCCACCTGATGCGAAGAGTTGACTCATTGGAAAAGACTCTGATGCTTGGAGGGATTGGGGGCAGGAGGAGAAGGGGACGACAGAGGATGAGATGTCTGGATGGCATCACTGACTCGATGGACGTGAGTCTGAGTCAGCTCCGGGAGTTGGTGATAGACAGGAAGGCCTGGCGTGCTGCAATTCATGGGGTCACAAAGAGTCAGACACAACTGAGCGACTGTACTGAACTGTACTGATTGTTAATATCATTCTTTCTAGTTCTCGAAACACTAAAATGTTACAGCATCCTTAAAACAGAGCTTCTCAGTCCTGGCACATTAGCATGTTTGCTGGTAGCTCTCCATTGTGGGGCCCGTTCTGTGCACGGTAGCATGTTTGGCAGCAGCCCTGGTCTCGACCCCCGACTCATCATCAGTATCCTACCTGCCCTGCCGACCCCCAAGTTGTGACTGTCAAAAATGTCTCCATTCATTACCAGGTGTCCCCTGGGGCAAAATCATCTCTGGTTGAAAGCCGTTGGTTTAACTAAATATTCATTTTCTAAGATTAAGTAGAATTTCATCCATTTGGAATAGGTTGGATTTCGTGAAACATCTTGCCTGTGTATGATTTGGAATTTGGCTTTTTTTTTTTTTTAATCCTTTCTCTGCATTACTGCCTGCAACCTTAAAAAGTTATTGAATTATGTGAGGCAAGGAAACGGTGTCTGTGGGTGGAGCGGAGCAGCCAGAGTGGCCACCCCGGTGCTGATGGCTGGTGGGCTCTCTTTGGCAGCATTCTGCAAGAACTCCGTGGACGGCCTCTGGTACTGCTTCGACGACAGTGATGTGCAGCAGCTGTCGGAAGATGAAGTCTGCACGCAGACGGCGTACATCCTCTTCTACCAGAGGCGGACAGCTATACCATCGTGGTCGGCCAACAGCTCGGTGGCAGGTAAGACCATTCCACTCCAGGGGTGGTTTTTCTGAGAACAGAAGGTGGTACTTGATGATCCAGAGGACTTCTCCAGAAGGTCCTCTGATTCTGCTGGTTGGATCAGGTTAATTGTCACATTTGCATTTAATCTGGAAGGCAAAATGGTTGCAGTTAAGGAGACGGGGCTGGAATGTGCAAGCAACTGTGAACCAGGAGTTGCCATGGAGGTGGAGTGGAGCTCGTGTGTTTACTTGTGGAGTCAGTGAGTGAGGGAGCTGAGGATCACCACCGGGTGCTCGCAGAGTAGAGGGACCGAGCAATTTGGAAACAGAACCAGACTCGGCTTCGCCTCCCCTTGGTCGGGTTATCTTGGAGCATGTCCCATCTAAGCCACATATTTGTTATCCGTAACATGGGTGTAATAATACTACCTACCTCATGAGGTCGTTGTGTCCAGCAGATCAGGTAAACTTGCGTTAAAGCCTTTTGTTAAAGGGTAAAGCGCTGTTACAAATTATTATTTTTTTCCAGTAAGATTGGCCTATTCTGTTAGGGGAAGGATTGAAGGCTGTAATAATCTTAGAGGGCTGGGGTTTAGTTTGATGAGATCTACTCTGTCATGTTAAACAGACACAAGAACCAGTATCCACACTTGATGTTGATGCAGCCACACACAATCCAAACGGGGAGAAGGCGTCTTAATGCCACGTTGGAGTTGAGAGAGTAGGGCAGAGTTCTGGGACATGGCAGTGTGTGATCAGGTATTCATCCCTGCTCCCCTCGAAGCTTGTGAGGGATAAGCCGGAAGCTGCTCAGAGGAAACGTCGCTGAGGCAGAGAGACCCCTGGTGCATCACGCCCCACGCGGTACAGCACTCAGTCTGTAGCTGCTCTCTTCGTTCACAGAAGGTGCGAACTCAGGGCTCTAGTGCTGTCCCGCCGTGCTTTCCAGAGTCAGATGTGCTCGGACCTGACACCCCCTTGAGGTCTCCTCGAGACAGTCATGCAGCTGCACGCTCTCCATCTCAGGAGTGGTTTCTGTTGTCCTAACTCATGTTTAAGGGCCTTCCTGGAACAGACAAGACAGAGCGGCACGTGGCCCTGTGTGTGCGTGTGCTTGCTTGTTGTATATTAACACTGTGGTTTAAATGATTTAAAAATTTCACCAAACAGGTCAAGAAAGTAACAGTACACCACTGCTTGCTTTTGTCTCTCTTTCTGGAGTATTACTGCAAGTGCTTAGAACAGTGCCTGGGCTGTAGTGCTCAGTAAACGTTTATAGGATAGATGGAAGGTATGAACAGTTGTGTCTGTTCCATTCTGTTGCCAGCTCTTAAGACTTTGCATTATGTAGTGTCCTTTCCTGTACTTGGATTTTACAGCTCCAGACGTGAGTGGGAGTCTGCCCTCTTTTTCATCCTCACAGCGGGCATTTGAGCGGGCATGGTGTGGGGTCTGGGAGTTAGCGCTGGCCTGACAGTGAGGTCTCCGGGCTTCTGGCCTGACCTCGGTGCCCGCTTCCTTTCCTGCAGGCTCCACGAGTTCCTCCTTGTGTGAACACTGGGTGAGCCGACTCCCGGGGAGCAAGCAAGCCAGCGTGACCTCTGCGGCTTCCTCCAGACGCACCTCCCTGGCCTCGCTGTCTGAGTCCGTGGAGATGACCGGGGAGAGGAGTGAAGACGACGGTGGGTCTGGGTTTCGGTGACAGATTTCCAAAACGGCGACTTGTGGACACGCACACAGGCTCCCTCGTATTGAGGAGCCAAGTCCCAAGAAGGAGTTGGGGGAACAGAAAAGAGGGTGACAGTGAGGGGACTGTGTGGCTGTGGTCACCATCGTATGTAACCTTTTATATCACTGGGCCTTTCGCTTTTCCTCTGGGATCCAGGACTTTCTTCTTCCACTTTGTCGTTTTTCACTTTTAAAGTCTAAACGTGGAGGTTAGAGCTTTAACTCTGTATGGTAACGGGTACAGTTTAATCAAAGTGCTTTTTAAACTCTTCAGAGTAGCTGTGAGGGGACTCAGCGAGCTTACGATTTGCCGAGGGCTTTGCGGGAGGCTGCCTGGGGATGAGCTGCTATGCGGGGCCTGGTGTGGGAGCGCCTGACTTGCTCGGCTTCTCCTTCCCACCACGCTGTCTCCCTGGAGGGACTTGTGGTGTGTGCTTGGGGAGTGCAGAAGCAGCTAGAACAGAAGCCATTGCCTTTGCATAAATCTGTTTGGGGGAATTTTGAAAACAGTCACAGTATGCAAGCTTGGAAAAGCTGATAAAAATGAGCTCTGGTGTTTTCGCTTTCAGCTCCCGCTGGACTAGTGGCAACACCGCCCTCCGCTCCACCCAGGACCCCAAGCTGGGGGGAGGCGATCAGGCAGCTGGAGTCCTGAGCGTTGGGAGGGGGAGAGAGTGAGCTCAGCCTCTGTGGAATACCATGAGCTCGGTGACTCACCCCCAGCAGGCCTCAGTCAGTCTGTGGCCTGCATTTCCATCGCTTCTAGTAAACTGCTGCTTGCTAGTGGTAGTGGGTAAATCTGAACACAAACTGCAGGAAGAAAAAGCAGTCTGGAGGAAGGCCCGACGTGGAGAACTCCGTCCCACCTCCAGCTCTGCCCCTTCTTCCGACTGTTGCATCTTCATTTGTGGCGTAAGAGTCTTGGGATGTAACCACCAAGCTCCTGGCTGGCACTCCTGACATTTTATGAAAAACTGACAGTGCCCCTCGGCTTGTTTATTATTTAGAGGTGGTTTTCAGCAAACCTTTAAACTTCAAGCTCACTGTTGTTTCAACAGTGATCCTAGATATGGTTTGCCCCCAGTCTGTTTTAAATGGCGGAGTTGGGGGAATCGGTATCCTCTTTGGGGTCATCATCATACAGTCGTGCTGGGTGATGCCCGTGGACCAGGGCCTGTCTCTCAGGGTCTCATCCAGATGGAGCTGTATTAATACCACAGCTCCAGTAGCAAGTGTGGAGAATTTCATTTAGAATATTTTCCTTGGAAGTTCAAAGTCACTTACTGCTCTAATTATGAATATTTTTCTTGAAAGTTTTAAGGCACTCAGGGTAGAAGCGTATTGTCTCTAGTCCTTTCCACTAGTGGCATTCACAGTCAGCGATCACAGGCCCGCCTGCCTGTGATGTTGAGTTGGGGGAAGGGGTTGTGGTTCTGGTGCTGGCGCTGCCTCTAATTACCTGTGTGGTCATGGGCACGGACCTCGCTGCTGTGGGCCCCAGTGTCCTTAGTAAGACAAAGAAGCTGTAAATGAAGTAGCTCACGTTTATTGAGCAGTGTGCAACGTCAGGTACCTTGCCGGGCACAGGACTTTGAAGACTTCATTTAATTCTCCGAGTAGCTCTGTGAGTTACAAGGGTCAGGAAATTATGGCTCACAGGCCAAATATGGCCCCTGTCTTTATTTGTTAACAAAAAAAAGTTTTGTTGGAACACAGCCACGCCTGTTTGTGTATTTGTTGCCTGTGGCTGCTTTTGCACCAGGGTGGCAGAGTTGAACAGCTGCCCCACAAAGCCTAAAATATTTACTGTCTTGGCCGTTAGAGTAAAAGTCTGCTGAGCCCTGATAGTGAGCAAGAAGGTGCTTTGCTGGTCCCGAAGTTAGAATGCCCCTATTTTATAGGTAAAGACTCAGAAAAGTTAAAATCACAGGATGACTCACTGACCCCAGACGCACTGGCTCTGCAGGTCACGCTCTGGTCATCCCCTGAGGCTGGCCTTCCTTTGTTCTGTAGATGTTACTAGCACATCTTGTTGGTTTGGCTTAACGGTAATCTCTTTGCTGCATTCAGGAGGCTTCTCAACTCGTCCGTTCGTGAGAAGTGTCCAGCGCCAGAGCTTGTCATCCAGACCGTCTGTCACCAGCCCCTTGGCCGTCAATGAAAATTGCATCCGGCCTTCCTGGTCCCTGTCTGCCAAACTACAAATGCGCTCCAGTTCCCCTTCCCGCTTCTCAGGGGACTCTCCGATTCACACCTCTGCGTCCACCCTGGAGAAGATCGGGGAGGCCGTGGATGACAAGGTCTCCATCTCCTGCTTCGGTAGCTTGAGGAACCTGTCCAGCAGCCACCAGGACTCGAGTGATAGTCACAGTCGGCGGGAGCAC
Organism: Oryx dammah; assembly: GCF_014754425.2. Classification (NCBI taxonomy): domain Eukaryota; kingdom Metazoa; phylum Chordata; class Mammalia; order Artiodactyla; family Bovidae; genus Oryx; species Oryx dammah. The sequence continues at coordinate 177,810,632 of NW_024070186.1, read as the reverse complement.
AAGGCTGTGGGTCGGGCCCCTCTGGCTGTCATGGAAGGTGTGTTCAGAGACGAGTCGGACGCCCGCAAGTTGAACTCCAGTGTGGCGGACACACAGAGCAGAAGCTCAGCACATGGGGATCACTTGCCCCCTGTCTCTGATCCATTTGATAACAATAACCAGATTGCTTACGTGGATCAGAGCGATTCTGTAGACAGCTCTCCAGTTAAAGAGGTGAAATCCCCAAGCCACTCAGGCTCCCTCGCAAAGAAACCAGAGAGCACAACCAAGAGATCCCCCAGCGCCAAAGCTTCTGAGCCAGATCGAAGCTTGCGGAAGGGGAGACCAGCCTTGGCCAGCCAGGAGTCCTCTCTTTCCAGTACATCCCCTTCTTCTCCCGTTCCCGTGAAAGTGTCCGTAAAGCCCTCCCGCTCCCGAAGCAAAGCCGATTCTTCCTCCAGGGCCAGTGGACGGCATTCCTCCCCTGCCCCTGCCCCAAAGAAGGAGTCCTCCCCCAAGTCCCACGAGTCCATGTCATCCCCTTCACTCCAGAAGCAGAAGTCGGCTTCTTCCCTTGCTTACACTGCTTCCTCCACGTCTGCAAAGAAAGCCTCAGGCCCCGCCCCGAGGGGCCCCTTCCCTCCTGGGAAGAGCAGGACTTCAGACAGGAGCTTAAGCCGAGAGGGCTCCAGACACAGCCTGGTTTCTGACAGGGCCAGCGTCACCTCCAGCTCCAAACCCAACTCCCCGCGCGTGAGCCAGGCCAGGGCCGGGGACGGCAGGGCGGATAGCAAGCACGTGCGGAGCTCCTCCATGGCCAGCCTGCGCTCCCCCAGCATGAGCGTGAAGGCTGGTCTGAAGAGGGACAGCAAGTCTGAGGACAAAGGGCTGTCCTTCTTCAAGTCGGCCTTGAGACAGAAAGAGACCCGGCGGTCGACAGATCTGGGCAAGACTGCCTTGCTGTCCAAGAAGGCGGGCGGGGGCTCCGTCAAGTCCGTCTGTAAGAGCGCGGTGGATGACAAGGCAGAGAAAGGCTCCCAGTCGCCAGGCTCCCAGCAGCCAAATGCCAGTGTGGTTGGGAAAGAGCCGCTCACCTCCAAGGACCCCACTGCTGCTAAACTTTCCCTCCTGTCCGCTCGCAAGCCCAAGACTTCTCAGCTCGATTCTGCAGCACCCTCGTCTCCTGGGTGCAGGCAGCCTGCTGAGAAATCCTCCAGAAAGTTACCTTCTAGCATGCAAACCTCTGCACGGCCTTCTCAGAAACCTCAGTGATACTTCTGCAGTCCAGGTGTTTTATCTGTAAAGATGTTAATTTATTTAGAACCCCTTCCCTCCCACCAAAGCCCTTTATGCTTCTATTTTGTATTTTTGGGGGTCATGTGCCTGCCATGTGTGTGTGTGTGTTTATGTGTGTGTGTGTTTGTGCACGCGCGCGTGTGTGTATGTGGAGAATTCAATTGCAAATTGTTAAAAGCGTCGCCTTATTCTGCCATTGAACCAAATAACAGCCATAGGCAAAGCATTGACACCAAGCTAACTGAAATAATTATAGATGATACCCTGGACGGTCCCTTTAGTAACTGTACATATTTCTTTCTAGAGAACTCTTAACGACTTTCATTGGACACTAGGGATTTTAAACCTGTGAAACCAGTTAAGTTATCACTAGTGTGCTCTGTAGAAGGATGAATTACTTGACTCTCGTTTCATCTGAGCGGAATTTGTCGTCAGCTGTGGATTGTCACGTGGCACCAGGAACACTTATCAACTGTGATACTAACAGTGAAATAAACCAAGGGAGAAACTGTTGCTTTCTGCACTTTGGCCCCATCTTACCAGTTTTTGTCAAGGGCAATATTTTCACACTAACGTTTCTCAGGTATATACTCAGCTAGTGTAGGACGGTTGCGCATCCGTGAAAGGATCAGAGAAGGTGGCCTGTGGGTTGCTGTCGTTTCTCCTACTGCCACAGAGAGAAGTTTTTAGAGGTAGAAATGAAGTCTTTCACCACCTTCCTATCTGCAAAGATGTGCGTTGCCATAAGCTGTCTTGACCTGTGGGGTGTGTTCTAAGAGGTGGCAAGTCGGATAGCCAGAAAGCCAGTCACTAGTAGTTAAATTTTTTTTTTTTCCCCTTGTAAATTTGCTCACTAAGGTCAATGGGGTTTTGAAATGGACTAGAGAAAATTCCTGGAAAAAAAGAAATGAATTCTAGACTGGATGCATAAATCTGTGCCATTTCCTTCTCTGGTGTTGCTTTTTTTCCTGTGTTAGAAATGGAAAGCCCCATGCTGCCCCAAGTGCGCACACCCGCGTTTCCTCGTCTTGTAACCTGGAGAGGAAAGAAGTCGCCTGATGCCAGCAGCCAGTGGTGGTGGTTTCGAGCGACGTGTGACAGTGTTATGTGCACACTGGTCCTGCCTATCAGGCTTCATTGGGATTGTTTTTCAGGAATGCATTTATTTCTTCTTTGTGCTGAAGATGGAGTGAAACTCAGAAGCAGGCTGGAGCCTGTTTCATCTGGCATTGTCAGTGAAAATTGTGTTTCTTGTTTAGAGAAAAAGGGAACCTCAAGAAATTCACAGATAAGCAAGATATGTATATAGATTATTTCAAGGTTTTAGGAGGTGTTCTGGGATTTTTAGCTTTTTTTTTTTCCATTTTTTAAAAATGTCAAAGAGAGTCATGGTTCTGATTCTCTTTGAATAGCGTTTGTCACTTTGCTGTGAAATATGGCATGCTAAGTTTATATGCGTTTACATATTAACTTTTTTTTTTTAAGTCATGGACTTTTCAGGTTCTTCCTGAACACCTTGTACACAGATCCAGTCATATAATCTCCCTTTTCAGTATTGCCGTGTGCGAAGTAACTAGAACATACATTACCTGCATAGCTATGGATTCTGCACTGCCCTGTTTTTCTTTTTTCCCCCTTTCTTTTCTGTGAATGCCTCTAGGGAGATGCTTCTAGTAGGTTGCTTTATTTTGCTGCTAATTTGAGCACGAGCAGGTTAACCTGCAAGTCTGGAGGCCACGTGTGTTGAGGGTGAGCTGGAATTGTAGACCCCTGCAACGTTTAAGACAACACATCTGGCCTTGTGAGAGTTATGCTAGTGCTCCGTGAAATCCACTTACTCTGAGCCTGTTGTGCTTGATCCCGACTTCACCACTCTACCAGGAGTCCTCATCTCACCGTGCAGGCGTCTGGCTCTCCAGAGCAGCCTCACTCCCCTGCCGGGCTGTGACTGCCTTCCATCTTGAGCTTGTTGCTTCGAGCAGCACATTGACAGCTCCATCAGTGTTTAGCCACCGTGAGTTTTCCTGTATCACTTTGATTTCCTAAAAAGATTGCACCAGATGTGGGGTTGTCAGTATCTGGAATTGAGTGTTTGTCTATTTGAACCTCTCATCTTTAATAGGTAAATCTCATTTGAAATATTTTATCTGAAGCTCTGAAACAGTCTTAGAATCGACTACTCAGTGTTTTAATAACACTTTTTTGGGGGGTGGATATAAACAGTTAAGCATTAATAGAATGTAATTTAATTTTCCCAGGGGTAAATATTTTTATTTCGGAGTTCTCCAAGAATGGATTTTCTGTTAAGTGTCTTTATAATTAAAAACCCCCCAAATCTATGAAATACATTAAAGTTCCATGGGATCTAGAAATAAACTTTGCATATCTATAAACTGTATGTCTATGGAATTTAGTTCCTCTTTCAGATTTTAATGGTAAAAAAAATCAGGAAGTATGGCACTGTCTAGGCATCTTGGTAAGCAGTAAAAATTTCATCCTTAGTTATTAGGTTGCAACCTTTAAGCCACAGAAAAAGGATATTTTGCCCAAAAGTTTGGAGATACTCTTTGTGATGTGAAGTATGTTCTAGAAAAATTACACTTGGTTTAGTTCAGTTCTTTGGTGGAGTTAGGGACTCAGTATTCTGTTTTTTCTCTTCTCAGTGATGTTTGGCACAATGAGCTTCTATGTGTTCGGGGGTTAAAAATCATCTGCTGAAGATGGTAGGCCTGGCGTCCTAGTTGACAACCAGGTGGGCCTGATCAGAGCAGTCATATTTCCTGATGGGCACAAAGTAATCACCAACAGTAGTGCTGCGTCTGCAATGCTTGTTTGCTTTTTAAAACCTTTATCCTTGATTTCTTTTCCCGTGAACATCGGGTGCACTGAGTCTTCATCATTCCTTCCAACAACCCTACACCTTGCGTTTGTAACCCCTAATGTAATGTGGAAGCACAAAGAAACTGTTAAGCTTGTGGTACCTCAAGACCGTCTCCCACCTTCTTTGTGTATTTTCTCATCCTAAAAACAGCCTAACTGAAAGTAAGTAATGCTCCGCTGGGCCAATAGAAATGGGTGTGGGAGTGTTTGTGGTATAGCAGAGTACTGTTATTGTCTGTGAGGCTGCCCTGACCTCTTCTGTAATCCTCCTTTCATCATTAATTCGGCGAACATTCGTTGAGGGCCTGCTTTGCTTTTAAAGGCAAGCTGAGAGCTTCGGGAGTTCGCTGTAGCTGAGGAGCCCTGGGAGCACAGCTGATGAACCAGGGGTGCCAGTCCTCCCAAGCAGAAAGATCAAGTGGATCCTGGTGATCGGCCAAGGCTTGCGGGCCTCTTGAACAAGTCTGTTCTGTTCTGGAAACCAAAAGTGCCCTTCTTCATCTTTGGAGACATCTTACTGTCACATCCTCTGTTTCAGACTGTGCTGTCCCTACTAAGAGGTTGGAAATCCGGTCTGAAGTCCCTCTTCATTAGAATTTGGTCACCTGCATTTGTGTGAGGTGGATGTGGGGTTTTCTGTGGGTGGGTGGGGAGGAAAATGGTCATCCCTCTAAAATAACCTATCGTGAAGAAAACAGGACAGAATGTAAAGGAAACAGAAGTGACAGCCTTTACGAATAAAGGAACAGAAGAGCTGTGAACAAAGCTCGTTTATTACAAATAAATGTGTTTTAAAAAGTAGATTGACATCCAACGTTAAATTTCGTTCTGACCAATTACTGAGCAGCTGGAGATCCTGTTTTCCTGTATAGGTTATAATAATTATTGGATGCAAAGATGATTAGTGTTTCCGGGTTGGATTTTTGAGCTAGTATGCAAATCACAAGCACAGTTTCAATAAAACGTGTTCTATGAGGCACACTGAACTTTGTATTACTTGGAATTGAGAAGAGCAAAAGTTGCTGACAAACCAGTGCCTATATCATAAACATAAACACAAAAAATAGCCGTTACTGTGCAGGCTGGCTGTCTTCAATTTCTTAAAGGGTACTGTTATTGTAACTTCATATTTTGGGGGGGGGGAAATCCCATGCGTTTATTTAAATGGACAGTCCCTACTGCCGTTCGATCAACTCTCAAAGTGTTTTTGCATCTGCATTTTGAGCATGACCAATCATTTTTTCCCCCCAAGTAATGGAAATAATTTTGCATGGCCTCCGTCTAACCCAGAAAGCATGCTTTTACTACCTATGCAAACAACTAAGAAAAAATACAGACTACTTACACTCAATGTGAGTTTGAAAAAAAAAAAAAAGACATCTGTTAGATTCTGGAACTCTATTTTTGAATCTGTAATTCTACCATCAGTATTGAAAAGCATGAATGTGATTTTTTGTTTTGCTTTGCATGTGTTTCTCTTGGCCGATTTTTTTTTTTTATCATTGGCAAGATTGTGTGTAAAATAAGTATTTTGCAAGCAGGAGTGGAAATGGGTGTGTTGAACACACAGTGGTTTATAAACTGTATTTAGCCAGAAGACTTTCCTAAAGTATTTTGTTCTAAAAATAACCTGCCATTTTCTATAGATCTTAATGTTTTATATCTTCTAGGGTTCTATCGTGGTCACAAGGAAAGAATGTGACTTCTAACAGTGCTAACAATTTTCAGACACTTTTGTAGAGACTTAGAGCTGTTCTGGAAAGCTTTGGCGCTTTCCCCACCACTGGTCACAGTGCGACTGAGCTGTGAGGTGTACGGTAGTGTCCACAGAGGGTTAGGTTCTAGAGCTGCTCACAGTCGTCTAAGACTGGTGTTTCCCAGTTGAGGGAGAAGGGAGATCCAGACTTGGGAGACTGGGAGATCCAGACTTGGGAGGCTTTTTTCGGATCTCACGTACTCCCGGATTCCATCAAGCCTCTTGTGAAGAACTTGTCTGAGGTTCGGATACCCAGCGCTCACTGAATTGTCTGGGGAACTTTTAAAAATGCCTCGGTCCCACTCCTCAGCTTTTGATCTAATTAGTGTAGTGGCAGGTCCCAGGAGCTACCATCAGTATATTTAAAGCTCGGAAGTGTTTCTAATTTGCAGAATTGAGAAACACTGTGATACACCTTCCCTTTGCTGAGAAATATGGCGAGAATCACTGCCGTGTGAAGTACTCACAAATGACTCAGAGTCCTCTGTTGCTTTGGAGAGACAAGGGAGAAAAAAAAAAAAGAGTTACTGATCAAACTCCTGTTTGAAATAATGGGGGGTGCCTTTCTGATGTGAGGAGCTTGGAGCATTGTGTGCCTCAGCCCTTGCCTGTCTGGTGGAAGCCGGGGGTCTTTAGTTCGCTGGAGCCATCGGTGTCCCGTGGGGCTTGCCTCCTTCCCACAGCCTCTCCACCAGAGGCCACAGCAGGGCCAGACCTTGGCAGGGAGCAGGGCCGTCACTCTGAGTTAGAAAATGCTAAAGTAAAACCTCCAGTGGCTTTGAAAAAGCTGTCCCTGATTCTGATAGACCATGGTCATCTTGTAATAGTTATGGGAGCAAACCCTAGGCTGCTGCCCAATTTCCTATTTAGGAATATTTAGCTCACTCTCTTACTATCCAGAATGTAGTTTCAGGATTTTTTTTTTTAATGACTGTGAAGCATTTTATTTGGGGTTTTTTGGGGGGTGGGGGGGGGTGAGTAACCCTCAGTATTTTTTTCATGTAACTAAAAAAGTGAAGATGCATCCAAAAATTTGGCAGTACATGTTACCTATGGAGGCGAATGAAATTTAGTTTTAATCTGTGGTGAGCTGAATGCACTACGAATATATTCAAAATGAGCTGCTGTGCTTCTCAGGTGGTTTCTTCCTGTTAAGCATGATGCTGCCTACAGAAAAAGAAAACACAGTTTACTGGAGGTTTTCAACACTTCAAGGAATAAGTTAGAAGTAAAAACCCAAGTTGGAAATGCTCCTTTAGAAAGGCTGCCCTGAGCAGTGATACCAGTCGTAACGGTGAAAATGCAATATGAAATCCCCTAGGTGCTATTCTAAATGGTGAGGTGTCATTATACCAAATGGGGAGGCGGTTACTGTGTTTCTGGAGCTGAAGTTCTCTTCGTAGGCCTTTCAAATATGCATTTATGTTCCCTTTGGTTTTGCTCACCAACTGTGCCTCTCACCACTGGTTAAAATTGAATTCAAGCCCCATTACAAAAGTAGTTTCTTGATTGAACTCTTAAGTTTTTACAGTGGAATTTCTATAGTTGTCTTAAAAGCTGCATGTCATATCACTGTATAACAAAATGCTTTGGTGGTGGTCATGCACCATTCATAGTGATTTGTGTATGATTTTCTTTTTTAGTTGTACAGTAATATGGAAGGCAGGATGTCTTTCCTTGAGGCTGGGAACAAAGTGTATCATACATTTTAAATTATTTTAGAACAAGTGCATGAGATGTATCACTGACTTCTGTTATTTATTTGTATGTTTTATTATTCAAAGTGTATGCACTTTTAAGAAGCAAAATTTATATTTTTATGTTTAAAATGTTTTATTTCTGGAACAGCAGTTGATTATATAGTATACAGTTGGAATTTAAGAGAAAAGTGGAAAAATGTAATGAAATATAATAAATTTATTACATGATGCCCTCTTCAAGCCATATTCCTCTTTCTCCCCTTGCCAACCTCCATATTTTTGGTGTTAACTAACTTTGGAAATTAAACAGGTATTTGTACTATACTGATGGATACAAAATGCTTTAAAGTTGTAGTATTAAGTGAAAACAAGTTGCAGAAGGATACATATATTTTGTAAGTAACATTTTAAAGAAAAAAAATCACATCCATGCTTATTTAATTTTCATAACCAAGAGTAAATGCAGCCATTTTCTTCAAGAGGCAGTTTTTCCTGGGTCATGGAAGTAGATAAAAACTCACATTTTAACTCAATTCCAGTGGGCTTTCAAACTTTTGTATTATTTTTCTCTTCTACCAAGATTTTATGGTGGGAGGCAACAGCAGTTTAAAAGGAAACATCTTTTCTGGACCCTCTTGCCCCTGATATCTTCTTTTTCAGCCATCCTGTTGTGATGAAAATGTCACCTCTCAGGATGACTCCCTGTTGAGGATGTCACATCACTTACGACCACTTGGGGGCACTAGAGATCACCATTATCAAAGGTGTTTTACAAGTCCGTCCTTCAAGTTCTTAGCCTATGTGGGAATGCTTATTTGATATGAGTTGAGGAGCATTATAAGTGGACAGGGGTTTCAGTTTAGGTAAGTACCACCAGCCGTCATTTTTCCTAAGAATTGGGTACAGAGCACAGGACAGATCTTATTTTCCTATGGCACAGCACTATGGTTTAGGGTTAGGGCGGGGAGGCTGTTCCTAACCAAGGATGAGTGAGCCACAAAACCTAAAGTACAGCACCATGAACCTAGTTTTAACTGGGAAGATTGTGCCTTAGGTTGTATGAGAGAATGTAACCATGTAGTACACTGATCATTTGAGAGGCATCTTTAATGTCCGAAATGTTCACGTTGTAAAACACATAGATACTGTAGTCATTTTAATAATAAGGCAAGTATTGAAAGATCACTGTCTCCTTAGAATTTGGAAGATGATTTTCAAATATTTGAATGATCAATATCTCCCCACACATATTTCCCTTCTGTGTCCGTCTTCCTGGAAAAAGCAAAGGCCTGATAAATCCCCTCTCCCTGGCACATGTACTCCTGTGGGTCTGGTGACTGATTCCAGGTCACTGTCACTCTACGGGGTGTGGCTTGAAGCCACCCTCAGCCCCCAGGATGCCCTTTCTCCTTCCCTGGCACCTCCTGAATTCTCCCAGGTGGACGTCTTGGGTTTTCTTTTCGTGGCTCTGTTCTCTGTCTTGAGATGGGTCGTCTGGTAGGTGTGCCCTCTTTGGGTGGGTTGGGTCTTCCTCATTTAGAACCCTCTGCAGCTCAGTCCTGACTTGGTCTGGCCTCAGCCGTGTTTCTCACCCCCTCCCCACATTTCTGCACAGAGGACCAGAGCTCTCCCAGACAGGTTTTTGCCTGATGCAGCGTAACCCATCAGCTTGGTACCCTGTTTCTTGGCATGTGCAGGAGGCTGACATTAATTTGACTTGCTCTTTGGATTTAAAACAACTCAGTTTTTCTTTAAGAAAGTGGGAAGACAACATGAGTGAAACCAGTGATGTTGTCAGAATTGGGCTTCCCTGCTGCCAGCAGGCTCTCCTGTAGCTTTCCTTGGTTTAGGAAGATTTCACAGAGGCCCTCGGTGTACATATCCAGTTCCTAGGACACAGGGGCGTCGTGTCAGAGTCCTCATCTCCAGAGAGCAGGAAAGGGAAGGCATGGGGTGGGCAATGATGCTGTGTGGTCAGTGCCAGCCTCAGGATTCCAAATCCATAAAAGGGTGTGTTGGGGAAAGCACCCCTTTAATTGATTAGTCCAAGCTTCCCTGGTGGCTCAGATGATAGAGTCTGCCTGCAGTGTGGGAGACCCAGGTTCGATTCCTGGGTCGGGAAGATTCCCTGGAGAAGGAAACAGCAAACCACTCCAGTATTCTTGCCTGGAAAATCCCACGGACGGAGGAGCATGGACGGAGGAGCCTGGCAGTCTACAGCCCGTGAGGTCCCAAAGGGTCGGACACGACTGAGTGACTTCAGTTTCACTTTTCTTTGTTTAGCAACGCCTCCTGCCTGTCTGGAGACAGGACCGTTCTCCGAGGAACTCGCTGTCTAGTCAGGGTCAGGTTGGTGGATAGATAATGAAGATTTCAGCGTGTGCTTTCTGTTTTTCCTCCCTCAAGACATCTCCACATTCCCACCCCATCTCCAGCCACTTCCTGCTGTTGCGCTCAGAAGCCTTTTCTCTTGAGGTGCCCCACGGCTCACTCCCTTATCTCCTAATGTCTTTGATCAGATGTCAGCGTCTTAGCTAGGTCTGCCCTGGCCACCTTTGAAAACACTGCACCCAGCCTCACATTCTCGCCCTCCTCCCTACTTTGCTTCATGTCACTTAGTACCAACAGCCACTATCTGTACAGTATATATGCAACATGCAGTTGTGTGTGTGCCAGGTCGCTCCAGTCATGTCCGACTCCATGGCTCTACAGACTGTAGCCCACCAGGCTCTTCTGTCCACGTGGATTCTCCAGGCAAGAACACTGGAGAGGGTTGCCATGCCTTCCTCCAGGGGGTCTTCCCCACCCAAACATCAAACCTGTGTCTCCTGCGTTGGCAGGCGGGCTCTTTACCATTAGAGCTGTGTGTGGGGTACAGTGTGTATACCTAAAATGGTGTGTGTGCTCACAGGAGGGCAGGGCTGTTTGTTCTGTTCTTTTCCCACCACCTAGGAGAGTGCCAGGCACAAGTAAGTAACTACTACGTAGTTACTAAGTAAATATTTACCAGCTGGAGGAGTGGATTTGCTTGGGTAATCCACTTAGCCTTTCTGCATTTGGCTTTCTGTCTAGAAGATGAAGAGTGATGGTACTTCATGGAGTTAAATGGGAAAGATGCCCTAAGCATTCAGCACGGGGCGTGGCACAGAGAAAGGCCTCGGGATGGGGAGGAGGGGCTGACCCTGACCTTCAGGGGACCTCTACAGAGGAGCAGGCATTGGAGCATAACTGCTTTGGAGCATCCCAGGCTGGGGAAACTGCTTGCGCTTTCTGGAAATCCCAGGAGTCCAGTCTTCCTGGAATGTAGGACAGGAAGGCAGGAAGCAGTGGATGAAGGGGGAGGGAGGTTGCCAGAGGCTTCATCTGGAAGGATTTTTATGACCATACACGTTTGTCCTGAAGTAAATGAGAATCCAGGAAGAGATTTTAATTTGGAAGAGAGATGATGGTCACCATGGCAACGACGTGGCACCAGCAAGCCCTGGTTAGGAACTTGTTACAGGAATCTGGGTAGAGTCCTGTGGAAGGGCTGACCTAAAACAGTGTTGGGTGAACAGAGGGGAAGTGGCTTACTCAGGCCTCAGGGGCAGGCTCCTAGGTTTGAACCCTGGTACCATGACTTCCTAGCTGGACAATCTTGGACAGCTCACCTCTCTGTGCCTCAAATTCTTTACCTGTTAATTGTGGCTAACAGTATCTATGTGATGGTGGGGAGGCTAAATTGGTATGCTTGGTTTATTAACTTTTAATATGATCACTAATGTATTTAGTTTTACCCTATCTGCTTTGTATTTCTTTTTCTCTTCTTTCTTTTGATTCAGTTCAGTTCAGCTCAGTCACTCAGTCGTGTCCTACTCTTTGCGACCCCATGAATCGCAGCACGCCAGGCCTCCCTGTCCATCACCAACTCCCAGAGTTCACTCAGACTCACGTCCATCGAGTCAGTGATGCCATCCAGCCATCTCATCCTCTGTTGCCCCCTTCTCCTCCTGTCCCCAATCCCTCCCAGCATCAGAGTCTTTTCCAATGAGTCAGCTCTTCACATGAGGTGGCCAAAGTACTGGAGTTTCAGCTTCAGCATCATTCCTTCCAAAGAAATCCCAGGGTTGATCTCCTTCAGAATGGACTGGTTGGATCTCCTTGCAGTTTAATCAACCATTTTTAAAATTCCAGTTTTCACTTCTGTAATTCATTGTTTTGCTCTTCTTTCAGTGGTTATCCTTGTGATTTCAATAGGCATTCTTGATTTTTAATAAGAGTGTAAGAAAAACTGGTAATTTTTACCCCTTCAGGGTTTTAGAACACTTTAACCCCATTTTACCCTTTCTGCCGTTTGCTATTTGTTGTGTATTCAGATTCAATGTGTATTTAGCATATATATATGCAGCCAGCCCTCCCTTCTGTGGATTCTACACCATGACTGGTTGAATCCACAGATGGGGGACTTGGGAATATGGACGACTGACAGTACTATGCCATCCTTGGACTTGAGCATCCTCGGATTTTGCTACTCACGAGGTGGGGGTGGGGGTCCCAGAACCAATCTCCCATGATACTGAGGCATGGCTGTATATATAACTTACACAACAAACATTACTGTTATTTTTTCTATTCTGCTTTTGCATTCATTTATTTTTGGCCGTGCTGGGCCTTTGTTGCTTTTGGGTGGACTTTTCTGTAGTAGCAGGGGGCAGGGGCTCCTCTCTAGTTGCAGTGGGCAGGCTCAGTAGTTGCGGCACCCGGGCTCTAGAGCACAGACTTAGTAGTTGTAGCTCAGTTGCTCCTTGGCATGTGGGATCTTCCCAGACCAGGGATCAGACCTGTGCCCCTTGCATTGGCAGGCGGATTCTCATCTACTGTGCCACCAGGGAAGTCCTCACTGATGTTATCATAATTGATATTAGAAGCCAGTATTCACTTAGACTTAGCAAGATATTTACTGTCCATCGCTCTTCTTTCCTTCCTGCATTTCAGTGTTTCTTCTTTGGTCAATTTCCTTCTTCCTGAAGAATTCCTTTCGTGTTTCTTTTTTAAGCCCATGCTAATGAAAGTGAAGAGGAACTAAAAAGCCTCTTGATGAAAGTGAAAGAGGAGAGTGAAAAAGCTGGCTTAAAGTTCAGCATTTAGAAAACGAAGATCATGGCATCCAGTCCCATCACTTCATGGGAAATGGATGAGGAAACAGTAGAAACAATGTCAGACTTTATTTTTGGGGGGCTCCAAAATCACTGCAGATGGTGACTGCAGCCATGAAATCAGAAGACGCTTACTCCTTGGAAGAAAAGTTATGACCAACCTAGATAGTATATTCAAAAGCAGAGACATTACTTTGCCGACTAAGGTCCGTCTAGTCAAGGCTATGGTTTTTCCGGTAGTCACGTATGGATGTGAGAGTTGGACTGTGAAGAAGGCAGAGCACCGAAGAATTGATGCTTTTGAACTGTGGTGTTGGAGAAGACTCTTGAGAGTCCCTTGGACTGCAAGGAGATCCAACCAGTCCATTCTGAAGGAGATCAACCCTGGGATTTCATTGGAAGGAATGATGCTGAAGCTGAAACTCCAGTACTTTGGCCACCTCACGTGAAGAGCTGATTCATTGGAAAAGACTCTGATGCTGGGAGGGATTGGGGACAGGAGGAGAAGGGGGCGACAGAGGATGAGATGGCTGGATGGCATTACTGACTCGATGGACGTGAGTCTGAGTGAACTCCGGGAGTTGGTGATGGACAGGGAGGCCTGGTGTGCTGCGATTCATGGGGTCGCAGAGTCGGACACAACTGAGCGACTGAACTGAACTAAACTGAACTAATGATGCATTCTCTTAGTTTTTATGTGATTAGAAATGTCTTTATTTTGCCTTTGCTTTTGAAGGTTATTTTCAGTGAGGATAGAATTCTATGTTGGAAGTTATTTTCTTTCATTTTCATTCCATGATCTTTCGCTTTTTATTATTTCTATAGATAAGTCAGTTCCTCTGAAGGTGTGTATTTATTTTCTAAATGCTTTGAAGATGCCTCTCTTTGTTTTTCTTCAGTTTCATCATGATGGGCCTGGTGTGGGGTTATTTTTTGGTTTGTTTCTATCCTGAACTTCATGAATCAGACTTGGGAAAGTTTTCAAGCATTATCTCTTTAAATATTGCTTCTGACCCATTTTTCCATCTGCTTCTAGGGCTCAGTAAATGGCATCACCATCCGCTCCAGGTGATCAGTCCAGAAACCAGCGATCCATCCTTGACTCTGCTTTTCCCCTCAGACCTATCTTTACATCTAATCCATCTGCAAACCCTGTCTAAGCCTGGTAGTTTTCAGTTGCTAAGTTGTGTTTGACTCTTTGCAGCCCCGTGGACTGCAGCATGCCAGGTTTCCCTGTCCTTCACCATCTCCCAAAGTTTGTTCAAACTCATGTCCATTGAGTCAGTGATGCCATCCAACCATCTCATCCTCTGTCACCCCCTTCTCCTGTCCTCAATCTTTCCTAGCATCAGGGTGTTCTCCAATGAATTGGCTCTTTGCATCATGCAGCCAAAGTATTGGAACTTCAGCTTCAACATCAGTCCTTCCAATGAATATTCAGGGTTGATTTCTTTTAGGATTGACCGGTTTGATCTCCTTGCTGTCCGAAGGACTCTCAAGGGTCTTCTCCAACACCACAGTTCAAAAGCATCAGTTCTTGGGTGCTCAGCCTTCTTTATGGTCCAACTCTCACATCTGTACATGACTACTGGAAAAACCTTAGATTTGACTATGCAAATCTTTGTTGGCAAAGTGATGTCTCTGCTTTTTAATATGCTGTCTAGGTTTAATATAGCTTTTCTTCCAAGGAGCAAGTGTCTTTTGATTTCATGGCTGCAGTCACCATCTACAGTGATCCCACAATTATGTACTGAATCTTCCCACCTTTCTTTCCACTGATGACATCTGACTTCAGGTCACTATAGTCTCCTGACTGAGCTTCTGCATCAGCCTCTTAAATAAATCTGTCCACTTCTCCAATCCTGTCTTATGTCACTCTCCTTCACTGCAGGCATAGACGCCACCTGAGTATCTTGACCACAAGGCCTTGGCACTGGCTGTTTCCTCTGCCAGGAATGTTCTTCCCTGGCACGTCCATATGGCAAGTCCTTTCTCATCCCAAATGGAGTCCCACACCCAGCGTCATTGTCACCTGACTCTGCAGTCATTTTTTAAAATGAATACCTCTATATTCAATTCTTTAATTCTTTTCATTCTTTATTTCATTACCCTATTGTATTTTCATAGCACATCCCAGTCTCTGACATTCTTATTTCTTCACTGGTACTAATTTATCATGAGTCTTCCCCACCTGAATGTAGTCACCATGAAAGCTGAGTCTTTGTCTTTGCTGTGTTACTTATGTCATTTTGTATGTTTTCAGCTCTAAGGAACAAAGTGTACAACCAAATTCAACTCTGCTGCTGCTGCTGCTGCTAAGTCACTTCAGTTGTGTCCGACTCTGTGGGACCCCATAGACAGCAGCCCACCAGGCTCCCCCATCCATGGGATTCTCCAGGCAAGAACACGAGTGGGTTGCCATTTCCTTCAGTGCATGAAAGTGAAAAGTGAAAGTGAGGTCGCTCAGTCGTGTATGACTCTTTGCGACACCATGGACCACAGCCTACCAGGCTCCTCCGTCCATGGGATTTTCTATGCAAGAGTACTGGAGTGGGGTGCCATCTATGCATGTATGCTGAGGTGCAGAGAGAGTAAATAACTTACCTAACAATCACACCAGTCTAAGTGGTACATCTTGGATACAAACATAGGCCCACTACTTCAAAACTTGTCTTTTTTTTTCATTGTTACTCCAATACTCTATACTATTATTAAGGAAATGTAATAATCAGCCTATACAACTGCATTTAGTAATGCAGTTACTAGAAGAGGAATCCTACACTGTATAAAGTCCTCTTTTGTGTGGAATCTCTGAGTAAATTTTTACTACAGCAAATTCCAGAAGTGGGGAAATTGCTACTTTTTGGAAACACAGTTTAGGAGAGTGTCATTGGCTTATTTTTTGAAACTTAAAAATTAATTTTAGACTCAGAAAAGTTGCAAAAATAGCTCAGAGGATTCCCATATATTCCTCCCTCGGTTCAGTTTCAGTTCAGTCACTCAATCGTGTTCAACTCTTTGTGACCCCGTGAATCGCAGCATGCCAGGCCTCCCTGTCCATCACCAACTCCCGGAGTTTACCCATACCAACCTGGGGAGTTCCTCTTTCAGTGTCCTATCATTTTGCCTTTCCATACTGTTCATGGGGTTCTCAAGGCAAGAATACTGAAGTGGTTTGCCATTCCCTTCTCCAGTGGACCACATTCTGTCAGACCTCTCCACCATGACCCATCCGTCTTGGGTGGCCCCACATGGCATGGCTTAGTTTCATTGCATTAGACAAGGCTGTGGTCTTTGTGATCAGATTGGCTATTTTTCTGTGATTATGGTTTCAGTGTGTCTGCCCTCGGATGCCCTCTCGCAACACCTACCGTCTTACTTGGGTTTCTCTTACTTTGGACATGGGGTATCTTTTCACAGCTGCTCCAGCAAAGCACAGCCGCTGCTATTCCTCCCTAGCTTCCCCTAATGTCAGCATTCTGCAGAACCAAAATACTTATTAAAACTCAAAATTAACATTGGTTTACTATTATCAGCTAAACTAGACTTTATCTGAATCTTACCAGTTTTTCCACTAATGTCTTTTTTTTCCTATTCCAGAAACCAATCCGAGACCCCATGTTATATTGAAGTGACGTGTCTCCTTAGTTCCTCCAAACTGACAGACCTCACTCTTTCACAAGGGGCTTCCCTGATAGCGCAGTTGGTAAAGAATCTGCCTGCAATGCAGGAGACCCTGGTTTGATTCCTGGGTTGGGAAGATCCACTGGAGAAGGGATTGGCTACCCACTCCAGTGTTCTTGGACTTCCCTTGTGGCTCAGCTGGTGAAGAATCCACCTGCAATGTGGGAGACCTGGGTTCAATCCCTGGGTTGGGAAGATCCCCTGGAGAAGGGAAAGCCTACCCACTCCAGTATTCTGGCCTAGAGAATTCCATGGACTGTATAGTCTATGGGGTCGCAAAGAGTCAGACACGACTGAGCGACTTTCACTTTCACCCTTTCACAACCTTAATAATTTTGAAGAGTATTAACCAGTTATTATATAGTGTGTGTCTCAGTTTGGATTTATTTCATGCTTTGTCATGGTCAGATTAAGATTTTTCATTGTTTGGCAAGAATATTCCAAAAACAACGTATCACTGGGAGAAGGTGACTGATAATATCCTTTCACTGGTGGTGGTAAAACATTGGCCATTTGGTTAAGGTGATGTCTTCTGGGTTTCTCCACTGTAAAGGTGCTGTTTTTCCCTATGGACTTAATAAATGTCTTGGGGAGGTAACGTTAGGTCATGCAACTGTCCCATCTCTCCTCCTGTGGCCCACTAATTTTAGCATCCACCGGTGGATCTTGCCTGCAACAACTTTTTTATTGCAGAGGTATTCTTTTTCTTTTTGGTAAGGGAGGTTTTTATTTTTATTTTTTGGCTGTACTGGGTCTTGGCTGCCGTGTGAGCTTTTTTCTAGTTGCAGCGAGCAGGGGCTGCTCTCTGGTTGTGGTGCACAGGCTTCTTACTGCAGTGGCTTCTCTTGTGCAGCAAGGCTGTAGGGCATGCAGGCTTCAGTCATTGTGGCTCCTGGTCTCTAGAGCACAGGCTCAATAGTTGTGGCACACAGGTTTAGTTGCTCCAGATCATATGGGATCTTCCCAGACCAGGGACGGCCCCTGCATCTCTTGCATTGGCAGGTGGATTCTTCACCACTGAGCCCCCAGGGAGGCCCATGGGGGTATTCTGATGGTGAAAGAAAGACATGGTAAAAACCTCACTTAATAAGAAGGTCAGAAGCAGGGAAGTGCAGGGCTGGCTCAGTGCCTCAGCCTGGATCTAGGCTCTTCTCTCTGCCATTCTCAGCAGGTCCTCAGATTTGGCCTTTAGTGATGACATCCAGCAGAGAAAGATGGGGCCTTTCTCTACCAGAGTGTCTTGACCAGGGAGGGGAATGTTTCTCAGATCCGCACCCCCCCACCCCAACCCCTCACCATTTTCTGAAACCCTCCCCTCGGATCCATTGACCAGGATCTTGGTTACCTGCCCATGGCCAAGCTACAAGGAAAGCAAAGGAAGTGATCAACCACCATTTCCAGCTAGTGTTGGGGGAGGTGTGGGAGGGCGGGTTCCAGCAGAGAAGCAACTTAGGGGAGGTGGTGAGCGCTGGGGGGAGAGCCCGGTGTCTGCCACACTGCACTGTCCCCGGCACCTAAGGCAGTGCCCCACACCTGCAGGCACTCAGTTAATCCTTGTGGAGCCTGTGAGTTCTTTGTCTCTTGGCTGGAGATGTAATCTGCCATGACCTGGAAGCATTAGAGCTTGGGACGGTGGTCCCAGACAAGAGTGACGTGGGGAGTGGATCAGGGGATTGGTGAGTTCAGCATGGCAAGGATGGCGGAATGGCAAGGGGGGCCCGGTGGGAGTCCCCTGCTCATAGCGCCTTAGCTTCCTCATGCATCGGTCTCCAGCGGGGTCATGCACCTCCAGCCCCCACCCCCCCACCCCCAGCCCCTCCAGGCAAGCCTGGGGAGAACCTACAAAGGCATTCATGCAAGAAGGCAGAGAGACCTGTCTGCCAGACCCAATGGCCTCTACTGAGAAGGTTCTCCAGAGGAAAAAGGGGTGCTGGGGCGGGGGGAAGCCCTGCTCTGTACACGCAGGAGCCAGGCTCTGGGGACCTCGGACACAGCCTGGTAGCTTGTTTGGTAAATAATGACATTGTTATAAATATTTAATAAGTCAAGGGACTGCAGCACATGAAAAATGGATGAGGTCCCTGTGTGGGAAAACACAGGCTTTCTCCCCACGTCTGCTCTGGGGGAGGCAGTTAGAGGCTGACGTCTGTTTGGGCTGACACCTGTATTTGTGGTGGGGCTGATGAATGGCTGGAGAAATAGTCGCCATGTTTAGGAAGCATCAATCCATCAAGCTGGAGTTTAGGCTGAGGGAGGAATTCACAGCCATCAATATTCCCGTGTTTATTAAGCAGTGCGGGTTTCAGGAGGCAGCGAGCCTCGAGTTGGTCCTCGGAGCAGCGCCTCCAGAAAGGGCCCAGTGGCTCCTTGATGAATGACTTTAATAAGAAGCAGCTTAGAAGTACCTTCAAGTAAGAAACTAATAACAATAATTAGATGTTTCTTAATCATTTATTTATTTTATAATTTATGCCCTGCCTGCTTCTGGAAAAAGAATGGAAGTGGCTTGCAATTAAAACACATCTACCCAGGATGGTTCAAATGAAGATAAACATGCGATCAGAAGCCGTATTGAGGGAGTGAATTTTTCTTAATCAACTTGCCTGCTACCCGCTGAGAGTGTTGTGTGCCCTCTCCTTGCCAGTCACCTTTGGCTCCTGGGTGCCACTGGGATGTGGCAGATGCAAAGCGGCGGCTGCGGGTGTCACGGGATAGGTGGGTGAGACCAGAGCAGTGTGTGACCCGTGGTCTCCGCATCTCAGCCCTGTGCTCCCAGCCACATTTGCATTTCATTTGTCATCGCTCCAAACAAATCTGTGTGTCTGTGGCAGAGTGGCATGAAAAATTAATGCCCCTGTGTCAGAGCTTGTCAGAGTGACAGTGCAGAAAGGGAATAATGGGGGCAACATGTGTGGTGCTTTCTACTTAACAACCACTCTTGTGTTCCCTGACCGCCTTCTCCCGAGCCTGCATGTCTGGGCTAATGGGGTTTCAGCAGCCAGACCCTCCCCATGGGCTGAGGCCAGAGAGCCTGCCTTCACACAGTATCTCAGACCGTGTGTCTGGTCTGTGCTCACCCTCCTCCCTGCCCAGTGGAACAGAAGTGGCTGTGGTCAGAGCTGGGTGACCAGTTGACCAGTCTTGGCTGAAGCATCCTGGGCTTAGAGAAGGAGGAGGAAGGTGGGCAGGGGTGGGCAGAGGGCAGAGTGAGGCAGAGATGTTCTGGCAAGCCTCTCTTGTGGGAGAACCTGGCAAATAGGTGGGCAAGGGGCAGAGAGGGGATTGGGGAAGGCTTAAGTGTCTGCTGCTTCAGAACCTCCATGAGTGGCAGAGTCAAAGTTTCCCTGCACATTGAGACATTCAACAAATGTTTGTTCACTCTGAATCTGAGGTTGGCTTCTTTCTGACCTGAGGTCATGGGGACGGTAGAGGCCACCTCCTCTCTGCAGCAGGTGTGGTCTCATGTAACAGATTAAAACAATGGATTCTGGAGCTAGACCACATGGGTTCAGCTCTCAGTTTTACCATGCCCTAAATTTGTGAGTGAAAGTTGCTCAGTTGCATCCAATTCTTTGCGACCCCATGAATTATACAGTCCACAGAATTCTCCAAGCCAGAATATTGGAACCAGGTAGCCTTTCCCTTCTCCAGGGGATCTTCCCAAGCCAGGGATCGAACCCAGGTCTCCCACATTGCAGGTGGATTCTTTACCAGCTGAGCCACAAGGGAGGCCCTAGGGCCCAAATTTGTGGCCCTAGGAAAATTACCTTTATTTTTTTAGTGCCTCAATGTCACGTGTGTAAAGTAGGTAGAAGAATGCCCAGCGCTTGGTGTTAAATGGATTAGCAACTGGATTTCCCTGATCTTCATCCCAGGTGAGTGGATGAGGACAGGCCCTGGAGCTCAGTGACCTGGCCTTGAGCCATGTGGGGAAGGTTGTGTGGCTGGAGCTCTGGGGTGGGAGTTAGGAGCTTGTTGGCCTGCTGAATGGCCTTGGGAAGATACACATCCTCTTCTGTGTGCTTGGCCAATTGATCAAAAGAAATCCCCTTTGCCTCCCTATCTATTTAGATGAGTGTGAACACAATGTTAGAATTAATTGAGATGAACTACCCTCATCCAAGCCAGGGCCCAGCCAGGTTCCCTGCTCTGGCCCGTAAAACTTCTGTCAACACCCAAGCAAGTGCTAGTAGGCCTTGAAGAAGTGAATTGATTTCTCTGGGTTAATGATCTTGTTTTCTGCAGTAGATACTGGCAACTGTTCTGCATTATCCCTTCCCTATGCTACCAGAGGCTGCATCTCCCAGCCTCCCTACAAGTAGGTATGGTCACATGACTAACTTCTGGCTGAAAGAGTGTAAGAAGTGGTATACAATGTCCAGATCACATCTCTCTCTCTTTTTTTTTTTTTTTGGCTGCACTAGGTCTTTGTTGCGGCTTCCCTGATGGCACAGACAGTAAACTCATAGCTCAGCTGGTAAAGAATCTGCCTGCAATGCAGGAGTGAATGAGTGAAGTCACTCAGTCGTGTCCAACTCTTTGTGACCCCGTGGACTGTAGCCCACCAGGCTCCTCCGTCCATGGGATTCTCCAGGCAAGAATAGTGGAGTGGGTTGCCATTTCCCCCTGTTCAATTCCTGGGTTGGGAAGATCCGCTGGAGAAGGGATAGGCTACCCACTCCAGTATTCTTGGGCTTCCCTTGTGGCTCAGCTGGTAAAGAATCGCCTGCAATGTGGGAGACCTGGGTTCGATCCCTGGGGTGGGAAGATCCTCTGGAGGAGGGCATGGCAGCCCACTCCAGTATTCTTGCCTGGAGAATCCCCGTGGGCAGAGGAGCCTGGCAGGCTACAGTCCATGGGGTCGCAGAGTCAACATGACTGAGCAACTAAGCACAGCACCAGGACTTTGTTGTGTCATGAGGGCTTTGCTGTGGGATCTTAATTCCCCAACCAGAGATCAGACCCACATCTCCTGCACTGGAAGGCAGATTCTTAACCACTGGCCTAGCAGGGGAGTCACATCTTTTAAAAGGAAGTAGGTTGCCTTCCACTTCCTCTCTTTCCCCTTTCCTGCTGGCTGGCCCCTGGAGCAGACATGGAAGCCACATGTGGGGGTGGGCAGTGCAATCCTGCAGTTCTGGACTATCGTGTGAAAATAAAAGCCTGTTAATTTATTTAAGGTATCACATTGTTAGGTCTTTGTTTCAACAGAAGAGCCTCTTCCCTAACTGACATAGGCTTCCTTTGGCCCAGCTTTGGCACACTCAGAATTCTAGGACAAGGACTGGAAGAGTAGAAAGAGGAGGGAGAAGAAAAAGAAATGAAGAAGGAAAAAATAGGATGCCCCCCTCTCTTTGTCACCTAGTTGATCCATATTAATCTCTTCTCAAGTACCAGAAAAGTCTTCCCTGACTTCTACCCTCCTCCAACATCACTATCAAATGCCTCTCTAGTTCCAAGTAACCCTAACACAGCATTTATCACAATTGCAGCACACACTCCTTTGGCTCCTGTTTCATCTTCGTCTTTGCTCTCAACTGACTCAGATTCTAGGTCTGTTGTCCAAAGCCTGCCAGGGCAGGAGCACATTAGTCCTTGACCCCTGGTCCCACTAGCATTAGGAAGCAATGATCTACAGCCAGCCTCTGTGCCCTCTCTCGGGGTCAAGGATGGTACTGCGGGATCAACTGAAGCCCTCCATTTTCATTATAGATTCCACGTGGTTGCCCAGTGTTTGCTGAAGATTTGATCATTCTTTCAACAAAGGTTTATGAAATGCCTTCTACATGTCAGCCAGAGTTCGCTAGACTCTGCTGCTGTTGTTGTCCAGTTGCTAGGTTGTGTCTGACTCTTTGCCACCTTGTGGACTGTAGGATGACAGGCTTCTTTGTCTTCCACTCTCTTTCAGTTTGCTTAAATTCATGGCCATTGAGTTGGTGATGCTACCTAACCACCTCATCTTCTGTCGCCCCCTTCTACTTTAACCTTCAATCTTTCCCAGCATCAGGGTCTTTTCCAACGAGTTGGCTCTTCGCATCAGGTGGCCAAAGTATTAGAGTTTCAGCTTCAGCATCAGTCCTTCCAATGGATAGTCAGTGTTGGTTTCCTCTAGGATTAACTGGTTTGATCTCCTTGCAGTCCACGGGACTTCTCCAGCACCACAGTTCAAAAGCATCAATTCTTCAGTGCTCAGCCTTCTTTATTGACCAACTCTCACATCCATACATGACTACTGGAAAAACCATATCTTTGACTATATTGACTTTTGTTGGCAAAGTGATGTCTTTCGTTTTTTATATGGTGTCTATGTTTGTCATAGCTCTTCTTCCAAAAAACAAGCATCTTTTATTTTCATGGCTGCAGTCATTGTCCATAGTGGTTGTGCAGCCCAAGAAAATAAAATCTGTCACTGCTTCCACTTTTCCCCCTTCTATTTGCCATGAAGTGATGGGACCAGATGCCATGATCTTAGTTTTCTGAACATTGAGTTTTAAGCCAGCTTTTCATTCTCCTCCTTCATCTTCATTAAGAGGCTCCTTAGTTCCTTTTCACTTTCTGCCATAAGATGGTGTCGTCGGCATGTCTGAGGTTATTAATATTTCTACTGGCAATCTCGATTCCAGCTTGTGATTCATCCGGCCCAGTGTTTCACATGATGTACTCTGCGTATAAGTTAAATAAGCAGAGTGACAATATACAGCCTTGATGTACTCCTTTCTCAGTTTTGATCCAGTCTATTGTTCCCTGTAAGTTTCTAACTGTTGCTTCTTGACCCATATACAGGTTTCTCAGGAGACACATAAGGTGGTCTAGTATTCCCATCTCTTTAAGAATTTTCTACAGTTTGTTGTGATCCATAGAGTCAAAGGCACTTGTGTAGTCAATGAAGCAGAAGTAGATGTTTTTCTGGAATTCCTTGCTTTCATTATGGTCCAATGAGTGTTGGCAATTTGATCTCTGGTTCCTCTGCCTTTTCTAAACTCAGCTTGTACATCTGGAAGTTCTTGGTTCAGATACTGCTGAAGCCTACTTTGAAGGATTTTGAGGATAACCTCACTAGCATGTGAAAGGAGAACAATTGTCTGGTAGTTTGAACATTCTTTGGCACTGCCCTTCTTTGGATTGGGATGAAAACTGACATTTTCCAGTTATGTGGCCACTGCTGAGTTTTCCAAATCTGCTGACATATTGAGTACAGCACTTTACAAGCATCATTTTTTAGGATTTCAAATAGCTCAGCTGGAATTCTATCACCTCCACTGGCTTTGCTTGTAGTAATGCTTCCTAAGGCCCACTTGACTTCACACTCCAGGATGTCTGGCCCTAGGTGAGTGACCGCACCCTCATGGGTATCCGGGTCATTAAGACCTTTTTTGCACAGCTCTTCTGTGTAATCTTGCCATCTCTTCCTAATGTCTTCTGCTTCTGTTAGTCTTTACTGTCCTTTATTGTGCCCATCCTGCATGAAATGTTCCTTTGATACCTCCGATTTTCTTGAGAGAGCTCTAGTCTTTCTATTGTTTTCCTCTACTTTGCATTGTTCATTGAAGAAGGCTTTCTTATTTCTCCTTGCTCTTCTCTGGAACTCTGCATTTGCTTGGATATATCTTTCTCTCTTGCTTTTTGCTTGTCTTCGTTCCTCAGCTATTTGTTAGGCAACCACTTTGCCTTCTTGCATTTCTTTTCCCGGGGATGGTTTTGGTCATTGCCTCCTATATAATGTTACAAACCACTGTCCATAGTTCTTCAGGCACTCTATTTACCTATATATATATATATGCATAAATAAAATAAGAGAAGTAGGATTTTCACAGCCTGAAGGTGGTCATATGCCATAAATGAGAGGTATATTTATCTCAAGTTTCTGTAACTGAGGCCAATTAGATAAACAAACAGTCTAATGTAGAATTTCCTTTTCCTTTGGTCTCACAATTCATCAATGTGAGGAATTATTAATGCAACTCCCTCAGCTACTGGCCTTAAACTATCTTCACCTTATTTCTGAGAAAGCTCTCTAGACACGTGAAAACATTCATTAGAGTGAGTCTCTGAGGATTCAAAACAAGTGCCATGTTGTGAAGCCATATTGCAGCAGTGAGACTGGGGAAGATATGGCAGTGACGTAAGTAAAAGCAGGCTACAAGGAAAAGGTATTATCAGAGAAACAAAAGGAATTTTTGGAGCTACAAAACATGATTGAAAAAAATAGACTTGCACAATTAATTAATTAAAAAGCTCTATTTAAGAAGCTCCTCTAGCACTTGGTTAAAAAGGACAAAGAAACAACAATCCTGAAAGACAAAATAGATATCAACCTAGATAGAATGATTCAATATTTATGGGAAAGGAATTTGAGAAATATATAGTGAAAGATAGAGGAGAAAAAATAAAGAAAAAATGAAAATTTACTTGACCTGAAATTTTATTTATTTTTTTGACCTTAATATTTAAATCTTTATGCCAAGAGGGTTTCCTGATTTATCCTCAGAATTAATTGGAAAAAAGTCTGTACATGGATGTATTTTGTGGATTTTTATAAATCCTCAGTGTTAACATAGTATGTAAGAGCGGTTCAATAGGTTAAAATGTGATTAAAGAGGGAAGAAAGATGCATTTGATTGTTCCCCTTCAACAGTATTAGAAGGCAATGGCTGAAAGTTTACAGAGTTCTAAGGAAAAACGATTGCGACTCTAGAATTCTATACCCTTCCAAACTATTGTTTGTGCATAAGAATAAAAGACAAATTTTTCAGTTTTTCAAAAACTCAGAAAAGGTATTATCCACATATAGCCATAAGCAATTTACTGAAGCAGCTCTCCAGCAAAATGAAAAAAATTTAAAGTGAGGAACTGAAAAAAAGGAAGACTTGGTATTCAGAAAACAGTGGTTCCAGCTTATATACATAACATTAAGTGTGAATGAGTTAAACAATCTAATCAAAAGGCAGAAATTGTCAGACTGGATTTAAAAACAAGATATCATTATCTGCTATTCATAGAAAATACACTTTAGACTCAAAGATAGAAGTGGGTTGGAAATAAAATGATGTAAGAGAGATAACATGCAAATAACAACCGTAAAAAAGCCAAATGGTTATATTAATACCAGAAAAAAATAGACTTTTAAACAAAAGATACTAAAGTAGGGCATTTGATAATGATGAAAGGATTGATACATCAGGAAGCTATGGCAAGTATATATTCACCTAATGGTGCCCCAAATACATAAAACAAAAATGGACAAAATTGAGAGAAAAATAAATAATTCAACAGTAATAGTTGGAGACTTCATTAGCCCATTTTCAGGGATGGGGATGGATAGAACTAAACAGAAGATCAACAAGGAAATAGAAGACTCCAACACAAATGAATTAGACTTAACAAATACCTATAAAACACTCCACCCAACACTAGCAGAATATATATTTGTCTCAAGTTCACAAGTGGGACATTCTCCAAGGTGGGTCATATAATACACCATGAAACAAGTCACAATAAACTTACTAGGATTGAAATCATATAAAGACTGTTCTCTTTATATAATGGAGTAAAAGCAACAGAGAAAACTTCCATTTTTCACAAATTCACAAATATGTAGAAATTAGAAACACACTCCTCAATAGCCAATGTGTAAAAGAAAAAATCACAGGGAATTAGAAAATACTTTGAAATGAAAGGAAAAGAAGATACAACATGCCAAAACTTATGGGAAGCAGCTAAAACAGTGAAAAATGTGTAGCTGTAAATACCTACATTTAAAAAAGAGAGAAATATCTCAAATCAACAACTTTATACATTAAGAAGTGGGGGAAAGGGACTTGCCTAGTGGTCCAGTGGTTAAGAATCTGCCTGCCAGTGCAGGGTAGGCAAGTTCAATCCCTGGCCTGGGAAAAAATCCCACAAGTGCCTGGGCAACTAAACCCTTGCACCCTAACTATTGAGTCTATACTCTAGAGCTGGGATGCAACTACTGAAGCCCACAAGCCCTAGAGTTCATACTCGACAGCAAGAGAAACCTGAGCATCGCAACTAGAGAAAAAGCCCATGGGCAGCAAGGAAGACCCAGTGCAACCAAAAACAAGTAAATAAAAATTTTAAAAAAGGGTGGGTGGGGAAGAACACAGTAAACCCAAAGAAAGCAGAAGGGAACAATGTGTAGAGTAGAAATTAATAAAGCTTAGAAAAACAGTAGAGAAAAAACAAAAAGTTGGTAAATCTTTAGTTAGACTGATCAAGAAAAAACAGGACTCAAATTATTAAAATCAAGAATGAAAAAGAGGACTTTGTGATTTATAATAAGAAATATGTACTTGGTCTCCATCAGGTTACTGACAACAGAACTTTTAAAACCTTCGGAATCTCCTAAGTGATGAGAGAGAACGATGAAAGGAGTGTCATCTCTTTTTAGCCCTAACACTCCCCTTTCAATCACACCTGAGTTTATGATGATGTGATAACTTTGGGAAACCTCCTAAGGGCTGGGGAAGGGAAGAACTGCTTGCCAGGGGAAACAGCTACTTGTTTAGAGGGTGGAAAATTTCAATCCCACCCCACAACTTTCTGAGAGGAGTTGGGGCACGCTGGAAGTTGTGTTAATCACCAATGGCCAACGATGTAATCAATCATGCCTAGATAAACATCTTTAAAGTACAGAGTTTGGAGAGCTTCCCTGTTGGTAAACACAGAGGTTGCTGGGAGTGTGGCTTGCTGGAGAGGGCATGGAAGTCCCTTGCCCCTTCCCACATAGCTTGCCCTGTACATCTCTTCCATGTGGCCGTCCTGAGTTGTATTCTTTCATAATAAACTGGTAATCTAGTAAATTGTTTGCTGAGTTCTGTGAGCCATTCTAGCAAATAATCAGAAGGAGAGGGTGTAATGGGAATCTGTGATTTATACTCAGTTGGCCAGAAGCACAGGTAACAACCTGGATTTGCAATTGGCATCTACAGTGGGGGCATGTGTGCAGTCCTGTGGTGCTGAGTCCTTTGTCTGTGGGATATTTGCTAACCCCAATAGACAGTGTCAGGGCTATTGCACTGTAGGGCATCCGGTTGGTTTCTACAGAAAACTGGAGATTTGCTTGGTGTTGGAAAAACCCTCCCACATTTGGGTATCAAACGTTAAGTTTTGAGAAAAGGCATAGAGTAGAGATTTGAGGGAAGAAGCTCTTTTTCTTCTTCTTCTTCTTTTTTTTTTTAACAGCATAACTATTGACCTTACAAAAAAAAAAATTATAAGAGAATACTCTGAACACTGTAGCCAACAAATTAGATAACTTAGACAAAATGGACAAATTCTTAGGAAGATATAAACTACCAAAACTGACTCAGGAAATAGTAGAACATCTAAATAGACTTAACAAGAGATTGAGTTAGTAAAACAAAACAAAATTGCCCACAAAGAAAAGCTTCGAGCCAGAGGGTTTCATTGGTGAATTCTACCAAACGTTTAAAGGACTGACACTAAACTCTTCCAAAGAACTGAAGAGAAGGGAACACTTTGCAACTCATTCTTTGAGACTAGTATTACGCTGATACCCCAATAAGGTAAGGCTTTCACAAGAAAAGGAAACTGTGCCTATGAATGCAAAAATCTGCAACAAAACCTAGCAGGCTGAGTCTAGCAATATATAAAAATGATTATACCCCATGACTAAATGGGATCTGCCCTGCAATGGGAGGTCCCAAACTCAATTATTTTAAAAGACTACATGAACAGAATAAAGGACAAAGTCACATGAATATCTCAGTAGCTGAGGAAAGGGATTTGACACTATTCAACCCTCCTTCATTATAAAAATACTTAACAAACTAGGAATGGAAGCAAACATCCTAACCTGATAAAGAACTTCTATTGAAAACCCACAGCTAACATCATACTAAGTGGAAAAAGACTGAATGTTTCTTCCTAAGATTGGAAACAAGGAGGATATCTGGTCTCATTTTTTTTTAAATTTCATTCTGACTTTTAATTGTAATATTCTCCTTAATAGCCAAAGCAGATGTCACCGTTATTGATGTTAGTTTTTCTTTAGGTAGAAGAAGATGTAAGAACTGAGACTCATAAAAATTTCTCCTGAAAATATCTAATGTTTTGAAGACCTGTTCTGACAGTTTTTCCCAGAGGACAGAGTGCTTCATTCCTGATCTCCACCCTGAACTTCTTTCAGGGGATGCTGAAGGTCAGCAGCTTCAGTGGCCAGGATTTAATCCTTGTAGAGGTAGGTGACAAGGTCCAGTTTCCAGTCGGCAGGAAATCTGACCATGGTTTGTGGGAGATTTCGTGACCATTTTATCCCATGGTGCTAGGAATGCTTATTCCCAGGTCTGGCGAAGCTTTCACTGATAGACCACTCAGCCTGCTGTTATTGGGGTAGGCCTCATTCACAGTGCCAAAAGGCTACAGACCACCTCCAGACGACTTGCCTCTTATGGTCCAGGAAAGTAGTCCCTGTTGTTGCTGCTTCCCATATCTGGAGTTACACTATTACAATCATGGACCTCATATGTTCTCACCACTTTTACTAAACATTGTACTGGAGGTTCTAGTCAGGGAAACTAGGCTAGAAAATGAAATGAAAGACACAGATTGGAAACAATCAAGTCAGATTACCTCTACTTGCAGATAACATGGTCTAATATATAGAAAATTCAGAAGGAACCCACTAAAAAAGAAATTAGAACTAATAAATAAATTAAGTTTGCAAGATACAAGATCAATATACAAAAACTAATTGTATTTCTATGCACTAGTGATGAACAACCTGGAGATGAAGTTAAGAAAACAATTCCATTTACAACACCATCAAAAAATAAAACAGGAATAAACTTACGAAATGCAAGGTTTGTATGTTGAAACTACAAAACATTATTGAAAGAAATTAAAGAAGATTTAAATCAAAAGGCCTCGCATACTCATGGGTTGGAAGACAATATTGTTAAGATGGCACTATTTCTCAAATTGATTTATAGAGTCAATGAAATCCCTATCAAAACCACAACTGTCTTCTTTGCAGAAATTGACAAGCTGATACAAAAATTCATATGGGAATTTAAGGGATCCAGAATAACCCCAAAGAAATCTTGAAAAAGAAGTTGGAGTACTCTTATGTCCTAACTTCAAAACTTACTAGAAAGCTATGGTAGTCAAGGCAGTTTCAGTTCAGTTCAGTTCAGTTGCTCAGTCGTGTCCGACTCTTTGCGACCCCATGAATCGCAGCACGCCAGGCCTCCCTGTCCATCACCATCTCCCGGAGTTCACTCAGACTCACGTCCATCGAGTCAGTGATGCCATCCAGCCATCTCATCCTCTGTTGTCCCCTTCTCCTCCTGCCCCCAATCCCTCCAAGCATCAGAGTCTTTTCCAATGAGTCAGCTCTTCACATGAGGTGGCCAAAGTCCTGGAGTTTCAGCTTTAGCATCATTCCTTCCAAAGAAATCCCAGGGCTGATCTCCTTCAGAGTGGATTGGTTGAATCTCCTTGCAGTCCAAGGAACTCTCAAGAGTCCTCTCCAACACCACAGTTCAAAAGCATCAATTCTTCAGCACTCAGCCTTCGTCACAGTCCAACTCTCACATCCATACACGACTACTGGAAAAACCATAGCCTTGACTAGACAGACCTTAGTTGGCAAAGTAGTGTCTCTGCTTTTGAATATGCTATCTAGGTTGCTCATAACTTTTCTTCCAAGGAGTAAGAGTCTTTTAATTTCAAGGCAGTATAGTACTGGAATAAGGACAGACATCCAGGTCAATAGAATAGAACTGAAAATCCAGAAATAGACCCTCATATTAATAAAAGTCAACTGACTTTCAACAAGAGTGTGAACACAACCCAGTGAGACAAAAAACGAATACTGTGAAGGCAACTGGATGTCACATGCAAAAGAGTGAAGTTAAATCTCATTTCATACCATGTGTGTTGGTATGAGAAGCAACCAACTCACACTCAGTTGCTTCAGTCGCGTCTGACTCTGTGTAACCCTATGGACTGTGGCCAGCTAGGCTCCTCTGTCCATGGGATTCTCCAAAGCAAGAACATTGGAGTGGGTTGCCATGCCCTCCTCCAGGGGATCTTTCCAACCCAGGGATCAAACCCGCGGTGTCTCCTGTGTCTTCTGAATTATGGGAGGATTCTTTTGCTGAGTCACCTGGGAAGCCCATCTCATGCCATAAACAAAAATTAATTCAAAATGAGTCAAAGACTAAAATTAAGTGATAGGGACTTCCCATGGTGGTCCAGGGGGTAAGAGTCCACAATCCCAATGCAGGGAGCCTGGGTTCAATCCCTGGTCTGGGAACTAGATCCTACATGCATGCTGCACCTAGGAAGTCCACACACTGCAACCATGAGACCCTGCATGTTGCAATGAAGACAGGATCCTGTCTGCCACAGCTAAGACCCAGCACAGCCAAATAATTAAGTGAAGTGATAAAACTATTATATTCTTGAAGAAAATATTGATGTAAATCTTTTAAAGTTGACACCAAAAGCACAAGCAGAAGGAAAAAAATAGATACTTGGCATCATCAGATTTAAAAACTGTTGTGCTTTGAAAGTCACTATCAGAAAGTGAAAAGAACCTATAGAATGGGAAATAATTTTTGCAAATCATATTCCCAATAAGAAATTTGTGCTAATATATTTAAAAGACTCTTAACACTCAACAGTACAAAGACAGCCTAACTTAAAAGTAGGCAAAGAATTTAAATAGACAGTTCCCCAAAGAAGATACAAATATGACCAATAAACATATGAGATGTCAGTATCATTAGCTGCCAAAAAAATGCAAATCAAACCCACAATGATGTATTACACTCCCTCCAAGAGCTAAAATAAAAAAGATAATAACAAGGGTTGGAGAAGATATGGAGAAATTGGAATCCTCATAACTGTTGGTAGGAATGCAAAACAGTGCAGCCATTTTAGGGAGCAGCTTGGAAGTTTCTCAAAAAGTTAACATTGAGTTAACATACAACTCAGCAATTCTGCTCCCAGATATATATCCAGAATAACTGAAAGCAGGTCTTTAAATGAACACTTGTATAGAAATATTCATTGCAACATTATTCATAATAGCAAAAAAATGGAAACAAATGTCCTTCTACCAACAAATAAGTGAAAATGTGGTATATTCATACAGTGTAATAATATTTAAGAATAAAAAGAAGTGAAGTACTGATACACGCTAAAACACGAATGAGCTGTAAGTGGAAGAAGCTAGTCTAAAAGACCACGTAATGTATCACTCCATTTATATGAGATGTCCAGAACAAGCAAATCCATAGAGACAGAAAACAGATTAGTATTCGTCTAGGGCTGTGGATTCTTGCCTAGAGAATCCTGTGGACAGAGGAGCCTGGTGGGCTGCTGTCTATAGGGTCGCACAGAGTTGGACACGACTGAAGCGACTTAGCAGCTTAGCAGCAGGGCTGTGGGTGGGACTGGAGTGAAGGAGGAGTGAGAGGGGTGGGGGGCAGGCTGGGGTGAAATAGGCACTTCTGATGGGTACAGAGTTCCTTGTTGGGGTGATGAAAATATCCTAAAATAGACTGTGGTGATGGCTGCACAACTCTGTGATCATACTAAAATCCACTTTAAACAGGTGAATTATGTTGGCTATGTATTGTATCTCAACAAAGCTGTTACTGCAAATAAGAACAGTGAAATCTAAAGTTGTCTAAGTAATTGTTAGTATGGTCATTAAGCCGTGTCTGTGTGTGTGTGTGTGTGTGTGTGAGGTGTGTGTGTGTGTGTGTGTGTGTGAAGTGTGTTGACTCTTTTCAACCCTATGGACTGTAGCCCATCAGGCTCC
Source organism: Oryx dammah (assembly GCF_014754425.2). Taxonomy (NCBI): domain Eukaryota; kingdom Metazoa; phylum Chordata; class Mammalia; order Artiodactyla; family Bovidae; genus Oryx; species Oryx dammah. The sequence goes on along the minus strand of NW_024070186.1, from coordinate 177,778,388 downwards.
TCTGTCCATGGAACTCTCCAGGCAAGAACACTGGAGTGGGTTGCCATTCCCTTCTTCAGGGGCTCTTCCCGACTCAGGGATCGAACGTGGGTCACCCGCACTTTGAGCAGATTCTTTACCATCTGAGCCAGGTGGGAAGCCCAAGCCTATTATAAAAAAAAAAAAAAAAAAAAGGGAGAGAGAGGGAAAATAGTTTCTTTGTGCTACAATCAGCAACATTTTGCAAATCTTATTTCACAGTGTATTTTTTAAATTTATTGTCTATTTTTATTATTTTTGTTTTTGCCTGCACTGGCTTCATTGCTGCTCATGGGCTTTCTCCAGTTGCAGGGAGCAGGGCCTGCTCTTTGTTGTGGTCTGTGAGCTCCTCACTGCAGTGGCTTCTCTTGCTGCAGAGCACAGGCTCTAGGGTGCACAGGCTTGAGTAGCTGTGGTGCACAGGCTTAGTTGCTCCATGGCATGTGGAATCTTTCCAGAGCAGGGATTGAACCCATGTCCCCTGCATTGGCAGGCGGATTTTTAACCATTGGACCACCAGGCAAGTCCTCACAGCATATTTTTAAGGATAAAGATTTTGTGACATTTGGAATCACATAAACTCTTTTGCATATTTAGAAAGCACTCAGCATTGTGTTTGGCTGTCTATAGATAAACAGGTAAAAGTCACCCCTCTTGTGTCTTTCATCCTTAACTCTCATACTTATTACCACTACTGCGCTTACAACACTCTGGCACAGAAACTTCTGTCCCAATGGAGTTGGGATGAGTCACCTTCCTAATACATGGATGTGTTCAAACTGGATGTTCTCTAAACCCTATACTATTGGATTTTTTAAATGGAGGCTTCCTCACATAGGCATGATCAATTATTAACTTCATTGGCAGCCCCTCTCCCCTCTCTGAAGAATTGGGAGTAGGGCTGAAAATTCCAAGCTTCTAATTATGTCTTGGTCTTTCTGGTGACTTGCTCCTCCCTCATCCAGGAGTACACCAAAAGTCCCTTTTGAGAACAAAAGAAACGGCTATCACTGAGGGAACTCATGGGATTTAGGAGCTCTGGTCAGGAACTGAGATCAAATACCAAATATTAGAACAAAAGGTACTCCAAGTGCTCTTACCATTCCAAAAATTATAAGAGTTTTAGGAGCTCTGTTCAGGAACCAGGGTCAGAACATATGTGTGTGTGTGTGTGTGTGTGTGTGTGTGTGGTGTGTTAGTTGCTTAGTTGTGTCCCACTCTTTACAATCCCATGGACCTTAGCCTGCCAGGCTCCTCTGTCCATAGGATTTCCCAGGCAAGAATGAAACAGATGACCAGTCCAAGTTCAATGCATGAATTAAGGGATTCAGCGGTGCACTGGGACAACTTGGAGGGATGGGATGGAGAGGGAGGTGGGAGGGGGGTTCAGGACGGGGCACACATGTACACTCGTGGCTGATTCATGTCAGGGTATGGTAAAACTCACCACAATATTGTAAAGTAATTAGCCTCCAATTAAAATAAATAAATTTTTTTTAAAAAAGAATACTGGAGTGGGCTGCTATTTCCTTCTCCAGAGGATCTTCCTGACCCAGGGATAGAACCTGGGTCTCCTGCACTGCAGGCAGATTCTTTACCATCTGAGCTACCAGGGAAGCCATACATACATATATATATACACATACATATATATAGATATATTCCAATATGTATATATTCTATATTCTATTATCTCACAAAAGAATACATCCAAAGGATTATCATTCACTGAAGATAGAAATTGTCTATCTTGTTTATATGCTGAGTTATTAAGTGGATCAGAAATGCTTTCAACAGGAAGCCAGTTGGGTGCTCTGTGGTGACCTAGAGGGGTGGGATGGGGTTGGGGCGGGAGGGAGGCCCAAGAGGCAGGACGTGTGAATGCATATGACGGATTCACTTCAAGGTACATCAGAAAGCTGTGTAAGGTTGTAAAGCAGCTATACTTCAATAAAATAAGTAAATCACTTCACTTCACTTGAGTCGCTCAGTTGTTTCCAACTCTTTGTGACCCCATGAATCGCAGCACGCCAGGCCTCCCTGTCCATCACCATCTCCCGGAGTTCACTCAGACTCACGTCCATCGAGTCAGTGATGCCATCCAGCCATCTCATCCTCAGCCGTCCCCTTCTCCTCCTGCCCCCAGTCCCTCCCAGCATCAGAGTCTTTTCCAATGAGTCAACACTTCGCATGAGGTGGCCAAAGTACTGGAGTTTCAGCTTTAACATCATTTCTTCCAAAGAACACCCAGGGCTGATCTTCTTTAGGATGGACTGGTTGGAACTCCTTGCAGTCCAAGGGACTCTCAAGAGTCTTCTCCAACACCACAGTTCAAAAGCATCAATTCTTCGGAGCACAGCCTTCTTCACAGTCCAACTCTCACATCCATACATGACCACAGGAAAAACCATAGCCTTGACTAGTCGGGGCTTAGTCGGCAAAGTAATGTCTCTGCTTTTGAATATGCTGTCTAGGTTGGTCATAACTTTCCTTCCAAGGAGTAAGCATCTTTTCATTTCAAGGCTGCAATCACCATCTGCAGTGATTTTGGAGCCCAGAAAAATAAAGTCAGCTACTGTTTCCACTGTTTCCCCATCTATTTCCCATGAAGTGATGGGACCAGATGCCATGATCTTAATTTTCTGAATGTTGAGCTTTAAGCTAACCTTTTCACTCTCCTCTTTCACTTTCATCAAGAGGCTTTTTAGTTCCTCTTCACTTTCTGCCATAAGGGTGGTATCATCTGCATATCTGAGGTTATTGATATTTTTCCAGGCAATCTTGATTCCAGCTTGTGCTTCTTCCAGCCCAGCGTTTCTCATAATGTACTCTGAATAGAAGTTAAATAGGCAGGGTGACAATATACAGCCTTGATATACTCCTTTTTCTATTTGGAACCAGTCTGTTGTTCCATGTCCAATTCTAACTGTTGCTTCCTGACCTGCACATAGGTTTCTCAAGAGACAGGTTAGGTGGTCTGGTATTCCCATCTCTTTCAGAATTTTCCACAGTTTCTTGTGATCCACACAGTCAAAGGCTTTGGCATAGTCAATAAAGCAGAAATAGATGTTTTTCTGGAACTCTCTTGCTTTTTCCATGATCCAGTGGATGTTGGCAATTTGATCTCTGGTTCCTCTGCCTTTTCTAAAACCAGCTTGAACATCTGGAAGTTCATGGTTCACATATTGCTGAAGCTTGGCTTGGAGAATTTTGAGCATTACTTTACTAGCGTTTGAGATGAGTGCAATTGTGTGGTAGTTTGAGCATTCTTTGTCATTGCCTTTCTTTGGGATTGGAATGAAAACTGACCTTTTCCAGTCCTGTGGCCACTGCTGAGTTTTCCAAATTTGCTGGCATATTGAGTGCAGCACTTTCACAGCATCATCTTTCAGGATTTGAAATAGCTCCACCGTAATTCCATCACCTTCACTAGCTTTGTTCGTAGTGATGCTTTCTAAGGCCCACTTGACTTCACATTCCAGGATGTCTGGCTCTAGGTGAGTGATCACACCATTGTGATTATCTTGGTAGTGAAGATCTTTTTTGTACAGTTCTTCTGTGTATTCTTGCCACCTCTTCTTAATATCTTCTGCTTCTGTTAGGTCCATATCATTTCTGTCCTTATCAAGCCCATCTTTGCATGAAATGTTCCCTTGGTATCTCTAATTTTCTTGAAGAGATCTCTAGTCTTTCCCATTCTGTTGTTTTCCTTTATTTCTTTGCATTGATCGCTGAGCAAGGCTTTCTTATCTCTTCTTGCTATTCTCTGGAACTCTGCATTCAGACGCTTATATCTTTCCTTTTCTCCTTTGGTTTTTGCTTCTCTTCTTTTCACAGTATTTGTAAGGCCTCCCCAGACAGCCATTTTGCTTTTTTGCATTTCTTTTCCATGGGGATGGTCTTGATCCCTGTCTTCTGTACAATGTCACGAACCTCATTCCATAGTTCATCAGGCACTCTATCTATCAGATCTAGGCCCTTAAATCTATTTCTCACTTCTACTGTATAATCATAAGAGATTTGATTTAGGTGATAACTGAATGGTCTAGCGGTTTTCCCTACTTTCTTCAATTTAAGTCTGAATTTGGCAATAAGGAGTTCATGATCTGAGCCACAGTCAGCTCCTGGTCCTGTTTTTGCTGACTGTATAGAGCTTCTCCATCTTTTGCTGCAAAGAACATAACCAATCTGATTTCGGTGTTGACCATCTGGTGATGTCCACGTGTAGAGACTTCTCTTATGTTGTTGGAAGAGGGTGTTTGCTATGACCAGTGCATTTTCCCTGGCAAAACTCTATTAGCCTTTGCCCTGCTTCATTCCATATTCCAAGGCCAAATTTGCCTGTTACTTCAGGCGTTTCTTGACTTCCTACTTTTGCATTCCAGTCCCCTATAATGAAAAGGACATCTTTTTTGGGTGTTAGTTCTAAAAGGTCTTGTAGGTCTCCATAGAACCATTCAACTTCAGCTTCTTCAGCATTACTGGTTGGGGCATAGACTTGGATTACTGAGATACTGAATGGTTTGCCTTGGAAATGAACAGAGATCATTCTGTCATTTTTTTGAGATTGCATCCAAGTACTGCATTTCAGACTCTTTTGTTGACCATGATGGCTACTCCATTTCTTCTGAGGGATTCCTGCCTGCAGTAGTAAATATAATGGTCATCTGAGTTAAATTCACCTGTTCCAGTCCATTTTAGTTCGCTGATTCCTAAAATGTCAGTGTTCACTCTTGCCATCTCCTGTTTGACCACTTCCAATTTGCCTTGATTCATGGACCTGACATTCCAGGTTCCTATGCAGTATTGCTCTTTACAGCATCAGACTTTGCTTCTATCACCAGTCACATCCACAGCTGGGTATTGTTTTTGCTTTGGCTCCATCCCTTCATTCTCTCTGGAGTTATTTCTCCACTGATCTCCAGTAGCATATTGGGCACCTACTGACCTGGGGAGTTCCTCTTTCAATGTCCTATCATTTTGCCTTTTCATACTGTTCAAGGGTTTCTCAAGGCAAGAATACTGAAGTGGTTTGCCATTCCCTTCTCCAGTGGACCACATTCTGTCAGACCTCTCCACCATGACCCGCCCATCTTGGGTGGCTCCATGGGGCATGGCCTAGTTTCAATGAGTTAGACAAGGCTGTGGTCCTAGTGTGATTAGATTGACTAGTTTTCTGTGAGTATGGTTTCAGTGTGTCTCCCCTCTGATGCCCTCTTGCAACACCTACTGTCTTACTTGGGTTTCTGTTACCTTGGACGTGGGGTATCTCTTCACTGGCCACCCCTCCTGACCTTGAACATGGAGTAGCTCCTCTCGACCCTCCTGCACCTGCGCAGCCACCGCTCCTTGTACGTGGGGTAGCTCCTCTCGGCTGCTCCTGTGCCATCACAGCCTGGCACTCAATAGAGTAAATCAATAAAGATTAAAAAAAAGAAAAAAATGTCCTCAGATGCAGGTAACAAGAAACAACCACAGTGGCTTGTCCAAACCTGAATCTAGTTTTTGTTCATATGAGAAATCTGAAGGTAGACTGCTGCTGGTTTTGGTTCAGATCCTCAATAATGTCAAGCTTCTGGGATTCTTTTGGCCTTTCCCACATTAGCAGTCAAGACAGAGAGAAGGAGGAAGAGGACAGGGCAGCACCAATATCAGAAAAGCACACTCTTTCCCAGGAACCCCACCAACTTCCACTTATACCTGGGTCACATGGCCACCTCTGGCTGGAGCATGGATGGGAAAAAGAAGCAGGACTGGAGCTAAAAGTTGTCTGTCAAGATCCCAATGTCTATAACAATCTAGGATATAGTAGGTGTCATCCCCATCGTCCTTTATAAGTATCTGTTGAATGCACATGGGAGAATGCTTATTCGTAAATACTCACTACTCCTCTCTTTAGAGGATAAGGCATCCATGCTCCATATGTAAAATAGATAGCCAATGGGAATTTGCTGTATGGCTCGGGAAACTCAAGCAGGGGCTCTACACTAGAGGGGTGGGATGGAGCGGGAGATGGGAGGGAGGTTCAAGAGGGAGGGGATATTTGTATACCTATGGCTGATTCATGTTGAGGTTTGACAGAAAACAACAAAATTCTGTAAAGCAATTATCCTTCAATAAAAAATAAAAAGAAAAGACATCCATGCTCTGTTGAACTCAGGAGTCTGAGTTTTCTTTAGCTGATGAAATGGGCACAGAAATGGTTTAAAGAGCCAGGCTTTATTATACGGGTTAACTAAGTCAGAAAGAGAAAGACAAATATTGTATATTAACACATACATATGGAATTTAGAAAGATGGTAATGATGATCCTACATGCAGGGCAGCAAAGAAGACAGATATAAAGGACAGACTTTTGGAGTCAGGGGGAGAAGGCGAGAGTGGGATGATTTGAGAGAACAGCGTTGAATGTTTAAAATAGATGATCAATGCAAGTTTGATGCGTGAAGGTCACCCAAAGCTGGTGGTCTGGAGCAACTCAGAGGGATAGAGTGGGGAGGGAGGTGCGAGTAGGGTTCAGGATGGGGGGAACACCTGTCTACCTGTGGCCAGTTCATGCTGATGTATGGCAAAAACCATCACAATATTGTGATTATCCTCAAATTCAAATTAATTAATTAATTAAAAAAAATAAAGAGCCAAGCTCTTTTCTCTGCCTCTGTGATCACGGAAGTATGTGTCAATATGGCGAGCCCATCATATTGGGCCCCTGAATGACTGCGCTGAGAAGAACTCTCAGTTTACCCAATATATTTAAGCCACTGATGTCTTAGGTGGGGTGTTTGGACTGCAGCTTAATCTAACTTATCCTGACTGATATACAGTACAAATATCTGGTGAAGAAATCCACAACAAATCTCCAAATTAAAATTTTACAAACTATATTTCCTGGTTACATTAATAGCAAGAGTATGCCTAGATTAAGATAAATGATATTCAGAAGTTAAACAAAATAAAAAATAACTCTTCTGTCAAAATGGAAATCAATACTGAAAAGACAGACTATTTAGACATTTAAGATGGTAAGAGCACTGTATAAAAGTACATATGGGAATCTGACTAAAGTTACTCTCAGTAAAATCCATAATCTAAAGCTGTTATTACTAAAATAAATATGCTTAAATGTTAAAAGATCGAGAATAATTGGCTTAAGATTTCAAAATCAGAAGCTGGAAAGCAAATAGCAAAATACCAGTGAGAGGAAGAAATTAATAAAGATAAGAACCAACATTAATCACAAAGCAAAAAGTCAAGGAATTGATTAGTCAAATCAAGAACCAGAACTTTGAAAAGATAAATCAAATAGACAAATCTCTGGGAAGTTTGACTTCCTTCAAAGCAGATGAAAACATGATAGATACTCAATGTAAGGTATGAGAAAAGGACAGTATAAATTGGTACATTTCCAGTGGGACGTTTGACATAACTGTTGAAAATGTAAAGTTTGAAAACCTTGAAAATTTGATGAATAAATAAACATTAGACTGAACTGAATGAGGTTCTCAAATGTGAAGTCTCATGAAAAAATACTCTTTTATAAGAAGTTTGTAACCATACACCTGGTGAATAGGAGATAAAGTGGAATGCCCTCTCCAGCAGACTTTGGAGAAGAACAGGTTTCAAAGATTCTGGTCCTGGAGACAGGCGACCTGGAGGCTGACTCCATGATCCTATGTGTCTGTACAGAGTGGTCCTGGCTATACCACCTACGTTCCCTTTTCCCCTCAAGAAAATTTTCCTTGATTGACCTGGTTCTCAAACAGATAAGGTCATCCCCAGGCTCCCAGAGCACCCACAGACTTTATGGGTAGTCACAGCAATGCCTCATTTTTCTCTGAGCTGTCCTCACCTCTGATACCTATGGGAAACTCCTCGAGTCAACTTGTCCCTTCTCATGCTGTGAACCAGAGCCTCTTTTAAACTCAGGCTCAAGCTCCCTCTCCTTTCACCATTTTGCCAATTAAATAGACACAGCTGGAAGGTTAGGGCTTATTCTAATCTCTGGAGCTCACTCTGAAGATGCTCACTGGATGATGCCCTTACCGCCTCCATCTCCCATGGGAAGATTTTTTTGATACCCAGCATGCTAGGATGCAACGTGCAAAAGCATCCAGGCTCAGTCACTAAGTCATTTCCAACTCTTTGTGACTCATGGACTGCATCACACCAGGCTTCACCACCTCCTGGAGCTTGCTCAAACTCACGTCCATTGAGTCAGTGATGCCATCCAACCATCTCATCCTCTGTCATCTCCTTCTCCTCCTGCCTTCAATCTTTCCCAGCATCAGGGTCTTTTCCAATGACTTGGCTCTTTGCATCAGATGGCCAAAGTATTGGAGTTACCACTTCAGCATCAGTTCTTCCAAAGAACATTCAGGGTTGATTTCCTTTAGGATTAACTAGTTTGATCTCCTTGCAGTCCAGGGCACTCTTGAGTCTTCTCCAATACCACAGTTCAAAAGCATCAATTCTTTGGTGCTCAGCCTTCTTTCCGCTCTAACTCCCACATCTCTGCATGACTGCTAGAAAAACCATCGCTTTGACTACATGGACTTTTGTCAGCAAAGTCTCTGCTTTTTAATACACTCTCTAGATTTGTTATAGCTTTTCTTCCAAGGAGCAAGCATCTTTTAATTTCATGGCTGCAGTCACTGTCTACAGTGATTTTGGAGTCCAAGAAAAGAAAATCTGTCACTGTTTGCATTGTTTCCCCGTCTATTTGCCATGAAGTGATGGGACCAATGCCATAATCTTAGTTTTTTGAATGTTGAGTTTTAAGCTAGCCTTTTCACTCTCCTCTTTCACTCTTATCAAGAGGCTCTTTGGTTCCTCTTCACTTTCTGCCATTACAGTGGTATCATCTGCGTATCTGAGGTTGTTGATATTTCTCCCTAGAGTAGACCCTTGCCTTTGTATTATTCATTCATTCATATATATTTATTCCATTCACTCAAAAAATATTTCACACCTACTTAGGGCCGGGCATTTTTGTAAGCACTGGGGATTCAACAGTAAAAAACAGCAGAAAATACTCCTTGTCCTCCTGGAGTTAACATTCTAGGAGGGCAGATAGACAATAAACAAAATTAACAGGTGAACTAAAAAGGTATGTCAGCGGTAAAACCTATGGAGAAAAATAAAACTAAGTGGGAGGATAGGGAGTGTGGGGTAGTGGGAATTTTAAATGGGGTGATCAGAGCCCCCCACCCCCACCCAACAAGAGGCGACATTTGGATGAGACATGAAGGAGTAATGGAGTGAGCCTGCAGATTTCAGAGAGAGACAAATTCCAGGAAGAGTGAATGGTAAATGAAAAGCCTGGAGGAGGAAGCACGTGAAGAGTATCCAAGGAGGTAGCTAGGAGGTCAGCAAGACTGGAGCTGAATGAGCAGAAGGGAATTAGGAGACAAAGTCAATAGGAACCACAGGGTGGAGGCCATTGTCAGAACCCTGGCTTTCTTCTGTGTGAGCTGGGGGCCACTGCAGGGTCCTGGGATGGGGAGGGGAGAATGGAGGGACTCCAGCTGCTGGTGGGAACAGATGGTGGCAGGGCTGGGATAAACAGAAGAGGCCAAGAAAGAGGTTTCTGCAGTAATCTGGGCAAGAGGGGAATGTGGCTTAGATCTGGATGATGGCCTGGAGGTGATGAGATGGGGCTGGATTTTGGTGACGCTAAAGGTAAGGCTGCTGAGAAGGGTTGTGGGAGAAAGATGTCAGCAATGGCTCCTACACCAGCTTTTAAAACCATGAGCCAGCTCTTTCTATAGGAAACCCTATGGGGTACTGTGAGCTGTCATAGCTCATCTTTTAACCACCCAGGTCATCCTCAAGGACTGGCGTGAGATCATCTCCGAAAGCTCTTCCTAAGAACTCAGTGATTCTCCCTCCAGAGGGCTCTGCTTCCTGTTGTTGGATGAAAAATGAATAGGATGCAAGCAGGGAGGGAGCCCCGGCTCATCTGAATTCTGCCTTGGTCCCGTGCTCTCTTCAGTGACGGGGAGAAAAACGCTACTGTGTAAGCTGCTGAGTGAAAAACAATATTTAATTAGGACTGAGAGAGTTAGACAAGCAAACAATTAAATGTTCTATTACGATCAGTCTTGAGCCATTTAAGCTTCAGTTCAATAAGAAATCATTATAAAGGTCTAATAGAAATGAAAATATAAATAGTGTCATTTTCTGTTGCATTTCAACTGTCTCCTCGGCCTTGAAGATCTAAGAGTGGGTTTGGCCATGCTGGGTGAAGTTTCTCAGCCACAAGGGGATTTAGCACAAACAGGAAGGTGGGTGTGTCCACCAGCTGGCTGAAGAGCTGGCAGGAGCCAGTCAGCTAAGCTGGTTCGGATCTGAATGACAGGGGCTTTCTCCTCTTACTTTTTAATGTCTGAGAAGCAGCATGAGGATTCTTCCTGGGAGGGAGGAGAGGCAGCTTAAAGGAAATCCCTGGATGTCTTGTGAGAAGCTGGGTTACAGAATAGATACGTCTAATAAAGTCCCCCTGGCTACACAGCTTGGAGGATTTGGAAATAATTTCAGACTGTTTCATGAAGGAATTGCTTTGTCATAACAGGAAAAATGCCTGCAAAGGGCACCGCCATCACAGCAGATGGCTTTGGGATAAAGATAATATCCATCTGTGAGATCTGAGTCTCTGCACTAGGACTCCTGCCCTTGCCTCTGGAGATGTAGAGGTGCCAACCCAGGTCACCTCTTCCTTGTATCCTTTCAACATCTCCAGCCTCTTTCTAGGAGTCCTAGTCTCCTTTCTGAAATACCCAATGTATCAGGAGGATATGGTCTGGATGTATTCCTACTACAAATCAAGTCAGGTCTTTTAAAAAAGTATTTATTTCTTTATCTTTGGTTGCACTGGGTCTTCATTGCTTCTCGCGGGCTTTCTGTAGTTGCAGCAAGTGGGGGCTGCTCTTCGCTGTGGTGCACAGGCTTCTCATTGTGGTTGCTTCTCTTCTTGCAGAGCACAGGTTCCAGGGTGCGTGGGCTTCTGTAGTTGTGGAGCACAGGCTCAGTTGCTCTGTGGCATATGAATTCTGCATGGATCAGGGATCAAACCCATGTCCCCCACATTGGCAGATGGATTCCTATCCACTCTGCCACCAGGGAAGTCCACAAGTCAAGTCTTTGGGAAGCAAGTGACAGAAAAGCCCACTCAAACTAGTTTAAGCAAAGTGGAGAACCTGTTGGCTTATGTAACCAAGAACTCCAGGGCTGGCTCCAGGCATGACTTTGGCATGACTAAACCCAGGTGCTGAAATGACATCCATAGGAATCCATCCCCCTCACCCTTGACTCTGCTTTCTTAGATGTTGGCATCACTCTCAGACAAACTCTCCCTAAGCAGTGGCAGGATGGCTCCCGGAAGTGCCAAGGTTATGTATCAGTCTTTCAGAAATGATAACAGGGAAACCTCTTCTCCTAATAGCTCTAGTCAAAGACCAGCATGACCTATGTGCAATGCAATGTAATTACTTAGTCATGTCCAACTCTTTGTGACCTTGTGGACTATAGCTCACCAGGCTCCTCTGTCCATGGAAGTCTCTAGGCAAAAATACTGGAGTGGGTTGCCACGCCCTCCTCCAAGGGATCCTCCCAACCCACGCTGTCCCCACTCCGCAATTCAGTTACAGTGTCCAGAAGAATGGAACATGCAGATAGGCCAGGCTAAGGTCTCATGTTCATCCTTGGATCCAGAGGTGACATTTGCATCTCCAGAAACCACATGATTTTGAATAGAAGGGAGGTGGTTTCCCCAAGGAGAATCAGAGTACTGTTCCCCAAAGTGGTAGAGGTGTGATGGGTAACAGTAAGAGGTTACACCACATCCTTGCCCCCTGATTTTCATAGTCATGGTCAAAAGCTTGTAGGCCCCTTTAAGCCCAGACACACACGTGGCATGGCAGGATGGCTTTGCTGCTTCATCAAGAAGGCAGTGGCCAGTGGACAGAGCCAGTCTGAACATGGCAAGATGACACAGATCCTCCTTGACCTTCCAATATCTTTCAGGCTCTGAATTCTGTGCTTGTAGTTCCTTATCTACTTCAGGGTCTTGTTTGAGACCAGTTATGAGTCAGGGAGAAACACACATAAAATGGGGCACAAAGAGGGTGTCTCAGGCTCATGCGTCTAGGCTTTGGGAAGAGACCCTCATTTTTCATTGCATTAGTCTGTGGTTGCCTTCAGAACTGTCATATCTAGAGCAGAGGTTGTTTTTTCATTTCAAAATATGAAATATTTTAGGCTTTGTAGGTCTCTGTTACAACTGCTCAACTCAGCCACTGTAGTGCGAAAGCAGCCAGAGGCAATAAGTAGACATACAGACTTGTCTGTGTACCAATAAAACTTTATTTACAAAACAGGCCACAGGCCAGGGCTGGGCCACGGGCCGCAGTTTGCTGACCTCTCATCTACAGCATGGCTGCAGGCTGGGATCCTCACGATGTTGGAATGGACTAAAAAGCAAAACCTTTTCCTGGGAGTAACTCCTGTGTAAAGAAAATGGGAGAAGGCAGGATGGGCGAGAGGAGCTGTGAGACCACACTGCAGACCTTGTAAGGCCTCTGCCAGCCCAGGGGATGCTCCAGAGCACAAGTTGCCCATTAGCAGGGTTTTGCATTGGGCAGAAATGGCCAGGCCAGAGTACACTGCCTTGCTCAGTCATTGGCCAGGGGCTAACCCAAGAGGAGTGGTGAAGGCCCCTGAAGGAGTCTGTCAGTTAGGAACACTCCTTTCTGCTGGGCAGTGTGCTCTCTTGAAGGGGGCCTTGAGTGGCCCATCTCTGGGTCTTCCACGAGCCCCGAGATCAAGCATTAAACACAGGGGGAGGGGCCTGGGAGGAGACTGGCTTGCATTGGAGGAAGACTTTGGTCTGCTCCTAGAATGGGCCAAAAGCTTTAGATTTAGGCCAAAAGCCTTTCTGTGCAAAATGTGCTTTGGCCTGGAGCATACCTTCTCTTGAGAACCCGCAGTGGCATCCAGCCGCCAAATGAGAATTCAGAGGCCCTGGGTCCTGTCTGAACTTGTCATGGCCACCACATCTGAGGTCAGTCAAACCTGTTTTGTTCATTTTTATTTATTTATTTATTTGGTTTCTTCCTTTTTTTATTTTTACAATGTTGTGTTGGTTTCTGCCATACAGCAACGTGAATCAGCCATGATTATACATATATCCCTTCGGTCTTGAGCCTCTCTCCTCCTCCCCATCCCACCCCTCTAGGTCATCACAGAGCACCAAGCTGGTCTCCCCAACTTTTGAATATAATTTGGCTTCCCATGCAGCCTCCTCTGTAGTAAAGAACATGCAGGTCACTAGGCTTGAGTGAACAGTTGTTTTTCTCACTGTATGTGTGTGTTAGTCGCATCTGACTTTTTGCGACCCCATGCTACCATGTAGCCTGCCAGGCTCCTCCATCCATGGGATTTTCCAGGCAAGAATAGTGGAGTGGATTGCCATTTCCTTCTCCAAGTACTTTGTAAGTGAATACTTTGGAATTAAGGCACATGTTCAGTCTCAGTTTCACGTGAGTCCACATCAGAGAAATGGGTTCACTGTCAGAGCCCGGACAACATTTCAGCCTAATAAACTGAGAACAGGACTGTGAACCCTTGAAAGGCAGTGCCGCCTCGTAAGGCTTTGTGGGACATAGAAGTCTGCCTCCTGTAGACACTCCCCTGCCTTGTCCAGCTCATCTTTGGATTGTCCACGTTGCAGATATTTGAGAAGGTCATTTGGGTGGATGGGAGCTTCTCTGGTGGCTCAGATGGTAAAGAATTTGCCTTCAATTCAGGAGACCTGGGTTGGATCCCTGATACCCTGGGGAAGGTAATGGCTACTCACTCTGGGATTCTTGCCAGGAGAAATCCATGGACAGTGGAGCCTGGCGGTCTACAGATCATGGAGTTGAAAACAACTGGACATGACTGAGCAACCAACACTTTCACTTTGGGTAGATAACAACCACCAAATCTTGCGAGATGTGGAAGGACTCATCACTCACAAACGTCTGAAACACCATGAGGGTAGCATGGGAGGCCGATAACCACAGGCATATTTCAAACTTGAGACCTCTTGGAGAGAGTCTGAAGGCACAGGTTCCCAGCCAAAGGCTAAATTTCCCTGCCTCCCGACCTGAAACCCCTGTGTTCAGGGTCCTTATTCCATTAGGAACAGCAGAGCTGTGCTTGCAGAACTATGACCTGAGCCAGGGGCCACACAGGACCACAGTGGGGTGGCGCCTTCCTGAGTGATAAAAATCACTGGACATGCAGAATCTCCATCATCTTGTTAGGCATGGAGGGTTGGCCACTGGTACCTGGTGCAGCTCTGGGGTGGGTGAGGAATGAATGTGTGTGTGCCAGGGCTGCTGTGAGTGGAGGCACTGTCCCTGGGTGGTCTCTGGGTGAGTAGGGCATAGGCAGAGAGAGGAATTTTGCATCTGATTGGCATCAGGGTGAATGCAGGCACTGTGTCTGCATGGACGTGATGGATGAGGAGCCTGTGCCTTGAACAGAGGGTGTGAGATGTGTGTGCTGCATCTGAATGAATGTGCTTAATTTTTTTTCATCACACAGCTCTTTTATCAGCATTACTATTTCAGTTTAATTGATAGTAGCTCTCCCTCCTCCAGGATAATTCATTCAAGTTTATCATTAAAAGCAGAACGAAGGTCTATCCCTCCTGGTTTCACAGGATGTTGCAGGCTTATCTCCTGGTTTGCCTGTCTGTTTAACTGGTTAGCTAGCTGGCTGAGCAGTCAGACTTTAGATCACCTCTGTAGGTTTCCTCTCTTTTCTGAGCCACATTTTTGGCTTGTTCTGTGGCGTCATCAAACCCCTGTTTCCTCTGCAGCTCATCATTGCTGCAGAATTCTTTTTTTAAATTTAAATGAGTTTAAATCACTTAGAATATATTAGATTACCCTCTCCCTTGGGCTGGATCTTTGTAGGGATGGAAGTAAACTGAATATTTAGCAGTCATCTCTTTTTCATCTCTTAATTGAGCAGGGGCTGGCCGCTGGGCAGATGGGTATTTTGCCCAAAGACGTCCCCCAGCATCTACAGCTGGGCTCCTGTTGTGTCTGTAAACACGCAAGGCCAGGCTAGGGTGAAGATGCGTCAGGATTTAGAGCCAGAACCTCACTAAACAAAGCCCCATTTGAGGCCCTACTGAATTTATGATGGCCAGTCCCTTCTTAATTGGCAGCCATCTGCCTCACATAGTAATTCAGAGACCTTGTGTCAGTGTTTAGGCAGTGTCCTCTTTTGCAAATGATTTATGATTCATAATGAGCAAAAGACTGCTCTTCAGATGACCCATCAGGCTTAGCTGACCCAGCACTGGGGTCCACAGGAGAGGAAGCTATTCTCCAGGTTCAGGGTGGGAGAAGAGGAGGGGCCGCAATAAGCAGGCGTGCTGCAGATCAGGGCTGCTGTCAGCCTACACAACGCCTTTGTATGCATTTGCAAAGTGCGTCTGCTCTGGGGAGACACAGCCCCACGGCCATATGGTTTGAAGGGGAGGACTCCTTCTAGGAAGAAACGTGACTGTCTCTGGGCACCCTCAGCCCTGTGCCAGGGAGCATGCCTTGGAGAGGAGAGTGACAACCATATTTCAGGCCCGTTAGACTTCTTGACCAGGCCCTTTGGCGCACAGCCCTGAAAAGACGCTGCTGCATCTCTGGTGGCCCTGGACCAGCTGCTTCTGGTGCTGGTTTTTCCCACCTTGAGGGCAAAAGTAACCTACCATCTTTTCTTCTCCATATCCTCCTCATGCCTTAACCATTCTGCTATGGTTCAGGAATAATTGGCTCCACTGTAGAGATGAGAAAACTGGGGATCAAAGCAGCTTTCCAAGGCTATGCAGTGTGTAATTGGACTTGGTTGACTAGAACTCAAATCTGTCCAACACCCGTGGTCTTTCAACTACATTTCCTTGTAAGATCGTTGGATGGATACTAAAGTGTGATCAGAATGCAACCATCCTTCAGTACCCACAGAAGAGTGATTCTAGGAGCCCCCATGGAATCAAACTCTGCAGACACTCAAGTCCCTTATATGAAATGGTTTAGTTCATTGAAGACAATAGGCCCTCCAAACCCATGGACTCAATCAACCAACATCGAAACTCAAGAGCTGGACTCTACTGCGGTGTTGGGTCTCCCCCTTCTCAGCCCTGTGATAATGACTTTAGTCAGCACTAGCTACTCTTTGTCAGACTCCGGGATATACATTGGGTTTAAAGAAGTAAATGAGCAAAAGGGGCTTCCTGTCTAGTTGGGGCTTCCTTTCTAGTTGAGACTGAGAAATCCTGTCACCCAGCACTTCTCCAGAAACAGACAAGAAGGGGCCCTGGCTGGGGATCAGGGCTCTGGGAGCCTCCCCTAAGGCTGGTTGCTGATTTGCTGTATGATGCCCTGAGCAAATCACCCAACTAGGTGACTGACTCACTCTGGTTTGCTTGGGACTTCTCCATTTTTAACATTAGAAATGCTATATCCTGGTAACCTCCATTCCCACCTCTGCAAAACGTTGCACAGTTAGTTGGTCACCCTACATTCAGTCCTAAAATGTCCATCTGGCTCCTTTGTGGACTGTAAAGCACTTTGCAGAAAAGAGGGGGCCAGCATTTTTCTTTTCTTTCTTTAATTATATAAGTCATGCATGATGATTGCTGAAAATAGAGACAGCCAAAAAAGTACTATGCTAAAATGGCTAATAAACATAAGAAAAGATGCTCAATTTCACTCTTAAAGAAATGCAAATCAAAACAAGATATCATTTTCACCTCTCAGATTGGAAAAGAAAATGAAAACAGTGAGAACACTTAGTTGATGCTGGAAAGACTGTGGAGGACACGTGCCCTTTCATTTTCTGTGGTGGGAATGCAAATCGGTGCATTGAGAAGTCCATTACGCATATCTAACAGTGTTTGAATGTGTGTACATCCTTCATGCTAGTAAATCCATTTTTAAGAATGTGCCCTACAGAAATACTAGCATGAATCCATGAAGATGTATATATGAGAGGATGTCTGATACAGACTTTTTGTTGTTGTCAGAAAAAATTGGAATTAATCCAGGAGTCCACCAGCTGGGGCGAAGAGTAGAGCAATCGCACATCATTTGAATTTGAGGCAGCTTCTTTTGACGCCTGTCGACAAGTGTTCTCAAATGCCAGTGCAGCAGAACCCTTTGGAGGGCTTGCTCGAACAACTTGCTGGACCTTCTCCCCACAGGGTTTGTGGTCTGGGGTGGAGCTGTAGGATTTGCATTTCAAATAGCTCCCAGGTGATGCTGCGGGTGCCAAAGTGTGGTCACACTTTAAGAACCACTGATACAGAGAGAAATGAGAAAACCATCTTCCAGTATGACCTAATCCAGGTCAGGGAGCAGCACAGAGACAGAGAGGCCTGGGCAGGGATCCAGGAGTGGGGTGATGGGTCCCCTCTGATTTCCCCTCCACTGGCCTGAAGCCCCCATCTGATCACTCAGCATGGGCCACGTAAAAGGCAGCTGGATTCCTTGGCACATATGAATGCCAGGACTTTCTACAGATTGGGTCTTAGCTGAGGGCCAAGGGAGGGAGCAGCATGTGGGTTGGCCTCACCAGCAAAGTTACAGGGCTGGGATGAGGAAGGAGGCCAGCTGGGTGTCTTTTGCCAGCTGTGTTTGTTGGTGTTTCTGCTCCTCCCTGGGAAGCTGGCATTCTGATTTCAAGGACAACATCAGATGCTGGGGAAAGAGAGGAGCAGGTGTTCTCAGGAACCAAACCTTGCAAATGAATTAACAGGTGTTGATTGCTGCCAGGCAGAGGTGTGTTATGTGTGGATATTGTTTCTGCCTTCTTCTCCCTTCAATCTCAGGCTGACACCATGACCTCACCCTCAGCTGGAGCGGCTCTTGAACTCTCCCCATGTACGTACTGTGACAATTTGGGATTTTCCCTTAGGTATACAGCTTTGCTCTTCTTTATCCAGGGCAACGGTTTGTGACATGATGATGAATATGATAAGGGAGTGGGGAAACATCCCCTTCTTGCCTCCCTCTTGAAAACCCCTCACAATTCCCATCACCACCACCTTTGATAGGAACCACCCGTAGGGAAGGCCCTGGGTCCTAGGAAAAGTCAATGGAGGGATAGAAAAGGACAATAAACCACTGCTACTGCATTGCTCCTCACCCCCCAGTTGGGCAGTGCTCCATTTCTAGATTTTGTTTCCCCAGTGGGTGCTCTGGCTTTTGTTGACCCAGCTCCTTTGAAATGGATATTCTCCTGCATATTCTGTGCATCACTTTGAAAGGGCATTCTGGTGCCCACTAGCTATTCATAGTCTTATTCTTGAACCACTTTGATCCATGCATTGCACCTTGCTTTGTTGTGAACTTGAGTCTTCTGGGTATTGAATTTGCTGTATATTCTCCCATTTGTTTCTCTTCCTCTTCTTTCAGATTCATACCAACTTGGCTCTTCTTAAAAAAAAAAAAAAAAAAAAAAAAGGTTCTTACTTCTCCACCCAAGCTACACTGTCCTGGATTATCAAGGGTAATTCCCATTCCTAGTTCTCCCACGTAAACTTTGTCTCACCTTTCCCATTCCAGACATTCCAGAAACCCACACCTGCAGGCAGAGCAGTTCCTTTCAGAGACTGGGAATTTCTTCTAGAGGAATCCCTGGCCTGAACTAGAGGAGAGAAATACGAACTGGGAAGCAAATGTTTCCCACTGGTGAGAGCCAGAACCGCAAGACTCCAGGCCAACACCAAGTCAACAGCACAGCTCACAGTACGTCTTTGATCCCTGAGCTGACAGGAAGGGGCCAAAGTGCCAGCCAGCCAATGAACCCTGTGATAACCAGGCAAAAAGTACCTCTGCTGTCCGTGGTGCTGAATCCCTCTATTTGCCTCTGGGAGAGAAACAGGTTCAAGAAACCCACATGAAGGAAATTAAAATTGTCCTGAAACCTAAGCCCCCATCAAGAAGGTGAATACCACTAATTTAAGATCTAAGGACTTACCTGGCGGTCCAGTGCTTAAGACACCTTGCTTCCACTGCCGGGGGTATGAGTTCAATCCCTGGTTGGGAAGCTAAGATCCCTCATGTTGCCTGGCCAAAAAATAGAAAGAAAAAAATCTAGTTAAACTGTTTGTTGTTTAAGGTCATTTGGTTAGGCTTCAGGTCCACTGATCAAGAAGAAAAGAAATAACATTGAACACCTGGACAGGCGATGTGCTTGACACCTTGGGTACATTATTTATCTTAATCTTTAAAATAAACGGCAGGGGTAGGCCTTGTTATCTTCATTTTACTGATGAGGAACTAGAGGCACAGAGAAGTTGCTCACACTTTGGCTAAGCTCATACAGCTATTAAGTGGTAGAGCCAGGACCAATGCACAGAAGTGCTTATTCCCAAAGCTGGAACTGATGGCGTTAGACCCTCATGGCCCTAAGGCTAGTGCTGATGGCTCTTTGTTAGGCAGCTGCTGACATTTGGGCAGGTCACCAGATTGCATGTTTTCTCCCTGGGATATGTCAAATTTCAAATCTTCAAGACTCTGAAACCATTTCAAAAACCTTCATTGTCCTCGGGAAAAAAAAAAAAAAAAAGGGAATACATACCACATCCACACAAATGAGCAGGCTTCATTTACTTTCTCATTTATTGGAAGAGGATGTGAATATAAGCAAGACATTCAAATTAAAATTGACTGTTTCATTTTAATTGACCTTTGATTCCCAGCTCACTATCTCCCTCGTGTCCCCACTCTGGCCCCTACCATCCCTTGCTGTGCTCTGTGATTCATCAGGGCCTGAGGCTCAGCAGCTGTAATTGCTTTGTAACTTCCTGGAATGTCAAAGCCAAGATGGAAATTTTACGTATCACTCTACTGATTCCATCCTGGCTTTAATAATAAGTTGGCAGAAGGGAAGGCAGATTTACAGCAGGAGAGAAATGTAATCAAATTTGGAGGTGAAATGCAATAAGTACAAATGCTAGTTTTCATTTGGAAGCTTCTTAGATAAATGTGATCTCACCCAGCTCCCCAGCCAAATCTATTGTTTCTTCTGGAGCAGTGGGGGCCCCCACTGGAACAGTAGTCCTCAAAGGGAGAGTTTGTATCCAGGATTGCCCCATCCCAGGCCCAGTAGAGTGACCCTGGTGGATGGAAAGCAATGAAGGGAGAAGCATGAAGAGTCAGTTAGGGAGACAAGGCTTAATAGAGGCCTCTGATAAACTGCATGTGTGTGCCGTGCTAAGTCCCTTCTGTCATATCTGACTCTTTGCAACACTATGGACTGTAGGTCTCCATGCTCCTCTGTCCATGGGATTCTTCAGGCAAGAATACTGGAGTGAGTTGCTGTGCTCTCCTCCAGGTGATCTTCCCAACCCAGGGATCGAACACTCATCTCTTATGCCTCCTGCATTGCCAGGCAGGTTCTTTATCACTTGTGCCACCTGATAAACTGCATACTTGAGGGAAAAACAGTTAAGTACTTTCTAGGCACTTGGCAACCCACTCCAGTACTCTTGCCTGGAAAATCCCATGGATGGAGGAGCCTGGGAGGCTGTAGTCTATGGGGTTGCTAAGAGTCGGAGACGACTGAGCGACTTCACTTTCACTTTTCACTTTCATGCATTGGAGAAGGAAATGGCAACCCACTCCATTGTTCTTGCCTGGAGAATCCCAAGGACAGTGGAGCCTGGTGGGCTGCCATCTATGGGGTCACACAGAGTCGGACACAACTGAAGTGACTTAGCAGTAAGCAGTTAGCAGGCACTGTAGTAAGTGCTTTACATGTCTTACCTGAGTTTCTTGGTGACTCGGTAAGGAAAGGAATGTTATTCTTCCCATTTTAAAGAGAAATACAATGAGAACTAGGGAGGAGATTCTCAGCTACAGTAGGGCAAGTTTCTGTTTGACTTTGCAGCTTATACTATTATTTATTTATTTATGGCTGCATTAGGTCTTTGTGGTTGCATGAGGGGTTTCTCTAGTTGCAGCAAGTGACCAGGGAAATCCTAGCTTATACTGCTAACCCCTCTCTTGCAAGAACAGACACAGCTAACATTTCTTGAATCCGTATGTGCCAATCACTCTTTAGGTGCTTCATGAAAACTTTCACAGCATCTCTGTGTGTTAAGTGCTATTGTTATTATCTTTATTTATCAAGTGAGAAGAATTTCTGAAGATGGATCCTGTAAAAGTCAGTGAGGGTCATGTGAAAAGATGTTCACATGATTAGCTGTTAGGGAAATGCAAGTTAAAACCACAACGAGATATCACTATGTATCTATCAGGATGGTTAAAAGTTAAAAAAAAAATTAGTAATAAAACCAAATGCTAGTGAGAATGAGAGGACTGGGATCATTCATTCATTGCTGATGGGGATGTAAAGTGACACAACCTCTCTCAGAAAAGAATATGGCATTTCTTATGACATTAAATATGTGTTTCCCATATAACCCAGCAATTGCACTCTTGGGCATTTGTCCCAGAGAAATGAAGACTTAATGTTCACAGAAAAGCCTATACACGAATGTACATAGAAGTTTTATTCATAATAAGCAATAATTGGAAGTAATCCAAATGTCCTACAATGGATGGGTGATTAAACAAACTGTGGAACATCCCTGCTATGAATTACTGGTCAGTAATGAAAAAAGAGCAAACTGTTGATACAGGTAACAACTTGGATGGATCTCAAGGGAATTAGGCTGAGTGGGAAAAAAAAGCCAGTCCCCAAAGAGTACATACTGTATGATTCCATTTAAGTAACATTCTTGAAATGACAGAATTACAGAAATGGAGAATCGAGGTTGCCATGGATTTGAGAGTAGGGGAGGGAGGCTTGTGGTAATGGATCTTGACTGTGGTGGAAATCACACAGATCTATGCACATGATAAAATTTAACAAAGCTACACACACACACAAACATTGTGTGTGATGTTGCATCTAGAATACAGCCTACTCAGCAATGCCTGGGTCAAATCTCAGGCAACAAGTGTGGCTGTTCTCATCTCCCTTTGGCAGATGAGGAAATTTAGAGTGTGAGCTGCAAACCATGGCATGAGAGAATGACCCAAGAATAGTAGTTTCAGGATCTCGAATGAAGAGAACAGCTGTTACTCTGGCTGGCACTGTCCTCAGAACTTTGATTCTCTTTAACAGCTTAATGAGGTAGATATGAACATTATCTCCAGTTTTTGGAGAAGTAAACTGAGGCACACAGTGCTAAATAAATTTTCCAAGGTCAAACAGCCATGAATGGAACAGCCAGAAATTGACTCTGGTGCCCATTCTTTTATCCACAAGAGCTGTTTTGATTTCCAGATTGACTAGGTATTTTTGATGTTTAAACATTTTCAGGTATCTAGTTACTTGCTGCAAGCTTATCTCCAAGGGGATGATTTTGCCCCAAGACTTATAGGCCACAGGCAAAACCTTCTCCCAGGGCAATAATAAACAGTCTTTCCCGGCATGTAGCTCTCCCCTGCAGCACTGGACGTGGCCACACTGTGTAACCAGGTAGGATGCAGGATCAGGATGGTGTGCTGTCAGGAGACAAAGGAGGGGTCTGCTTGCTGCTCTGTCTTGGGCAGTTTCCCATCATCTCCTTCTCAACTCTTCATCCCTTTAGGATTTTTTTTATCTTGAAATATCTGGAGGTTATAGATTTTTTACTAACCAGTGTGGTACTTGAGTCTCCTTCTTTTGACTCCATGTCCTGATGGGTACCAACATTAAATTCATCCTTCAGAGCAATGAGACATATTTCTCACAGAAGAGTCTGTGGCCAGGCTCTACCCTAGAACCATTGGGCCCAGAAATCTGCATTTTACTAAACCACACCCAAGCCGGGTAAAACTTACTCAAAGGAAAGGTTGAGATTGCACTGATAGAGGCTCTAAATTTTAGAGGAAAGTTAAAAGTCAATGGGGGGCTTCCCAGGTGGCTCAGTGGTTAAAGAATCTGCCTGCAATGCAGGAGATGCGGGTTCGATCCCTGAGTCAGGAAAATCCCATGGAGGAGGGCATGGCAACACACTCCAGTATTCTTGCCTGTAGCATCCCATGGACAGAGGAGTCTGCTGGGCGACAACAGTCCATGGGGTCGCAAAGAGTCAGACATGACTGAGCAACTGAGCATGCACACATATACAAAAGTCAATGGGAGTTGAGTTTTCCCTCGGTGGCTTCATTTGATAGATAAGGTTTGGCAGGATGGAGAGCTACAGTGTTTAAGGCTGAGTTTGAAGGCTTTGAGCATTGAAAAGTTCATGGTGTTCCCCAGATCACCACTATTACTTCAAAATAAAAATACTCCTGAAGCATGAAACACAAAATGTACATGTTGAAATAGCTTTCTCCTAAATGTGCTAATTGGCAAATGTTGAGTAAGTTTATTGAAATGCAAACTGTCTTATTCCAGGGCTGCCACTTCTTAAATGGTGTCCTACAGGTGATGTTTGTTCTGCCTCAAGTCATCTGCCTCTGGTAATGTTCATTCATTTGTTGGTTTCTTTCATGCAACAGATATTTATTGAGCTTGGCACAGCAATTAACCAAAAAGCAAGTATCTTTGCTTCCATGAAGCTTGCGTTCTAGTGCTGGGGAGACAGGCAAGAAACAATGTCAATATGTAAATCTATGGCATGTTCAGAGTGACAAGTCCTTTGAAGAAAGTAAGATGGGGAAAGGGGAGAAAAGTTCTGGAGGTTGGAGGAGAGGTTTTCAGAGAAGTTTTCTCCAAAGGGGAAGTGTAAAGAAAATCCTGAAACTTCCCTGGTGGTCCAGTGGTGAAGAATCCGTCTGCAATACAGGGGGCACAGGTTCGATCCCTAGTCTGGGAAGCTTCCACATGCTGTGGCACAGCTAAACCCGTGTGCCCCAGCTACTGAGCCCAAGCTCTAGAGCCTGTGCTTTGCAACAAGAGAGGCCACCTAAGTGAGAACTCCGTGCATCACAACTAGAGAGTAGCCCTGCCTGCCTCAACTAGAGAAAGCTGTCACACGGCAATGAAGACCCAGTAAAGCCAAAAAAATAGTCTTGAAAGAAGTGAGGGAGCCATTGCCCAGGAGGAGGAGGGTTCAGGCAGAGGGGACAAGTTTTGCCTGATCCTGGAGCAGCCAAGGACACAGACCCCTGACAACCACCCCTCCCCACAGCCACCCTCCACCATCCACATAGAAAGCCCTAAATAATCCTCAATTCAGAGAGAAGCCAAGCCAAGCCATCCCTCCCATCTCATTGCAGCATGAAGTCTGACCCGCTCCTCATAGCAGTGGCCTTATGGCTGCCATACAAACCCTCCTGGTAGGTACCACCTTCTCCCTTGGGGGGTCAGGTCATATCTGTTAAGTGAAAACCTGTTAAGCCCTGTTTCTGTGCCCAGGCCTCTGCTAGGACCCATCGGAGGCTGGTTAGCAAAGACACAGAAATGTGCTAATAGAATCCAAGGGTGAGGAGTCAGAGACGAGGGGTGGAGCCAGCCTGGGGACGGGGCTTTTTGGATCTGCCTTGGCCCACCCCCATCACTCCTGGTCCCCAGACACACAGCTGCTTTCAGTTCTTAGACTTAGCGTCTCTGTTCTCGCATCAGGACATTTGCTGTCTCTTTCCCTTGAATTCTCTCCCCAGACCTCCCTGGAGTTGGTTCTCACCATTCAGGCTTCAGCCAAGGGCCTCCTCCCCGGGAAGGTCTCCAGGATGGCCCTGCAGCCTGGGCTGGTGTCACTCTGGGTCTTGTCCTTCTTTCTCTCCTCTCACTGTCTCCACCACCAACTGAGAGGAGTGGTGTTGAGGTCTCCTCTCTCCTCTGCCTCCCAGAAACTGGGACCCAGTTTCTCCCATTTGCCCTTCCACCCCCAAGGCCTCAAAAATAGGAGGCGCTTAATAAATATCACCTTCCCTGGTGGCTCAGATGGTAAAGCGTCTGCCTACAATGTGGGAGACCTGGGTTCGATCCCTGGGTCGGGAAGATCCTCTGGAGAAGGAAATGGCAACCCACTCCAGTACCCTTGCCTGGAAAATCCCATGGACGGAGGAGTGTGGTAGACTACAGTCCATGGGGTCGCGAAGAGTCGGACACGACTGAGCGACTTCACTTTCACTTTCTAATAAATATCAACCAATGGATTCATTTACTGTGTAACGGACTATCAATGCTTACTTGAATGACTCATACCATCTGACTGGCTCTTCCCCTGCCCACACCCCTCTGCCTGCTGCCCAGGCCCCTGAAATACATTCTTGGCTGCTCCTGCTGACCACGGAGAACTGTTTTCATCGATCCTACAAAGCAGAGGGCAAAGTAATGTCAAGAATGTGGTTTGGAGATCCAGAAGAGTTTGCTTTGTCCTCTGGCTCTGCCACTTTTAACATGTGTACCCTAGGCAAGTTAATTAACCTCTCTGAGGCTCAGTTTCCCCACCTGAGCAGAGCCGTTTTCAGCAAACAGTAGCCCTTGTTATTCTACCCAAATCACAATCGTTACTCACTCTTGCTATCTAGAGGGGAGGTTTGTACCACCTTCTTCCAGAGATTAGCACCTGGGCCCTGGCTGGAGCCCCCAGGGACCCTTGCAGAGAGACCAACCAAAGGAAAAGTCCAAACTCAGTGATTGTGCCCCTGGGGACCCAGAGTTAATGATCTGGGGATGGTTAATGAGCTTTCTTCTCTGCTCTCTCCCATCGCAGGTGGCATGGCAGCCTTCCAGGCCCAGCGGCTGCTCCCTGCACCTGCCCCTCCACATCCAATTTCTTTGCAGTGTCCTAAAAAGCTAACCAAGCTGAAATCGCTGATGCCAAGGCTTTAAAGCTCCTGCACCAGAATTTAGTGTTCTCCAAGGCCCCAGCCTTGTCTCCGACTTCTAATCCTTTCCATCTGTTGGGAACGGTTGAAGGATTCAGTGATGATCACTGCTGAGATGGTCTCTTCTGCTTGGGGCTGGGAGGATGGCTGTCCTGGAGGGTCACTTCTCATGAATTCTTTCAGTGTCCCTTCTTGTGCTTGAGCATCTTCCTGGGTGCCTCCTGAGGAATCCCTAGGCGTTAACATCACAATCGTATTATGATGTAATAAATCTGTCGGTGATTAGCCCGGAGAGGTGGCAGGCCATACTGATGCAGAGCATAGACTAAGAATCAAGTTGCCTGGATTGAATCCAGGCTCCATTTAATAACTGTGTGATCTTGGTTCAGAATAATGCTGTCTTTTATATTACATACAGCTTACCTGGTGGGAGCGAGGCATTGTTCATGAACCTTCAATTTAATAATAATAATTATAACAACAACTGATATTTATTGAGAGCCAGAAATGCTTTGATGAATCCACTTAATCTCCAGAAGACAGCCATGTTAATAGACAACTTTTGTGGTGATCAGGGCTGTTCCTCAGTCAGGACTGGACCCAGAAGCTTATGCACCTGAGACATTAATTGCATGGGTGTCTTGCCTGTGGGCAAGGAAATTGTGATGAGGATCCTTTAAGGATTCATTTCTAGGCTCAGAGAAGACAGGATGTCATGTCCCCAGCCCAGCCCACACTATATCCCTTGGCGCTCGTCAGATTTCAGCAGCAGCCTCTGCAGGCAGTTCTCATGCATTTGGATGGCGTCCTGCCTCACGTGCCTACATTCTCTCTCTGCTTCTCTACCTTGGTGGGTGACAATGCCCCCAGAGATAGTCTCAACCAATGAGCTATGGAAGGCAGTGGATAAATGTCCCAGCCTCCTGTCCTTCAGAGGGCTGGTTCGTCAGAGGGTCCACAGTGGGACTGAATCATAATCAAGTAGTCAAGTCAACAGCTCACCATTTATGGGTTTTTCCTCCTTCCCTCATTACTCTCCCTGTTTCTTTAGTTCTACTTCTTGGGATCCCCTCTCAAATCAGCTCAATTCAGTTCAGTCACTCAGTCATGTCCAAGTCATTGTGACCCCATGGACTGCAGCACTCCAGGCCTCCCTGTCCATCACCAACTCCTGGAGCTTGCTCAAATTCATGTCCATCAAGTTGGTGATGCCATCCAACCGTCTCAGCCTCTGTCATCCCCTTCTCCTCCCACCTTCAATCTTTCCCAGCATCAGGGTCTTTTCCAGTGAGTCAGTTCTTTGCATCAGGTGGCCAAAGTATTGGAGTTTCAGCTTCAAAATTAGTCCTTCCACTGAATATCAGGAGTGATTTCCTTTACGATGGACTGGTTGGATTTCCTTGCAGTCCAAGGGACTCTCAAGACTCTTCTCCAATGCCACAGTTCAAAAGCATCAATTCTTCAACACGCAGCTTTCTTTATATACCAACTCTCACATCCATACATGATTACTGGAAAAACCATAGCTTTGACTAGATGGACCTTTGTTGGCAAAGTAATATCTCTGCTTTTTAATATGCTGTCTAGGTTGATCATAACTTTTCTTCCAAGGAGCAAGCATCTTTTCATTTCATGGCTGCAGTCACCATCTGCAGTGACTTTGGAGCCCCCCCAAATAAAGTCTCTCACTGTCTCCATTGTTTCCCAATCTATTTCCCATGAAGTGATGAGATTAGCAAAAGGTGGTGGAGTAAAAGTTTAGTAAAAGATGGAGGAGAAGAAGGATGTGCGCTCATCTTCTGTGAGAACTCCAAAATCACAACTCGCTGCTGAACAACTGTCGAAAGGAGACTGTTAGATCCCACCAAAAAAAGATACCCCACGTCCAAGGGCAAAGAAGAAGCTCCAGCGAGATGGTAGGAAGGGTGGAATCGCATTTAGAATCAAACCCCATACCCACCAGACATGCCCAGAGGGCTCAAACAAAGCTTGTGTGCAACAGGACCCAGAGACCCCACAGAGACTAAGCCAGAACTGTGTTTGAGTGTCCCCTGCAGAGGTACGGGTCAGCAGCGGCCTGCTGCAGGGGCAGGGGCTCTGGGTGCAGCAGACCTGCATATGGCATAAGCCCTCTTCAGGGAGGTCGCCATTCACCCCACCATAGAGCCGCCAGAACTTACACAGGACTGGGGAAACAGACTCTTGGAGGGCACAAACAAACCCTTGTGTGCACCAAGACCCAGGAGAAAGGAGCAGTGTTCCCACAAGAGACTGATCCAGACTTGCCTGTGAGTGTGCAGGAGTCTCTGGTGGGGGCATGGGTCAGTTGTGGCCTACTGAAGGGTCAGAGGCACGGAGTGCAGCAGTGCAACCTTTTGAAGGAGGTCACCATTATCCTCACTAGCTCCACCATAGTTTGGCCTCAGGTCAATCAAGAGGGAGGGAACACAGCCCTGCCCATCAACAGAAAACTGGGTTAAAGGCTTACTGAGCATGGTCCCGCCCATCAGAACAAGACCCAGTTTCTCCCTCAATCAAATCAACTACCTGCACCCAAATACTTGCCTCTGGCTTGGCTTGGAGGGATCCCTAACTAAGACAGTGTTGGAAACCCAAGAAGACACTCTCTGGTCAGGGCAGTGCTTTCCATGCGGATTCCCAGAGCTCTGACAAAGCAGAGATGGATGACACACGGGGACTGTGATACTCAGGTGGTGTTCAAGTTCGTGAGAAACGTATTCCAAGGTTCCCAGCAAGCTTGGGGTGGTGCTGTCCCATGAACTCCTTATGGCTAGCCAGAATGTAATCTCATCTTTCAGCAATAGGACTCCACAGCTACCTAGTGAGGACCACATTTCCCAGCCTCCCTTGCAGGTAGGTATGGCCATGGTCTTGCCAATGGAGTGTGAGAGGAAGCGATGTGTCACTTCCTTAAAAAGAAATTGCTTGGCCTCCACTTCTGTTGCTTGGCCTCTTCCCCCTCTTCCTCTTCTCTGAGGACTGGAATGTGGACTTGAGCTCTGACTTGGATGAGAACATCTCAGGTAGAAGGAACCAGGGACCTTAAGCAACAGTGTGGAGTAGAGTCACCCTCCTGCTCAGGACTACTGCCTATCTTTGAGATGT
The DNA here is from genome assembly GCF_014754425.2 of Oryx dammah. NCBI lineage: Eukaryota > Metazoa > Chordata > Mammalia > Artiodactyla > Bovidae > Oryx > Oryx dammah. The sequence goes on along the minus strand of NW_024070186.1, from coordinate 177,749,421 downwards.
TACATGACAGAGATATAAACTTCTCTTTTGCTTAAGTGTGAAAGTTGCTCAGTCATGTCCGACTCTTTGTGACCCATGGAGTATACAGTCCATGGAATTATCCAGGCCGGAATACTGAAGTGGGTAGCTGTTCCCTACTCAGATCTTCCCAACCCAGGGATCAAACTCAGGTCTCTTTCATTGCAGGTGGATTCTTTACCAGCTGAGCCACCAGGGAAGCCCAAGAATACTGGTGTGGGTAGCCTATCCCTTCTCCAGTGGATCTTCCCCACCCAGGAATGAAACCAGGGTCTCCTGCATTGCAGGTGGATTCTTTACCAGCTGAAATAAACTACTATGTATTTGCATCTCTGTTCCAGGAACTTATCTCGTGCCTTAACTAATACAGTCAACAGGAAGGGGTCTGAACAAGCAAATTATGAGTATGAGTGCTGATGTGACCTCATTTGTGTCCCAGGCCAGTGGCGCCTGGGATGTTCAGGTTATGTGGCTCTCTTGCATGGTGTGCAAAGTGCTACAACTAGAGCAAGACCTCACTGGGAGTGAGGTGAGACCCAGTCTCCTCTCAACTTGTCACAGACCCCAGGGGCCCCCTCCTTGGCCTGCGTCCCCTTGCCTGGAATGCTGTGTACCTCCATGTTCTTCTTCCAAGTTCCTCTCTTCCCAGGCTAGGTTGTGCATTGGGGCGCTGTTGCACTTGGCTTCAAAGGGTGTATCCTGTCAGCTTGGGGAACTGGCCTCCACAATAAGTGGGCAGCTGGCTTGTGTCTGCTCATCTTTGTTCTCCAGGTGTGGGCAGCATTACATCCTTTAGTGTGTCTCTTTCTCTATTAAACAGAGCCAGGTGGTAATGTCATTAGTTTTCTCTTTTTTAATTTAATTTTATTTTATTGAAGTATGTGTGTACAGTACATTCAATTATTCATATATATGTATTTCACATTCTTTTTCCTTATAAGTTATTACAAAATATAGTTTCCTGCGCTATATAGTAGGTCCTTGTTGATTATCTGTTCTATATATAGTAGTGTGTATCTGTTAATCCCGACCTCCTAATTTATCCCTCCCCCACCCTTTCCCCTTTAGTAATAACCATGAGTTTGTTTTCTATGTCTGTGGGTTTATTTATTTCTGTTTTGTAGATAAATTCATTTGTATCTTTTTTTTTTTAGATTCCGCATATAAGTGATATCATATGATATTTGTTTTTCCTCGTCTGGCTTACTTCATTTAGTATGATAATCTCTGGATCCATCCATGTTGCTACAAATTGCATTATTTCATTCTTTTTAATGACTGATAGTTCATTATAGTGTATTTTAAATAGCTGTTGTAAATAGTGCTACCCTGAACATTGGGGGTGTATCTCTTCATGGTATTAGTTTTCTATTGCTGTGTAACTAATTACTATAAACTCAGTGGCTTAAAACAATATCTGTTTATTATCTCACAGTTCTGTGGAGTCAAAGAGAACTTAGCTGGATTCTCCGTTTCAGTTCTCCTAAGGTTTCAATCAAGGTGTTAGCCAGGCTAGACTCTCATCTGGAAGCCCTGGGAAAGAAAGCACACCCAGGGTCATTTACAGTGTTGGTAGAATTCTGTTCTAGTGGTTGTAGCACTGAGGTTCCAGTTTCCTGGCTGGCTGTTGGCCACTCTCAAGTCCTCATATTGGTCCCCTTTATAGTCAAAATCAATGAGGATATGTATCTTTCTCATCTTTTGAATCTCTTGTACTTACTCTTCTGCTGTCAACTTGAGAAAACTCTGAGCTTTTAAAGCTCATATGATTGTATTAGGCTCGCTGGATAATCTCCCTTTTTTTTAAAAAATAAATAAATAAAAATTTAAAAGACATTGTAACAGGAATTCTCTGGCAGTCCAATGGTTAGGACTCTGCACTTTCACTGCAGAGGCATGGATACCATGCTTGGTTAGAAAAATAAGATTCCCCCAAGCCAAGAGACATAGTCCTCCCACCCAAAAGACATTGTAACAGAAACGAGATAAACTTTATATGACTGCATGATGATGTAAAATAAAAGGTAATGAAATATAACTAGTACAGATGAAAGAGACAAAGGGATAGTTACCTTAAGTGTTCAGATTAGCAACATGAGCTAGAACATGAATGATACCCTGGCATCCCTATCAAAGACAAGGCACTTAGGAAGGGAAAACCATATTTATATCCATTAAGAGATTTCTGTCATGCCCTGAGGTTTTGTGTATGAAATAAGTGAAGAGCTGAAGGTCTTCCCACAGTTTTTGATGAAACTCAAAGTCAATTGATAAGTTACCTTAATTAAATCTAAAAAATGCTTTTTGCCACATAAGGCAACATGATCACAGGCATATTTTTGCATCATATTCATAGTCCTGGAGATTTGAGCAGGAAATCTTGGGAACATCTTAGAATTCTGCCTACCTCATCTACAATCCCTTGAATTTTAGAATGTTTCACCTTCACCTTTCCTTGGAGGGGGCAGGAAAGCTGATATCTTGATGCTTGATTTGGAGGAAATCTCTCACTAGGGCAAAGTATCCAAGAATGCTTGAAGGAGGTAAGATTAACAGTCAGAAGGATGAATAATTAGTCGTGGATAAAGGATAGACATTTTATTTGCTTATCCAGTCATCTTTATTGAGAATCCCTCAGTGCCCAGGATCTAGCAGTGAAGAGAACAGACATAGTCCTTGACCTTGTGGAGCTGATGGTCTGGTGGGTGGTGAAGTTTCCCCAAAGAGAAGTATGGGGTTCAGTGAGAGGAGGGAAATAAAGGCTAGCGTGTCATCTAAGGGTGATGAGGGCAGGGGTTCAGCTAAATTTTTACAGTTTCTGTGAGGAATGGAAAAGACACCATCTCCTAGGTGAGGTAGAGCTCAAACAATTATAGGCTGGTCTCAAGAACGTTAAGCTCTCTAAGGATCTTGAGTCTCCTCTCATGCCCCATGGATCACCAGGAAATTATCTTGGTTAATTTGCTTAGCCTGGAAGTCACTAACTTGAGTATAGAAATGCCTACTAGGGCAGGAACTTTACATAAATAAATGAAACAGCCTGAGTGTAAACAAAAGACTAGGGCATGTATAATGGCAGATGGTGACTGGCCAGTGGCCTCAATGTCAGAGGATTAGAGGGAGTGCTGGGGTCCCCTCACGCTGGAGTATGGACACCTGTCTATGGGGGTTGCCAAGATCCACTCCAGCTGATTGTGCCATCAGGGACAAATCATCAGATCTTCAGACTGACAAAATTCAGACAATTTTGTGGAATATATCAGATTTTAAAAATTTAAGTAATTTTTTTAAAATGTAAGGATCTGCAGATGTTTGTGGCGCAGGGCCAGCCCTCAGGCATCTACTTGTGACATTCGATAGAGTTGTCCTCAGTGGGTTATGTTTGGCTGCTCCATCATCGGCTTTAACTGAGAAGTGCAGGTGGCCTCTGTGGCCCAGGGTTCCCATTCTGAAGTTCTGCATCATAAATGCCTTTGTGTTTTCAATAGAGGAATCCTTGTGTCCTTGAGATTTCTCTGCTTTCTCCTCTTCCATCGTGACCATGGGAACAATCGCATTGCCCTCTCTGCCACGCATGCTTTCACTTCCAATTATAGCTCTTCTGGTGTCCAGTGTCTGCCTTTTCCCTCCTCATGGTCTCATTAACTGAGGCAGCTGTCCAAGCTTCTGTTCCATTTCCTAGCAACTTGCTCTCTGACTCTGGGCTGAGAACCTGTTTTATTTACCTTGGTATCTACAGTGCCTGGTACACGGCAGGCATGAATCTCTCTGTGAGCACATTTTCCTGGGTAAGTAAAAGTGAAGTCACTCAGTCATGTCAGACTCTTTGTGACCCCATGGACTGTAGCCCACCAGGATCCTCAGTCCATGGAATTTTCCAGGCAAGAGTACTGGAGTGGGTTGCCATTTCCTTCTCTAGGGGATCTTCCCAACGCAGGGATCGAACCCAGGTCTCCCACACTGTAGGCAGACGCTTTACTGTCTGAGCCACCAAATTCTCAATAAATATTTGAATGTTGAATGAATGATGTGCTGGCCATTTTTTTTTTTGGTTGACACAAGAAATGAAGATATGTGAAAATAATTCTGTACATGAAGACAGTATCATTGAGAACTCAACCCTCAGTGTCTGTTAAAAAATTAGGATGAACAACCATCCTCATTTGCCCAAGAATGAGGAGGTTCTTGAGATGTAGAACCTTCAGTTTTTAAACTGGGATGAAGGAGTTTCTCAAGACATGAAACTTTCATTGCTGTAACTGTGACTGTCCTGGGAAAGCGTTGTTGATCACCCTCCACTAAAACAAATAAACAAAAAAACCCAAAATACCACCAAAAGAATACAAGATTCTCTTGAAGCTCAAATAATGGGAAGAGACCAATTTTCCTTCTAAACCAGGATGTTTTCTTTTATCTGCTGATGAGAGGTTTGAAACTCTCATGTTTCCCTCTTTGCCTTGACCTTTAAGAAAGTCCAAAGTAAGTTCTCTGAATAAGGTCAGCAGCATCTGTCAGTCTAGGCTGTCTGAGATAATTGTTTCATTGCCTCAGCTTTGTTTTTTTTTAAATCCTTTTTCTCTTCAAAAGTGTTAATGTGGCATAAATCGCACCCAGAATTACATTAACTGTTGCCAAGCGAACGTGAGAGAAAACCTATGTCTTTTGCTGTTTTGCTTCTCTTCGATTGGCTACTATTTCATTCCATGTGTGTATTTTTCAGGGGCTGGCAAACTATGGCCTGTGGGTCAAATCTGGGACGACTGCATCTTTTTGTAAATAAGCTTTTATTGGGGATAACGGCCACACTCATTAATCTATGTATTGTCCGTGGCTGTTTTCAAGCTACCAGGGCAGAGTTGAGTAGTTGTGATGGACACGGTGTGGCCCATAAAGACAAAAATATTTGCTCTCTGTAAAGTTTGTCCCTCTCTCCATTATGTCACAAACTGTAAACCCTTTTGAAAAGATTGCTATAGAAATTCAAATTATACATATATATATGTATAATTTGTTTTCAAATGTAGTTTAAAAATCTATATATACATACATATATAATTTTTTCTGAAACTACATTTGAAAACAAATTATACGTATATATGGTTTACAAAAGTAATATATGCTTATTATAAAAATGTTAACATCACAGAAGTGTGTAATGATGACAGTAACCATCCTTTTTAAAATGGTTTTATTTATCTGTTGGCTGTGCTGGGGCTTCGTTGCTGCACAGGCATTCTCTAGCTGCGGTGAGCGGAGGCTACTTTCTAGTTGCAACGCTCAGGCTTCTCAGCGCAGTGGCGTCTCTTGCTGCTGAGCACAGGCTCTAAGGGGGATGGGCTTCAGTAGTTACAGTTCCCAGGTTCTAGAGCACAGGCTCCATAGCTGTGACACACACCTTTGTTGCACTGTGGCACGTGGAATCTTCCCGGATCAGGGATCGAATCCGGGTCTCCTGCACTGGCAGGTGAATTCTTTACCACTGAACCACCAAAGAAGCCCAGTAACCATCCTTTTTAAACTTCAATTCCTATTGGTGGCCTCAGTTAGCTAGTAATACAGATTGCTCCTGATTCCTTCTGGTGCATAAACTAATCTATCTATGTATATTATATATAATCTATATTAAAATAATAGTGAAAAAGACATAAATCTCTCTGTGAGCACATTTTCCTGGGTAAGCATTCTTAAATTCTCCATCAGCAGCATTTTCCACCCATGTCTCCACTGACACATTCGCAGACACTCTCACTCATTTTTTCCAATATCTTCCCTCATTGATCTAGTTTAATCAAAAGCCCTTTCTAACTTGTCTTCAGAACAGCATCATTGCAAATTCTAATTATTCCTGGTACCTCTCATTATGATAATTATTCTTTTTTATCAGTACTAATTACTGTTCCTTTAAAACATCTCTCAGAACCAGTGAGGATGTCAGTTGCCTGAAGACTGTCACTTAGCTTCTAAACCGTCAGGCTAAGTATTTGGGACATGGCTTCAGCTGATCATTCACTTGCTTCTGAGATGTTCTCAGGACCAGAGCCCTGACAGCAGGGGCCTGATTGCATCACTCACCCTCAGAACTCCAAGTCTTCAAGGGCATCTGCCATCACCCAGCATCATAGACCCACACTGCTTTCTTCATGCTGATTGCACCAGCTTCCCTTCTCTCCCATCACTTCCCTCCCCAAACATTTCCTCTGAGCTCCCTAGAATCCCCAGTTTGCAACCAGGAGGCATCCCTATATTTTCAAGTTCTCTGCCAAACTTTGTTTTTTTGTTTCTTGCCTTGCCTTAAGCCAGAGTTCCACAAGCCTCCTGGGCAGACTTCCCAAGTTAAGTTGCTTTTGTCTCTTAACTCATGAACCCCAGGGTTCCCCTTTGCCAATCCCCAAACATTTTCCCTTTCCAAAAATTCCCAGAATCTTTCAAGTGAAGCCATCAGATTATAGTGCCAGCTGCGTCTCTTCAAAGTGGTCATCTGCTTTCTTCTCAATCATTAGAGACTCTAGTGCCTAAAGCCACTGCCTCTATTCCCACCCTGTTCTCATCATTCTTGGTGATTTCAGCATTTACACAGATATCATCCAACCCTTTAATGGCCCCTTTGCTTGGCCTTCCCATCACCCTGTTGTCGATGGTAATTGTACAGTCTCTTAAATGTGAATTTCAAGTTTCCCGCTTTTTGACCTATATGTCCTCTCCTATTCTAATACCTCCACCTGAAACAGTTTCCTAACTCAATGAGACTTTTAGTTCAGCGCTGTCCAACAGAAAACTAATGAAAGCCACATATGTCACTTAGAATTTTCTAGTAGCCACATTGAAGTGGAAGTGAAGTGAAGTCGCTCAGTCATATCTGACTCTTTGCGACCCCATGGACTGTAGCCCACCAGGTTCTTCCATCCATGGAATTTTCTAGGCAAGAGTACTAGAATGAGTTGCCATTTCCTTCTCCAGGGGATCTTCCCGATCCAGGGATCAAACCCGGGTCTCCTGTATTGTGGGCAGATGCTTTGCTGTCTGAACCACCAGGGAATAAAGAAATATAAATAGTTAAATTAATTTAAGTATTTTTATTTAACCAAATAGATGTGAAATATGATCGTTATATTTTGAGGAACAATAGAAACAGTGACAGACTTTATTTTTGCTGGCTCCAAAATCACTGTGGATGGTGACTGCAGCCATGAAATTAAAAGACACCTGCTCCTTGGAAGAAACACTATGACAAACCTAGATCACATGTTAAAAAGCAGAGACATTACTTTGCCAACAAAGGTCCATATAGTCAAAGATATGGTTTTTCCAGTAGTGATGTGAGAGCTGGACCATAAAGATGGCTGAGCACTGAAGATGCTTTTGAACTGTGGTGTTGGAGAAGACTCTTGAGAGTCCCTTGGACTGCAAGGAGATCAAACCAGTCAGTCCTAAAGGAAATCAATCCTGAGTATTTATTGGTAGGACTGATGCTGAAGCTGAAGCTCTAATACTTTGACTACCTGATGTGATGAGCTGACTCATTAGAAAAGGCCCTGATGCTGGGAAAGATTGAAGGCAGGAGGAGAAGGGGAAGACAGAGGATGAGATGGTTGGATGGCATCATGGAATCAATAGACATGAGTTTGCACAAGCTCCAGGAAATAGTGAAGGACAGGTAAGCCTGGCATGGTGCAATCCATGGGATCACAGAGTCAGACATGTCTGAGACAATAACAATCACAATTATCGTTATCATTGTAACCAACAGAAACATTATTATTGAGATATTTCACATTCTATTTTTTTCTTCCTTTAAAAAAAAACTATTTATTTATTTATTGAGTTGTACTGAGTCTTTGTTGCAACATATGGGATTTTTAGTTGTGGTATTTGGGATCTTTAGTTGCAGTATGTGGGATCTAGTTTCCTGACCAGGCTTCAAACCTGGACCTCCTGCAATGGGAGTGCATAGTATTAGCCACTGGACCACCAGGGAAGTCCCACATTCTATTTTTCATGCTCTTTGAAATATGTGTCTTTATACTGACTGTATATATCAATTTCAACCAGATGCACTTCAAGCATTTGATAGCCACATGTGGCTATCATATTGGACAAAGCATCTCTAGTCCATTGACCTAAATCCTGTCTCTTGAATGACATTCAAGAGACGCAGATTCCATTTCCCATTACTATCAGCACACTTTTTCAAACATCTTCCACTGCCCCTTTATCTGTTCATCTGGAAAAAAATTCATCATTGGTTGGACCAAACCATCAGTCTTCATGTGTGGAGTTAAATACTGCAGGAGAAAAAAATCACACATCTGGGTTGCCTTGCTTAATGTTAGTTTCAGAACCACAGATTTCAAGTGGTCATATAACCTTCCCCAGAAACCTCATCACATGTTCTTTGTGAAAGTGAAAGTCACTCAGTCATGTCTGAATCTTTGTGACTGCAAGGACCATACAGACCATGGAATTCTCCAGGCCAGAATACTGGAGTAGGTAGCCTTCTCCAGGGGATCTTCCCAACCCAGGGATCGAACCCAGATCTCTTGCATTGCAGGTGGATTCTTTACCAGCTGAGCCACAAGGGAAGCCCAAGAATACTGGTGTGGGTAGCTTATCCCTTCCCCAGCAGATCTTCCCAACCCAGGAATCAAACTGGGGTCTTCTACTTTACAGGAGGATTCTTTACCAACCGAACTATCAGGGAATCCCCATGTTCTTCCTGGCATTTGTTTAACTGCTCTCTGAGACTGTCATTTCAAATGTTTTCCTCTCTTAATTCCCCTCTTTCTCACCGCCTCTCCCTCTCAGCAGATGCCCAGCTTCCCTATCCATTAACAGGCATCACAGATGAAACAGGTCCGAAGTGGAACCCCACACGCACTTCAGGTGATGGTGCCATGCTCAAGCCCTGCATCTAGGAGTCAGGTTGCTTTCCTCACTTATAATTCACCAACATGTCCTATCGGCCAAAAGTAATCTAAAATCTGTCCCTTTGTCCTTGAGTTTATAACTACCACCTCAATCTAGTCAGCATCCCTTCTTGCCTGGACTTCAGTGACAGCTAACTGGCTTCCTTCTTTTCATTCTTTCACCTCACAATCCCTTTTCTACTCAGCAGTCAGAGCATCTTTAAGAACATAAACTGGAGAGTATTGCTCCCTTTCTTGCAACTCCTTGTTTCCATGGCTACAAAGGTCCTACACGATGGCCCTTGCTCACTTGTTCAATGAAAGCTTTGATTGCTTTTCTCCCCGCTCCCCACTTTATACTCGTGCTGGCTTCTGTCTTGATTCTGGAACATGACAAGCTTTTTCTTGCCTTCTGCCTTTGGCAGTTCTGTTCCCTCTGCCTGGAAATATCTTCCCCTAGTGTTTCTCATGATTGACTCCTTTTCTCCTTTTGGTTTTTAGAGACATCTTCTCAAAGAAGATGTAAAGCCCCATATAGAGCCCTCCTCTCTTCTCCCCAATTGGTTATTCTCTTGCCAGGTCTCCTGTTATCTCCCTCATGGAACTTATGGTCTGAAATTACCTGATTTATCTCCTCATTTGCCTCTTTATTAACTGATTACCCACTAGAAATAAGCACCATGCTGGTATGGATGTTTTCAGGTTTAGCGCTGTGTTCCCTAAGCCTGGTACAGTAGCCAGCACATAGCAAACTCAATAAATACTCATTGAATAAATGAATCAACAGTTAAGGAACTGGATGTTTCAGTACATCCGGGCTCCTCTCATTACTGTGAAATGCACAGAATCACAAGATTGAACTTAACAGCCCCAGCAAGATCATTAACCTCCAATCTGGGTCACCAAGATTGACAAAGAGCCCTTTCCCCTGGCCCTGGATAAGGATCATGTCTATAAATACTGCTGGGTGTTTAAGCTCTTTGAATGTGATAAAACAGCAAGTCTAAATAGGCTGCTTTCCTGACAGTGTTGGGTCAACAGAATATATTATCCCAGAGAGGCAGATGGGGTTGAAGCCTCAGGGATACATCAGTTCAAGAGCTCAAGTGATGTTCATCACGCAGGCTGTACAAACAGGCTGTGACCTAGTGGTAGTTCTGATAACTTATCATATATTCACAAATCATGCTGACTTTTGTGTGGAGGATGGGTTGAAATAAGCAAGAAGGAGTATGGAGTATCCGTTAAAAGTCTTTCACTTGAAAGTGACAGATATTCAACCCAAATTGGTTCCAGCAATAAAAGAACATATTAGCTCATGGAGACGAAAATGGCTGGGGGTGTTTGGCTTCAGTTATAGGTGGGTTCAGGGGCTCAAAACTACCACTAGTCAGGAGTTGGAGCTTAATTACCTTTTCTCTGGAGCATGGTCTAGACTTAATTTCATGCTTCCAAAGAACAGAGTATGGACAGGGGAAACTAAACAAGGCAACTTTAAGCAGAAAAAGCCTGGTGAACATCATGTTGGCCAAGTGATCAAAGTCAACATGGCCAGTGACAAGTGATTTTGACAATATGTACATCCTGCTGTGCTGTGTTGGGAAGGGCACTTCACTCCTGGGATACTTTTCTTGAAGCCCATGACTCCAGTCTAATCATAAGAAAAACATCAGAGAAACCCAAATTAAGAGAAATTCCACAAAATTCCTGACTAGTACTCTGTAAAACTCTCAATGCTGTGAAAAACAACAAACAAAAAGACCAAGAAACCATCACAAACTAGAGGAACCTAAGGAGAAGTGACAGCTAAATGTAATGCGGTCTCCTGGGTGGAATCCTGGAACAGAAAATGTCATTAATGGAAAAGCTGGTGAAATCTGAATGGTCTGGACTTCAGTTAATAGTGATGTGCAAATGTTTTCTTAGCTGTGATAAATATAGTTGGTGATATAAGAAGTTAACATTAGGGGAAACTGAATGAAGGGTATATGGCAACTCTCTGTTCTGTCTTTGCAGTTTTTCTATAAATCTAAAATTGTTCTAAAATAAAAAGTTTGTTAAATCCTTGGTGTTTAGGAAAATGAGTTAAAAACAATGTCTTCACAAAAACTGGCACATGGATGTTTTTAACAGCTTTATTCGTAATTGCCAAAACTTGGAAGCAACCAAGCTGTCCTTCTGTAGGTGAATGGATAAATAAGCAGCGGTCCATCCAGACAAAGGGCTATCATACAGTGCTAAAAATAAATGACATATCAAGCCACAAAAAGACACAGAGGAAACTTAATGCATATTACCAAGCGAAAGAAGCCAGTCTGAAAAGTCTACCTAATGCAGGATTCCAGCTGAACAGCATTTTAGATACAGCAAACTTTTTGTTCAGTCACTCAGCCATGTGCGACTCTGCAAAGCTATGGAGACATTAAAAAGGTGAGTGGTTATCAGGTGTTCAGAGGAAGAGAGGAATGGATAGACGGAACACAGAGGATTTTTAGGACAGTGAAATTACTCTGTGCGATACTATAATGATGGCTATATGTCATTGTACATTTGTTCACACCCACAGAATGTACAATATCAAACATGAACCCTAAGTAAACACTATGGACTTCCAGTGATAAATGTGATGTTATAGCCTCATTGATTATCACAAATGTATCTGGTGTGGGATGTGGACAGTCAGGGTGGCTGTATTTTAATGTGAAGCTGCTGCTGCTGCTAAGTCACTTCAGTCGTGTCAGACTCTGTGCAACCCCATAGATGGCAGTCCCCCAGGCTCCCCCATCCCTGGGATTCTCCAGGCAAGAACACTGGAGTGGGTTGCCATTTCCTTCTGTGAAGAGGCAGGGGTTATAAAGGAACTCTGTGTACTTTCTACTCAATTTTACTATGAACCGAAAACTGCTCAAAAAAAAAATCTATTTAAAAAATTCAGTTCAGTTCATCTCTCAGTTGTGTCTGACTCTTTGTGTCCCCATGGACTGCAGCACGCCAGGCTTCCTTGTCCACCATCAACTCCCAGAGCTTGCTCAAACCCATGTCCATCGAGTCGGTGATGCCATCCAACCATCTCACCCTCTATCATCCCCTTCTCCTCCTGCCTTCAATCTTGCACAGTATCAGGGTCTTTTCCAATGAGTCAGTTCTCTGCATCGGGTGGCCAAAGTATTTTAATAATTAAAAAATTATTAAATAACAAAACCAATCAGCAGGACCCAGTTTCTATTTCTGAGTTCCCTTTTCCTTGCTGTCAGCTCTTCTCATGAATAGAATCACTCCATTTTGACTGGGAAAATGTGAATATTTACCTGTTGTCCAGCATAACTGGGGCATCCCTGGTGGCTCAGACGGTAAAGAACCCACCTGCAATGCAGGAGACATGGGTTCGATCCCTGGGTAGGGAAGATCCTCTGGAGGAGGGCATGGCAACCCACTCCAGGATTCTTGCCTGGAGCTTCCCTGTGGACAGAGGAGCCTGGCAGGCTATAGTCCATGGGGTTGCAAAGAGTTGGACATGACTGGAAGACTAAACACCAGCATAATTATTAACGGCATCTCCTTTTACCTTCAAAAGTGTCCAGATTTGGGTGATAAATTATGTAGTCACCCAGCTCTGCATGGACCCCAGCAGCTCTGGGGCTTCATTGTCTCAGCTTTGAGGTCAAGAGACAGGAGAGGTTCTTGTTTCTCAGAGGCCTGGCTGAGGTTCCAGCCTGAGTCTGACTGGGCCTGCTCGTGTGAGGTGACCATCTCTGAAGCAACAGTCAGGTTTGGGGAGTCTCGTGGGCTCAGTGGCCAAGTCCTGGCCTCATGCCCACCACTGGCAGCAGGTCTGGGTGCCTCTACCCAGTGTGCCTGAGACAGAGGGAGAGCTCATTCCTCAGGCTGAGCTGGAAGTGCAGTGGATAACAGGCAGGTAAAAACATAGATGTCAATCAGGTAGGGAGACAAGAGGTGATCAAATGATTTACTTTCCGACTCCCAATTAGAGTGACTCTTCTTTTAAACATGTTTTATCTATTTATTTAATTTAATTTTTTGGCTGGACCCTGAGGCGTGTGGGATCTTAGTTCTCTGACCAGAGATCGAACCTGCAACCCCTGCATTAGAAGGTGGAGTTTTAACCACTGTATCTTTGGGGAAGTCCCCCCAAATTAGAGCAGGTTTCAGGTTGCACTCATGGCACACGGCTCTCACCCCCTCTGCACCACAGTTAGTGTGTTAAGACTCACACATATAGGCAGACTCTCTCATCTGGGCCGTAGTTCATTGTGATCGATTGTTGCTGTGACGTTGTTGTCTTAACGGTGATAGTTGGGAATTATTGGACTGCTTGTGAGTCAAGATTTATAGTTGCTTCCAGTTTCTTTGACACTTCACCCATGTGCAAGGTGGAAATTTTGCTGTGTCTGCGGAGGCATATTGTGAATTCCACTGGTGTGTGTGTCAATGGTGGGGCATGATGAAAACCATCGTGGCAGGGGACAGATGGCCAGTTTCATAACAAGAGGTCTCAGGACCACCCAGCGGGGCTGGCATAGTCCTCAGCAGGCTGGGTTCCTAGCAAGTCCCACCCACTTGGACATTTGATGTAAGCACTGGGTAGGGTCACAGGCTCAGAGGGTGGAGACAGGGAAAAAACCTCAACACTGCTAAAGCTGTGTGGCCTTGGGCAAATTACTCAAACTCTCTGAGGCTAATAATTGCACCTCCTCACAGCACTGTTTTAAGAATAAAATAATACATAGGAAGCACTTAGCAGTGAGCAGCACATAATAAGAGCTCAATGAATATTCACTATTATTTTTATTATCTTAGTACAACTCCAGAAGCCTGGCTACAAGAAGTCAGTATTTCAGTCCAGGATGCTTTATGGCAATGCAACTCAAAGTGTGGTCCACAGCCCTGCAATAGCAACAGCAGCTGGGAGCTTGTTAGAAATACAGACCCGTGGGCCCCATCTCACACTACTGAACCCAAACCTCTAGGCTTGGGTTTGCAGTAACAAGCTCTCCGGCAAGTTACATGCATGGGAAGTGTGAGACTCATCACTGTGAAATGCCTTCCCCTTAACGGAGAGGCAGTGCCTCCAAGCCACACCCTTGCCCTTATGAGAAACAAAGAGGATAAAGCAGAAGGGATGAAGTTGGAGGAGGGAGGCTTTGGTCCCTGGGAGTCCTCTCTGGCCATGGGGACAGGCTCCGCTGGAGGTGTAGAAGGCTCTTCCCATAAAAGGGAGCAGGCCCCTGAGGCCACACTTGTCAGGAAGACTTCTAGATGCAGAGGAGAGCAGGTGGCTAGTTTTTAATGAAGCTTGCACTTTGCAAAAGTCTTTCCTCTTTTGGCTCCTGTCACCCTGAGCTATCTGGAGCTGTCCTGATGTTCTTGACTTGACCCAAAGGCTCCTTTGCTGTCTGCTCCCCACCCTACCCCCCAACACGGCTCTCCAGGACTCCACTCAGCCTCGCCCACAGTGTGTCTGCCTGTGTGATCTCAGCCCCGCCCACAGGAATCACCCCCAGGAGCCTCTGCCTTTACTTCCCGCTGGAACTCCAGCTAAGTACTTCGAGTTGCCAACACCACTTTCCATCCAGAGGACCACTGTCTTAAAATGCCCAACGCACGCTCAGTGATCTTTTTCTCTCAAATCTGATTTTCTCTCTGCGTTCTTTATTCAGTCGAATGACTTTTTCCAACCTCTCCTGCCCACCCCCTCACTCTATATGCCGACCACGTTACACTCATGATGAGCAGCAGATTCTGGAATGTGTGCTGTATTTTCCTATCTCGATGGCATCAATGTTACCTCCATCTGGAATCCTTTACATCTAACCTCCATCCTTAAATTGCCTGCTCATCTTTCTTCCTCTTTTTAGTAAATGGCATCACTGTCCATCCAGTTGCCAAAAGATCAAATCTGGAAGTCATCCTGACCTTGTAGCTCTTCCTCACATGCCTGGCAAAATGTCAGCAAGTCCTGCTGTCTGTCCTAAGTGTGGGATGCAGATTCCTCTAATGCTTTCTGTCCCCTCTGCCACCTCCTTAGCCCAAGTCACTGTCACCTCTAACCCACACTGCAATAAAACTTCCCAGCAGGTCTCCCTGCCTTCTTTACCTAGCAACCAGAACCATATTCCATCTTCCTAAACTGCAGAACATACTCCCCACCCTGAAACTGCCAATGCCTTTCCATCTTCCTTGGAGTACAATCCAGCTGCCTAATCTTTAAGGTCTTACATGATCTGGGCCCCACCGTCTTTCTCCTGTGCCCACTCTCATCTTGTCACATGGGTCTTTTTTTTTCACTTTTTATTTGTTTAGTTTATTTTGGGGTACACTGAATCCTTGTTGCTGCATGTGGGCTTGCTCTGTTGGGGCAGGCAGAGGCTACTCTTCATTGTGGTGCACAGGCTTCTCATTGCCCTGCCTTCTCTTGTAAAGGATAGAGGTTAGATGTAAAGGAGCACAGGCTTCAGTGGTTGTGGCTCCTGGGCTCTAGAGCGCAGACTCAGTAGTCGTGGCACATGGGCTTAGTTGCTCCGTAGCATGTGGGATCTTCCTGGACCAGGGATCGAACCTGTGTCTCCTGCATTGGCAGGTGGATTCTCATCCACTGAGCCACCAGGGAAGTCCATCACGTAGGTCTTCATTTTGTTCCTTAGACACACCCAGTTTGTTCCTGTCTCAGGACCTTTGCACTTAACATGTCCTTCACCTAGACTCACTTCCCCCGAATCTGACCCTGGCCAACCCCTTTGACATTTTGGGGTAAGGCCACCCTGCCCAAAGGAGCCCTTTCCTGTGACTTCTTATTGTATATTAGCCAACACCACTTTCTTTACTTCTTTGCACTTATCTCTTGTTTGTGAGTGCAGTAACTGGATCTGCCTTGTAAGCTATTGTACCCACAGTGCCTGAGATGGTGCCAGGTCAGAATAGGTACTTAATAACCACTGGCTGAATAAATGTCCAAAGTGCCTTTCCAGATTTTCTGGTTTGAGTAAATTCCTTTGCCCTTTGTACCCATCATGGCTTGGGTTCTAAGGAAATGAACTCTGAGGCAGAAATTTGCAGGTAGGAGAGACAGGGAGCTGGAGAGGCAGGAGTGAGTGGAGGGAGTTATAAGAGAGACCTTGGCTGATCTGCAGAGATGCCCCCACACCAGTCTGTCACTGCATGGGGCTGCCCCTCAAGAGGAGGCACTACCAAGAGCAAGCCAGATTCCCTCAGCTGAGGGCCACACCTGCAGATGGACCCCGCTCTGAGCTGATGGCCACCAGCATCTGTGGCAGAGGGGGATGAAGTTATCTGGGGAGATCTGGGCAGCCCATGTGGTGTCTGCTACCTGCCCCCAGCACAGCATTTGGCAGAACCTGCTGTAACTCACTTATTTGTGTATGTCTCTCCATCTATCAGCCCCAGGAGGCAGGAACTAAGATTCCCCACCTGGCCCCACCTTTTTTTTTTTTTTTTGGCATTTCCCCATCATGTTCAATACATAGCATGTGTTTAGTAACTGGTATTTAAATTTAATTTAGCAGCAAAGAAAAAAACCTTGTAGCTAAGAATTTCCTTTATGTTTGAAAAACTCTTAATGTAGGCTCCACAAAAAGAGTTAATGGAATTGCTTTTGGGGTTGGAGAGGGGAGGCTGTAGCCAGGCTCTCAGAAATGTTAGCACAGAAACTAAGTAAATCCTCCACTTAATAAGTTTTAAAGACTCTCAGCCCTTGGGTGTTTTCCTTTACTTGTAAAGCAGAGCACAAAGTAAGCACTAGGCATTGTAGATCTGGACCCTGGCCATAAGACTCACATGAGGAAGTGATTTTATGGCAGAAATTTGTTGGAAAATTCAGTGTATTTAGCTGTACTCCTTTCAGATGCAATATCTAGAATACATAGGCTGGAGGAAGGAACCAGAAGGAAGAGGAATAATTGAGAAAAATAATGGGTTTCAAACTAGAGTTCAACCTTCTTTAGTAAAAAATTTGATGTGTCTTTCTAATGAATGAATAATTGAACAGAATGAGATAGGGGACACCAAACAGAAGGCTCTTGACAAGGATTATCAATTTAGGGTTGAATCTTTTCAGACCTATCCTCATGCCAGGCTCTCCACCCAGCTGGAATGGCTTATGTCTCTCTCACTCCTTGTTTCGTAGACTCACAGCTGTTGGGGTTTTACCAGGCCTGTCCCAGCTGGATGAGACCATGAGCGGTACCAGGGCAGTGGCAGAAAGGGTCCCATTGATTTAGGAATCGGAGGAGCAGCTGGAAAGGACAGAGGAAACAATCCACTTGGGCTGTGGTGAGATGCTGTGACCGTATCCCTTTAGGTTCTAGGATTAAACCCAGAAAAGTCAGAGCCCAGGATGGATCACAACACCTTTGAGGTTTTATTAATGTCATGATGCTTTCTCCACGTGACAGTAAGACTATGCTGTCAAAGGAGCTATGTATATTTGAAGTATTTCATTAGTCACCGACCAATTCAGCCCTCCTTCCCATCATCTTAATAACCTGCCTTCCATGTCAAGTGGTAGGGAGGTGCCCTACTCATTAAAAGAGGTAGTTTAAACGAATTTCACACACATGATGGCTTTGGATGGTTTCTTTTTCCCATTTTTGAGATGTTCTTTTTTTCCATTTTTGAGATGTTCGTGAATATGACACTCAGCATATGCTGACTATAGTGGATAGTTGACCAGAACCCTCCAGGATTTATTTATTTGTCCCAATAGTCTCACCACTGTTGTTGTTGACATTTAGTCCCTAAGTTGTGTCCAGCTCTTTGCAACCCCATGGACTGCAACACGCCAAGCTTCCCTGTTCTTCACTATCTCTTGGAGTTTGTTCAAATTTATGTCCGTTGTGTCAGTGATGCTATCTAAACATCTCATCCTCTGCCACCCTCTTTTCCTTTTGCCTTCAATCTTTCCCAGCATCAGGCATCAGGTCTACCATGAATTAATCAGACAAATGCTCAAACTGGAGTCTGGCAAGGTAATGAAGATTGATAACTGAGGAACTTCCCTGGGAGCTCAGTTTGTAAAGAATCTGTCTGCAGTGCAGGAAACCCAGGTTTGATATCTGGATGGGGAAGATCCCCTAAAGAAGAAAATGACATCCCACTCTAGTATTCTTGCCTAGAGAATCCCAAGGACAGAGGAGCCTGGCAGGCTACATACAGTCCATGGCGTCGCCAAGAGTCGGACACGACTTAGCGACTAAACCACCACCATCTGGTGATCCAGGGACTAAGACTCTGAGCTCCCAATGCAGGGACCTGGGGTTGATGCCTGGTTAGGGAACTAGATCCCATGTGCTACCAATAAGAATTCGCACTGCTGCAACTAAAATATCTTGCATGCTGCAACTAAGACCTGGTGCAGCCAAATAAATAAATATTTTAAAAAATTACTGACAATTATAATGACTGGGCAGGCACTACGTGCCCAGGTTGGCAGGCCACACAGGGCCAGAATGTGTGCCCTGGGGTATGTCACATGGAGTCTTGGGTGCAGCCCACTGGGGATAGACAGAGATCTGATGATACATTTGGAAGGCACGTGGGTCTTACTGGGGAGACTCTCTTTTATGGGCTGAACTGTGTCCCCCTCCAAAAGATATGTTGATGCTTTAACACCTTGTACTTCAGAATATGACCTTATTTAGAAATGGTCTTTACAGAGGTAATCAAGTTAAAATGAGGTCATCATTGGACCTTAATCCAAAATGACTAGTGTCTTTATAAAAAGAGGAAAATTTGAACAGAGAGACAGACATGCACAGAGGGAAGAAGATGATAAGATGTGCTGGAAGAGGATGGCCTGTGATTGGAGTGACGCGTCTACAAGTCAAGGAAAACTGGCAAAACAGAGAAGCTAGGAGAGGCCAGGAAGGAGTCTACCCTAGAAAGCATGGCCTAGCTGACACCTTGATCTTAAACTTCTACCCTTTAGAACCATGAGACAATACATTTTGGTTGTTGTAAGCCACCTGGTTGTTGGTACTTTTTTACAACAACCTCAGGAAACAGACACTCTGCAAGAGACACTGTGGCCGAGTTCAGTTCAGTTCAGTCACACAGTCATGTCCGATTCTTTGCCACCCCATGGACTGCAGCATGCCAGGCTTCCCTGTCCATCACCAGCTCCTGGAGCTTGCTGAAACTCATGTCCATTGAATCAATGATGCCATCCAAATCCAACTATCTCATCCTCAGTTGTCCCCTTCTCTTGCCTTCCATCTTTCCCAGCATCAGGCTCTTTTCCTATGAGTCAGTTCTTTGCACCAGGTGGAGACACCAAGAGCCACCAGGATGAGACAAGCCCTATCTATTCTCTCATCATCCTACAGAGTGGTCTGTGCTGAACATGGGGGTGTCCTTCTGGGAAGACCCACTTTTATAGCACCTTTGCCCACATAGCTTGTGTGTGGGGGAACACAAGGCTCTGTCTTTAGAGTCCAGCTGCATGGGAATAGCGAGGGGCCTCCAGCTTCTGGTACCTGCAGGATTCTTGTGGAAGCTGGATGTAAGTGGCAGCCTGGCCTCTCAGAGCAGTGAGAACCCCGATCCCTCTAGCCCACTTGCCAGAAAGGTTGAGCTTTGAGGGTCACTCACTGGACAGTCCTATTTGTCTCTCCAGAGGAAGCATTCCTTGACGTGGGCTCTAGGCAGGATTCAGGGATGTGCTTCTATTCCTCAGCTGATGCCAGAACATCAGTAATGGAAGGCAGGAATGCTGCAGATAAAAACTATGGGGAGTTACGGCTCAGAGCATCGGATGGTGCCAGAAATTATCCAATTATCACTGGGTACCAGATTCAGATCAGAGTCACAGAAAAGGAGATGCAACGTAGGGATTCAGTGGGGAGTGAGCTCTGGGGCCCCCAGGTCACAGATGTGGCTCTGAGACTAACACTGCACTCCAAGAGGGGAGGAGGTAGGTGTGCGATGGGAACTGGGGGAAAGAAGCCATGGATGCTGCTGGAGATGAGTGCAGGAAATTCCACCCTGCCAGGCATCGCAGGAGGGAAGGCTTTTTCAGCATTGCTTCAGGACCTGGGGGAGGTGGGGAAAATGGGGGAAGGCTTGGGTGGGTGGGGGCAGGGTTGGGGAGAGAGAGAGACAATGACAGACCACTCAGAGGAGCACAGAAGTATAAAAGAGGAAGGTGGACAATCTAGAATCTAAACTTCATATGGAATTCTGTTAAGAGTTGATGGCTTTACAAGGGTGGCATCCTTTTCCTATTTGCTAGATTTCCATGAACTCCTCAAGGGCAGAGACCAAGCTTGGTTTATCTTTGTATTCTCCCTTCCTGACTGAGTGCGGCCACAGAATTAGTGCACAAAAAAGAAAGTTCATTGTTGCATGGATTATTATTATGGTTATTGCATGAATAAATTATTGCTGTATTCATGGCCTTGGAGACGAGAGGGCTTAGTATGATTGCTTCCTTATCCGTGGGGAGGGTGAGCCCCCAGGGACTGCGTGTCCCAGCAGGGGAACTGACCCACAGTCTTGGAGCGGGGGTTTTGGAACTCAATGGAGGTCAACCTTTGAACAACACTTCACTTCAGAAATCAACAATGAACAGGAGGGAGAAAAGGGCAGGAGAGATTTGGATGAGCTGAGTGAAGCCGGTGTTTGCCAACCTGTGTGAGCTGATAGAAATACCAGGACTGGGAACTCCCTGATGGTCCAGTGGTTAGGACTTGGTGCTTTCATCACAGAGGGTCCAGGCTCCATCCCTGGTTGGGGAACTAAGATCCCATAAGCCACACAGTTTGGCTAAAGAAAAAAGAAGAAGTAGTACCAGGACTCTCTTCACCTGCTTAGTTGATGAGGTTGCCCTAGAGTCATATGGAGAAGGTCAGAGTCCATTGTGGTTTAGAGACTTTCTGCAAATTTTATGGACCTCAGGGTGTCATCTGGCATTGTGGAAATAGGATGTCTAACAGTAAAGGATACAAAACCCATAAAACTTGTATAAAGCAAACAGTTATTTTTTTATATAGAAAAATGTACAGTTCTCTCAGTCCATTCTCCATCCTTTCCCACCATCTCCATACAACCCACATCCCTTGAAAAGTGGTAAGGAACTTTGAGGGGAACAAGAGAAACAAGGCTGCTAGGGAAAGCTTCTCCTCAATTTGGAGATGTTCCTCCTTTACATCTCATATGGGAAGCTATCACCTTGTGGACCACGGAAACTCTCTGGAAAGTGAGATGCTGCTTGGTGGGTTAAGCTGATCCGGGCACTCAGGAGATGCCTGGGCTCATATACTCCCTTCTCTCTGCCTGGCATTTGTGTAAATTGTTTTTGCCTTTTCCCTGCATCTCTTTTGGGGATTTCATGAGTTTCTTATCAAAATCAATGACTTATTTAGAAAATACAGGCTTTCATTTGTTTCATGTCAAGGAATGTTTCCCCTCCTATCCATTTCTCTTTTCGTTAGAGAAGGCCAAAGGAAAGGACAAAAGCTAACCTTTTGAATTTCCATCCCCACCCGTGCCCCCCTACTCCAAAAAACACAAGAGTTACTAAGTGCTCAAAAAGGGATTCCCCACAGGTTAGAGGGAAAGGATGCTTAAACTCCTCTTCCTAACTTCCTGGTGGCTGGCAAATATTTTCATCAAGCAGAGCTCTTGATTAAGACAAGAGAAAAGAATTATTAACTTATGAACTGTAAAGGCCAAGGGCTTAGTTGGGTCTAGACATGGCTAGATCTGGGGATATCATCAAGGCTTGTCTCTTGGCTCTGCTGGATTGTCTAGGTTAGCTTCATTCTCAGGCAGCCCATCTTCATATGAGACAAAGATGGGTCCTTTAGCGTGACTCATATCCACGTAGCTTGCTTATCTAGTGGAAAGCTAAGACCTTTGGCAAGATGCTTGTTGGCTCTGATTGGTTCAGTCTGGGCTTCTGCTCACCTTCTGAACTCATCACTGTGGTCAAGGATTTGCAGTGTCTTCACCGGCTTACTTGCCCATCCTTGGAGCAAGGGAGTGGGATCAATCCCAACTAACTGTCAGAGACTTACAGGCTGATGAGGAAGGGAAGGGGGGAAGCAAGGAGAAGTGGTCCCACAGATGAAAACCACAGTGGTTTTTACAGAAGAGGGGTGATAGTGTGCTGGGTAAAAAAACATGTCCATCACATTTCTACACAAAGGTTCCAACAGGACTAGAATATCCCCTCCCTCGGGCACCTCCCTACCCCCATTCTACCCCTCTAGGTCACCACAGAGCGACAAGCTGAGCTCCTATGCTATACAGCAGGTTCCCTCTAGCCATGTATTTTACACACGGTAAATGTCAATCCCAGTCTCCCAATTCATCCCACCCTCTGTTCCCCCAAGGTGTCCACATGTCCCTTCACTCCTGTGTGGTCTGAGTGCGGCTGATGACACCCAAAAGAAGTCCAACACGAATGGTGTCAAAATGAGATGACTCGGCTGCCTCGCAGCCTGCCCAGAGCAGCCCCTCTTCAGCAGGTCAAGAGACCCAGGTACCTCCTAGGAATCAAGCCCATTTTCCAGCAGAGATTTTCCACTGCATTGGCCAATTTTTAAAATGCTCTCTCTATCTGTGTCTCTGTAGCTGCCCTGCAATAGGTTCATTGGTACCATTTTTCTAGATTCCACATATACGCATTAATGTACAATATTTGTTTTACTCTTTCTGACTTACTTCTCTCTCTATGACAATCTGTAGGTCCATCCACGTCTCTCCAAATGATCCGATTTTGTTACTTTTAATGACTGAGTAATATTCCATGTGTATATGTACTACATCTTCTTTATCCATCCATCTGTTGATGGACATTTGGGCATATACCCCGAGAAAACGTGGAATTCAAAAAGACGCATGCACCCCAGGGTCCACTGCAGCACTGCTTGCAATAGTCAGGACATGGAAGCAACCAGATGTTTTTGACTACCCTCCTTCCATCTGCATCTAACCTTCATTACTTTATAACACAAAATGGCCCAACCGCCTCACAGGGCTAACTTTGGAACATGGCTATCATTCCGATCACTGCAACTTCTCCCCCCACCCTTCCCTTGTGGCTCAGACAGTAAAGAATATGCCTACCATGCAGGAGACCTGGGTTTGATCCTAGGTTGGGAAGATCTTCTGGAGAAGGCAATGGCTACCCATTTCAGTATTGTTGCTTAGAGAATTCCATGGACTGAGTGAGCAACTAACACTTTGCATCTTTGGGCTTCCCTGGTGGTTCAGACAATAAAGAATTTGCCTGCAAAGCAGGAAATCCAGGTTTGATCCCAGGGTTGGGAAGATCCCCTGGAGAAGGGAATGGCAACCCACTCCAGTATTCTTGCCTGGAGAATTCCATGGACAGAGGAGCCTCGCAGGCTACAGTCCATGGGGTTGCAAAAGTCAGACATGACTGAGCTTCTAACACTAACTAACCCCTGTTATAAACACATCCAAATGGTTTCCCCCTCATTTTAAAAGGAGATATAAAAGGCAGCTTTTGTCCACACATTGGAGTGTAATGCAGTTTGAGTCTGGGAGGGGTATTGGGAAGACTTCTGGCCCCAGAAGCTTCTGGGATGCTGCAGGTTGGAAATAAGATGAGAATACTAAGTGAGCACCTGAGATAGTGGTGAGGAGGGAGACCAGAGGAATGACATCCACCCAGTGGTCACAGAGGCTCTGAGAGTTGGATGTGCTGTTGCCCAGAGTAGGGGGCATCTTCTAGACTGAGCCCACAGGGGGAAGACCATTTTAAAAATTGGCCAATGCAGTGGAAAGTCTCTGCTGGAAAATGGGCATGATTCCTGGAAGCTACCTGGGTCTCTTCACCTGCTGAAGAGGATGTGCTCTGGGCAGGCTGGGGGTCAGCAGAGTTATCTCATTTTGTCCCTACCATTTCTGTCAGACTCCTTTTGGGATGTCATCAGCCCAACTCAAACTACACAGAGGAGTGAGGCATGATTTTATCTGAAGAGGGGAGAGGGTCACGGGGGGAGCCTGAGATGTCCACTGGTGCCTGAGCCCATAGGGCTTCATTGAGGACAGCTGGGCTGTGATGTTGACACAGATGCAGAAATGTGGTAGCCTTGTGATTGTTAGGGCTGGTTCTGGGATGAAGTGTCTATGATTGCATCTGGGTGGAATTGTATTTTGGCTCAGTAAATGGGGTAAGTGAAAGTGAAAGTCGCTCAGTCGAGTCCAACTCTTTGCGACCCCCATGGACTATACAGTCCATAGAATTCTCCAGGCCAGAATACCAGAGTGGGTAACCTTTCCCTTCTCCAGGGGATTTTCCCAACCCAGGGATCGAACCCAGGTCTTCCTCATTGCAGGCAGATTCTTTACCAGCTGAGCACCAGGGAAGCCCAAGAATACTGGAGTAGGTAGGAGGAGGACATAAGTGGCGGCAGTGTGTAAGGCCATAATAGTTCCTGCTGGGCATTTGACTCAGCCTCTTGGTGCACCATCACAACTGATTCTCTCTGCAGCCTTCAAGGGAGATGCTGTTGGCACTGAGAAGTTAACCTAACATGTCCATGTAAATGGAGAGCTGAGATCTGAACCCTTGGTTGATTGTTCGAAAGGAAGGAATCCAGGCAGAAACCCTACAACCCAGGGGCTGCACTCTGGGTATGTGTGTGTGTGTGTGCGCATGTATGTGTGTGTGTGAGGGGCGATGTGTGGAGGCAGGGCCCATATGCCTAGTGGAAGAAAAAGGGGAGAAGGACCTGAGGGTCTCTGGGTGTCCACCACTCATCTCAGACCAAGGAAGGAGCTCCTCAGAACGGCAGCAAGTCTCAGCCGGAACCAGGCTGTGACTCTCCAAAGACCCAAAGCAACCTCGCTGGGGGATCCTGGCTTTCAGTTCAGTTCAGTCGCTCAGTCGTGTCTGACTCTTTGCGACCCCATGAACTGCAGTTGCCTCCGTGTCCATCACCAACTCCAGGAGCTTGCTCAAATTCATGTTCATTGAGTCAGTGATGCCATCCAACCATCTCATCCTCTGTCGTCCCCTTCTCCTTCCACCTTCAATCTTTTCCAGCATCAGGGTCTTTTCCAGTGATTCAGTTCTTTGCATCAGGTGGCCAATGTACTAGACTTTCAGCTTCAGCATCAGTCTTGCCAATGAATATCATGACTGTTTTCCTTTAGGATGGACTGGTTGGACCTCCTTGCTATCCAAGGAACTCTCAAGAGTCTTCTCCAACATCACAGTTCAAAAGCATCGATTCTTCCATGCTAAGCTTTCTTTGTAGTCCAACCCTCACATCCATACACGACTACTGATAAAACCATAGTTTTATCCTGACTTTAGGGGGCTTGATTTCCACTAGGACAGATGAGTGAAGTTTTCTGAAAAGGGTCAGATAGCAAATATTTTCTGCTTTGGAGCTGCAAGGTCTTTTGGCGCAGCTCCCCACCTCTGCTCCAGCCTAAAGGAACTAAGGAGGTGATGTGGCTGAATGGACGTGGCTGTATGCCAGCCAAAATAAAACTTCATTTATTGCTACAATAACAGGCAGAACAAGTTGTAGTTTGCTTTAGGGTCACTGGGAGGGACAGATGGACTGCCAGGCCCCAGGCTAGATGGTAGAAAGTGGGGATCTCACCAGAGAATCGGGCTTTCTGGGGTAATCTCTTCTTAATAAATTCTACCCACCCCAGATCTCTTTGTCCTGTCTCAGCAGGAGAGCTGAGGGGCCTTTGAGCTGTCCTCTCTCTGACAAGTGAAAGATGATTGGTCTTCAGTATGTGAGATCACGTGCAGGACCTCGGTGACGGAGAAATGGTCCAGCAAGGCCCGACTTCTTTCCCCATGGACAGAGTTTACGCCAGAGAGAAGTGTATCAAACCATATAATAAGTGTAGAATATCTTCACTGACACTGCTTCATCAGATGGAAACTCTCCTATGACTCCATCTCAGCCCCAAGTGAAAGCCAGCACCCTTTCTGAAGGGCTGCAGAGTCCTGCACAATCTGGGCCCTGGACTCCCCTTGAAGTGCTTCTCCTACCCCTCTCCCCAGGCTCCCTCCAGTCACAGTGACCTCCTTGTCTGTTCCATGAACATATTAGGCACACTCCCACCCCAAGACTTTTGCACTGGCTATTCCTTTTGTCTTGAATTCTTTCCTCCCATTTATCTGCATAACTTGCTCACTCCTCACCCCCTTCTAGCCTTTGTTCCTATGTCACCCCTTCATAGCCTTCTCTGGCATCTTATTTGAAATTGCCACCTGCTATTCCTCCACCTCCTCACACTCCTTATTCCTTTTTTTCCTGCTGTATTGTTCTCCATCACACCTACAGCCACCTGACATTCTGTGCATTTCTGTGGCTTTTGTCTGTCGTGCTCCATTAAAATATATGTTCTGAAAGGGCAGAGATTTTGCTTTATTCATTGCTATCTCTCTAACACCTAGAATAGAACCTGGCACAGAGCATGTATTTAATAAATATCTATTGCATCTTTCTGGTTGGTGTAAGTTAATCACAGCTTTTATGAATTCCATTACATGGATATATCCTCATTTATTTAACTGACTGTCTTCTGAGGGAAGCATCTCCTGGTTCCATTGTTTTGTTATTAAAAACAGTGCTGCAAAATCTAGGCTGTGAGAGACTCTACAGACAAACGACCTGGTTTCTTCAGCAAAGAAATTGCAAAGAAAGTGAGAGAGAAATGGATGGTGTTGGGGAGAAGGCCTCCAGATGAAAAGAAACTTGAGAGATATTGATATATATCAGCAAATAGCAACATGTGAACAAACGCTTAAAAGAATGTTTTTTGATATTTATGATACAATTGGAAATCTGAATGCTGGTTACTTAGTAATATTAGGAAAATATTGTTAATTTTGTGGGATGTGATAATGGTGTTGGAGCTGAATTAAAAAAAAAAACACCTCCTTGCCTTTTGAGATAATCAATGGAATATTTGCAGATGAGATGATTTGCAGATGAAATAAATGCAGATGAAATGTCTGAGGTGTCTTGCAAATAATGCAGGGGTAGGGATAGTGAGAGGGTGGCAGATGAAACAAGGCTGGCCATGTGCTGATAACTGTTGAAGCTGGGAAGCAGGTTGATGGGGTTTATTGTACTGTTTTGTCTGGATTGGGATATGTTTGACAATTTCCATATTAAAAAATTAAAAAAAATACAGAGCTGTATAATCCAGTATATGGAGTGAGATGAAGTAGGTGGGGTTTTAGATGAAATACAATTGTCCACAAATTGGATAATTGCTAAAACTGGATGCTAAGTACATGAAGGTTCGTTAGATCACTCTATCCACTGCTATCTATGCTTGACATCTTATATAGTGGAAACTTAATTGTGCTGCAGTGACCATCCTGTCGGAACCACCGACTTCAGTTTTTCCTGGCCTTGGTCTCCTTAATCCTTGGTGTGATTGCATCCAAAGCTGCTACAAGTAGTGTCTGACCAAACTTTGTTATGCTTTGGTATACTCAACTCATTTAAACAACAAGTTTGTTGAGGTATCATTTACGTGTTGTTGTTCAGTCACGTCCATGTTCAAGTCATGTCCAACTCTTTGTGACCCCATGGACTGCAGCACTCCAGGCTTCCCTGACATCATTATCTCCTAGAATTTGCTCAAACTCATGTCCATTGAGTCAGTGATGCCATTCAACCATCTTCTCCTCTGTCCCCTACTTCTCCTCCTGCCTTCAATCTTTCCCAGCATCAGGGTCTTTTCCAGTGAGTCAGCTCTTCACATCAGGTGGCCAAAGTATTGGAATTTCAGCTTCAACATCAGTCCTTCCAATGAATATTCAGGATTGATTTCCTTTAGGATTAAACAGTTTGATCTCCTTGCTGTCTGAGGACCTGTCAAGAGTCTTCTCCAGCACCACAATTCGAAAGCATCAGTTCTTTGGTGCTCAGCCTTCTTTATCATGTTCATATCATACACAAAACTAATCTAAGCAATTTAATGAGTTTTAGTAACTGGACAGAGTTGTGTCCAGTTGTGTCCATCACCACAGTCCAGCGTTGGAAAATTTCATCACCCAGTTAGGACTCCTTGATCCCATTTGTACTGAATCTCTCTCTCTACCCCCAGACCCAGGCAACTACTACTCTACTTTCTGTCTCCACAGATGTGTCTTTTCTGGACATTTACCAGACATTGAGGGTCCTCACCTGGAATTTCTGACATTCTCTTTCCTACTATTTTGTTTCTTACTCAAGGATACTCCTTGTTCTGTTATCACTGAATCACTTTTTGAGACATATCATCACATTTCTGTTCAGAAATTTAAATGATTCAGTTCCCTACACTTTGGGGATTGTATTGTGTCACAGTGATGGTCTGTGACTTCTACTTTACACAGAAATTAATGGTATGCTATTAATGGTATGATTAACTTATATGCAAAGTATATCGTGTGAAATGCTGGGCTGGCTGAATCACAAATTGGAATAAAGATTGC
Source organism: Oryx dammah (assembly GCF_014754425.2). NCBI lineage: Eukaryota > Metazoa > Chordata > Mammalia > Artiodactyla > Bovidae > Oryx > Oryx dammah. The sequence continues at coordinate 177,721,032 of NW_024070186.1, read as the reverse complement.
CAGTAGAAACAGCAACAACCTCAGATATGCAGATAATACCACTCTGTCATCTGAAAATGGCAGAAAATGAAGAGGAATGAAACAGCCTCTTGATGAAACAGGAGAATGAAAAACCTGGCTTAAAACTCTACATTCAAAAAATTAAGATCATGGCATCTGGTCCTATCATTTCACAGCAAATAGATGGGGAAAAGGTGGAAACAGTGAAAGATTTTATTTTCTTGGGCTCTGAAATCATTGTGTACAGTGTCTGAAACCATGAGATTAAAAGATGATTTCTCCTTGGAAGAAAAGCTATGACAAACCTAGATAGCGTATTAAAAAGCAAAGACTTCACTTTGCCAACAAAAGTCCATATAGTCAAAGCTATGGTTTTTCCAGTAATCATATACAGATGTGAGAATTGGACCATAAAGAAGGCTGAGCACCAAAGAACGGATGCTTTCAAACTGTGGTGCTGGAAAAGACTCTTGAGAATCCCGTGGACAGCAAGGAGATCAAACCAGTCAATCCTAAAGGAAAACAACCCTGACTATTAATTGGAAGGACTGATGCTGGAGCTGAAGCTCCAATACTTTGGCCACATGATGTGAAGAACTGACTCACTGGAAAAGATACTGATGCTGGAAAGATTGAGGGCAGGAGGAGAAGGGGGCACAGAGGATAAGATGGTCGGATGGCATCAGTGACTCAATGGACATGAGTCTGAGCAAACTCCAGGAGATAGTGAAGGACTGGGAAGCCTAGGGTGCTGCAGTCCATGAGGTCGCAGAGAGTCAGACATGACCGAGAGACAACAACAGCAACAAATGGTATACTAATAAGCTAGTCTTGATCAAGGCTCAGAGAACTTCCTGCAGATTAATGAGTGGCTTGAAGAGCGACAGACAAATCCATTTCTAGAAGTCAACTACCCCAGTGAGTCAATTTCTCAGTAAATAGCCTCAGGATCATGGTGGTTGATAAGGTCCTAGAGCCCTCTGGTATATCTTACAGTTCCAGGGCTCAATTTTGCATTACTTCCTTATCACAGCTTTTTGACCCCAGACTCAATGGAACATCAGTAAAATCACATTGCTGAGCTTAATTCCTGATTTTGTAGTGTACCACATCTTCCCGATTCATTAGAAAGCATTTACTAAGAGCTTCTTACATTTTGTGAACAAGATTACTCCCGGGATCCAAATTATTGATGGAGGACCTGATTATCTAGTGATTGAATGGTCTATATCTATCGAATTTCAGCTGTAAATCCAGAACCATGGGGACCATTCATTCACCAGATGAATACATGTGAACAAGTACCTACCATATACCCAGCTCCTAGAGGTGCAAAAATTAAGTAGCTCTTGTCATTAGGAAGTTCAGAGTCTAGTGATGGAGATAGACACATAGAAATAATGGCAAAAACAAATAAGTGCAAGGTACAGTGTTAGTACAGAGGGATTCCAAAAGTATTTCACAGAACTTGTGTTTGATTTGGACCCGAGGGATGAGTTGGAGTTGTGCATGCATGCATGCTAAGTCACTTTGGTCCTGTCTGACTCTGTGACCCCATGGACAGTAGCCCACCAGGCTCCTCTGTCCATTGAATTCTCCAAGTAAGAACACTGGAGCGGGTAGCTGTTCCCTTCTCCAGGGGATCTTCCCAACCCAGGGACTGAACCCATGTTTCTTATGTCTCCTGCATTGGCCGTTGGGTTCTTTACCACTAGTGCCACCTGAGAAGACTGAATAGAAGCTTGCATACGACCAAAAAAGGGGGGGGGGCAAGAACATTTTAAGAGAACACATATAAAGCACAGGTATAAAATGGGATTTGAGAGCCTAATTATTTTCTGACTTTTATTTTCCCTTGAGTATGCTCTTATTCTCCTTTCAAAAATTTAAGAGGAAATGCTTTTTTTCCTTTTTAGATATTCAGTTCAGTTCAGTTCAGTCACTCAGTCGTGTCTGACTCTTTGTGACCCCATGAATCGCAGCACGCCAGGCCTCCCTGTCCATCACCAATTCCTGGAGTTCACTCAAGACTCACGTCCATCAAGTCAGTGATGCCATCCAGCCATCTCATCCTCTGTTGTCCCCTTCTTCTCCTGCCCCCAATCCTTCCCAGCATCAGAGTCTTTTCCAATGAATCAACTCTTTGCATGAGGAAGCCAAAGTACTGGAGTTTCAGCTTCAGCATCATTCCCTCCAAAGAAATCCCAGGACTGATCTCCTTCAGAATGGACTGGTTGGATCTCCTTGCAGTCCAAGGGACTCTTAAGAGTCTTCTCCAACACCACAGTTCAAAAGCATCAATTCTTCAGTGCTCAGCTTTCTTCACAGTCCAACTCTCACATCCATACATGACTACTGGAAAAACCATAGCCTTGACTAGACAGACCTTTGGTGGCAAAGTAATGTCTCTGCTTTTGAATATGCTATCTAGGTTGGTCATAACTTCTCTTCGAAGGAGTATGCGTCTTTTAATTTCATGGCTGCAGTCACCATCTGCAGTGATTTTGGAGCCCAGAAAAATAAAGTCTGACACTGTTTCCACTGTTCCCCCATCTATTTCCCAGGAAGTGATGGGACCAGATGCCATGATCTTCGTTTTATGAATGTTGAGCTTTAAGCCAACTTTTTCACTCTCCACTTTACTTGCATCAAGAGGCTTTTTAGCTCCTCTTCACTTTCTTCCATAAAGATGGTGTCATCTGCATATCTGAAGTTATTGATATTTCTCCTGGCAATCTTGATTCCAGTTTGTGCTTCTTCCAGCCCAGCGTTTCTCATGATGTACTCTGCATAGAAGTTAAATAAGCAGGGTGACAATATACAGCCTTGACGTACTCCTTTTCCTATTTGGAACAAGTCTGTTGTTCCATCTCCAGTTCTAACTGGTGCTTCCTGGCCTGCATACAGATTTCTCAAGAGGCAGGCTAGGTGGTCTGGGGTATTCCCATCTCTTTCAGAATTTTCCACAGTTTATTGTGATCCACACAGTCAAAGGCTTTGGCATAGTCAATAAAGCAGAAAGAGATGTTTTTCTGGAACTCTCTTGCTTTTTCCATGATCCAGTGGATGTTGGCAATTTGATCTCTGGTTCCTCTGCCTTTTCTAAAACCAGCTTGAACATCTGAAAGTTCACTGTTCACGTATTGCTGAAGCTTGGCTTGGAGAATTTTGAGCGTTACTTTATTAGCATGTGAGATGAGTGCAATCGTGCAGTAGATGAGCATTCTTTGGCATTGCCTTTCTTTGGGATTGGAATGAAAACTGACTTTTTAGTTTGATTTAAGCTGATACACACACACTCACACACACACACACACACACAATAGAATGGGAAAGACTAAAGATCTCTTCAAGAAAATCAGAGATACCAAGGGAACATTTCATGCAAACATGGGCACAATAAAGGACAGAAATGGTATGGACCTAACAGAAGCAGAAGATATTAAGAAGAGATGGCAAGAATACACAGAAGAACTGTACAAAAAAGATCTTCACAACCTGATAATCACGATGGGGGGATCATTCATCTAAAGCCAGACATCCTGGAATGCAAAGTCAAGTGGGCCTTGGGAAGTGTCACTACGAGAAAAGCTAGTGGAGGTGATGGAATTCCAGTTGAGCTATTTCAAATCCTGAAAGATGATGGTGTGAAAGTGCTGCACTCAATATGCCAGCAAATCTGGAAAACTCAGCAGTGGCCACAAGACTGGAAAAGGTCAGTTTTCATTCCAATCCCAAAGAAAGGCAATGCCAAAGAATGCTCAAACTACCATACAATTGCACTCATCTCACACACTAGCAAAGTAATGCTCGAAATTCTCCAAGCCAGGCTTCAGCAATATGTGAACCATGAACTTCCAGATGTTCAAGCTGGAGTTAGAAAAGGCAGAGGAGCCAGAGATCAAATTGCCAACATCCACTGGATCATTAAAAAAGCAAGAGAGTTCCAGAAAAACAGCTACTTCTGCTTTATTGACTATGCCAAAGCCTTTGACTGTGTGGATCACAACAAACTGTGGAAAATTCTTAAAGAGTTAGAAATACCAGATCACCTGACCTACCTCCTGAGAAATCTGTATGTAGGTCAAGAAGCAACAGTTAGAAATGGACATGGAACAGCAGACTGGTTCCAAATAGAGAAAGGATTACATCAAGGCTATATATTATACCCCTACTTATTTAACTTATATGCAGAGTACATCATGAAAAATTCTGGACTGGATGAAGCACAAGCTGGAATCAAGACTGCCGGGAGAAATATCAATAACCTCAGATATGCAGATGACACCACACTTATGGCAGAAAGCAAACAAGAACTAAATAGCTTCTTGATGAAAATGAAAGAGGAGAGTGAAAAAACTGGCTTAAAACTCAACATTCAGAAAACGAAGATCATGGTATCTGGTCCCATCATTTCATGGCAAACAGATGGGGAAACAGTGGAAACAGTGACAGATATTTTTTGGGCGGGGGGAGAGGCTCCGAAATCACTGCAGATGGTGACTGCAGCCATGAAATTAAATGACACTTGCTCCTTGGAAGAAAAGCTATGACCAACCTAGACAGCATATTAAAAAGCAGAGACATTGCTTTGCCAACAAAGGTCCATATGGTCAAAGCTATGGTTTTTCCAGTAGTCACGCATGGATGTGAGAGTCGGACTATAAAGAAGGCTGAGTGCCTAAGAATTGGTGCTTTTGAACTGAGGTGTTAGAGAGGACTCTTGAGAGTCCCTTGGACAGCAGGGAAATCCAACCAGTCTATCCTAAGGGAAATCAGTCCTGAATACTCATTAGAAGGAATGATGCTGAAGGTGAAACTCTAGTACTTTGGCCACATAATGCAAACAACTGACTCACTGGAAAAGACCCTGATGCTGGGAAAGATTGAAGGTGGGAGGAGCAGGGGATGACAGAGGATGAGATGGTTGGATGGTATCACCAACTCAATGGACATGAGTTTAAGTAAACTCCAGGAGTTGGTGATGGACAGGGAGGCATGGTGTGCTGCAGTCCATGAGCACTGCAAAATGCTCAGACACATTGCAGAGTCAGACACAACTGAGTGACTGAACAGAACTGAACTGAAAGCTATAAATTAACTTTTGCATGCTACATTGGATGCATCCATACTTTTTGATATAAAGTACTCTTAATGTTGTTTCCCAGATCAATATCCTTTGGGTCAAATCTAATTCTAGGACATAGTTTGAAATTCTCAGCATGGCATAATGCAATCTTTGAGACCTGACCACGACTAATTTTTTCAATGTTACATCCTACTCTTCACTATCAATATTCATAGTTCTTAAATAAGCCACATTGTTTCTCCACATCATGAATTTGTACATATGACTATTTTTGCCTGGACTAGGAAAACCTGTCATGCTTCCAAGGACATTTGATATTGACAATCCCATCTCCCTTAAGTCTGCTAAGTCCAGTTAGCAGCAAAATATACAGAGATATGCTAAAAAATTAACTTGGTAGATAATCATTTAATGCAGAGGGTCCCTGACTTATAGTGCTTCATCTTACTTTTGTTTTTGACTTTACAATAGTATGAAGGTGATATCCATTCAATAGAAGCCACACTTTGAATTTTTACCTTTTCTCCAGCTAGTGATGTGTGGTATGATACTATCTTGTGATGCTGGGCAGTAGCAGCAAGTCACAGTTCGCTCAGCCACATGACTCATGAGGGTAAATAACCAATACATTTACAACCATTCTGTACCTAGACAAATGCTTTTCAGTATGTGAGTGTGAAAGTCACTCAGTCGTGTCCAAGTCTTTGCGACCCCATGACCTATACAGTCCATGGGATTTTCTAGGCCAGAATACTGGAGTGGGTAGCCTTTCCCTCCTTCAGGAGATCTTCCCAACCCAGGGATTGAACCCAAGACTCCTGCATTGCAGGTGAATTCTTTACCAACTGAGCTATCAGGAAAGCCCACTTTTCAGAATAGTATTCAATAAATTACATGAGATCCAACACTTTATTATATAATAGATTTTGTGTTAGATTATTTTCCCCAACTGCATGCTAGTGTAAATGTTCTGAGCACGTTTAAGGTAGGCCAGGCTAAGTTGTGATGTTTGGTAGGTTAGGTGTGTTAAATGCATTTTGACTTATGACATTTTCAATTTATGTTGGGTTTATTTGCCATAATTCCCATTGTAAGTCAAAGAAGATCTGTATGGATCAAATAAATCTGAGGGATGTTTGCCAAAGACAATAATTTTTAGTTTTACAAGATTGATATTTTTATGATTGCAGTTAAGTACCAGCGTTACTTGTCTCATGAGTTCCATGGTGATAAATCTTGGTTCAGGATAATAAAACCTTATCCTCAGCACGAGAACATGTATTTCTCTTCCTAGTTCTGTGGGATAATGGCATGGACTCAATTCATAGAGAAGCAATATGTCTGGTTACCAAGGTCTAACTTACAGGACTCAACTATAATTGATAGTTTTTTTTTTTAATGGAGATTTGATTTACTTCCCAACTAGTCTTATTTTTCTGGTCCTTATAGTGAAATAAAGATATAGGCCTTTAGATAACTTAATGCCTAAAGATTTATTTCAAGTTCCTAGATCTTGAAAGATTCTAAGCACAGAATCAAGGACCAATGAGAAAAATTAAAAGCTTCCAATACCCTTACCTTTTTCTTGACAGATGTCTTCATAAGGCAAAAGAAATTTTGTGGTTAATATAAAATAAGTTGCTTAAATATGTTTACTACTTATATGAGGCATCAGGCTGATTTATTCAGAATTGCAGTCAGTTGAGTAGAAATCTGGCCTATGGATTTGAAGGATTATCTGGAAGATTAACAGATGTAGTTTTGATGGAGGATAAAGTTGCAGGTTGAGTTTATCCAGAAGGGAGAGTGCCCTGTAGTGTATCCACTAGAAAAGGCTTTCTGATGTTCTGGTGGCAAAAGCTTTTTCTGGATCAGTATGTTTCAGAGCTGGAGCTTCTGCACACTATAGCATCTTTAAAAGAAACACCTGGCCATCCTTACTTTAAAACACCATTTTTTATGGTGTTTTATTATCAATTATGTCACCATTGAGATACTTTATTCTGTTATGATTCTGGCCAAATTTATATAGGATCTTTAAATCTGCAGACATAATTCTATGCACACTTCTTTGTATATTTTAGACCTACCCTCTGGGATCAACTGTTTTTCTTCCTGAAATACATTCCTTCATTCATTCATTTAATGAAGACACTGTTTTATTTTGTTTGTCTTAAATGGCATTATTCAGTTCTTGTTGGAGACTGATAGTTCAGCTAGGTGTACAATTCTGAATTGACAATTCCCCACCCCCCACCCCTGGCACATTTATATCTCATTCTATTGTCTACATGTTTCCATTGCTGCTATTGAGACATCTTCTGCTACTCAAGTTTCCATTTTTTAATCTTTTATTCCCCACTGCTTTTAAGATTGCTCCTTTCGGTAGTGGGAATGAGTGGAGAAGGAGTTTAAATATTCTTCACCTTCACTGTGATGTGCACAGGTGTGGATTTTTAAAAAATAGGAACGGTACGTTTTCTGAGTCAGAGGATTAATATGTTTATCAATTTTGGAAAATCCTCAGTCACTATTTCTTCAAAGATTGCTTTTTTCATTCTTTCTATTTCTTTCTTTTGTCCCCTCTTTGGAGAGGAAGTCTTAGGATTCCTTCTTGTGTGCCTTCTCTAATCTCACAAAGTAAGGCCAGGTGCTGAGAGCCTATCATTTATTTCCTCAGGGCAGTGCTTTGAGGTGTTCAAGGTCTGTGCCTTGAACCCAGCAGAGTGGCGGCCAATGCTGGTGTTAGTGTGCTGTCTGTGGGGGTTTGTATGCACCCTCTCCGGGAATGCATGCACACCATTTGTGAAGGCTCACATGCACTGTTGTGTATATGTGGAATGCTGGGGACTGCACTGGCCAGCTGGGGGTGCAGCAAGTGAGCAGCTTCATAGGACTCATGGGCAAAGCTCTTGGTGGAGTCTGAGAGCCAATTAGTAGGACCCTGTGGTTGGATTTTGAGATCCATGGGGGTGGTTGCTATGAGTTTCTGTGACTTTTCCCTGATTGTAGCTCCCCCAGGATTATTCGGCTGTGCTAATGCCCTCAGTGATCTGGGTGGAGCAAGATAGGTGAACTTCTTGGGAAACCTCTCTCCAGGCTGGAGAAACCAGGCACCCACTCTGTTCTCACTTCCCCCATGGGAGAAATAGCAGGTAAGGGTCTCTCTTGGCACTGAGCAACACTGCTTTGTGGGGCAGGGAGGACACAAGTAAAGTGAAACTTCTTCTCACTCTCTTCAACGTGTTTGTCCTTGGATTTCAAATGGGGTGCATGCTAAGTCGCTTCAGTTGTGTCTGACTCTTTGCAACCCCATAGACTGTTGCCCACCAGGCTCCTCTCTCTGTCCATGGGATTCTCCAGGCAAGAATACTGGAGTGGGTGGCCATTTCCTCCTCCAGGGATTTTTCCTGACCTAGGGATTGAACCTGCATTTTCTGTGGCTCCTGCATTACAGGTGGATTCTTTACTGCTTGGGCCACCAAGTAAGCCCTCAGAAAGCAACTCATCCCCTTGCAACCTGTGTCAGGACTCGAACCTGCAATCTTCTGATCCGAAGTCAGACATCTTATTATCCATTAGGTGACGTGGCCACCTTTGAATGGGGTACTGGCATCTTTTCACTGGATTCCTGGGTTCTCACAGATGTATTTCCATCCATGGGTGGTTGTCAAATTGGTATTTCTGTCAAGGTAAGGGCTGGAATCTTCTATCCCACCATCTTGCTTATATCATCTTGCAGCTCTCTATTTCTTTCCTTGGAACTATGATTGGACATATGTTCTACAATCACTCTTAATTTTATATCTCTAAACCACTTACAATTTTATATCTTTTTCTCTTTCCATGCAGTCAATACTCTGGGTAGATTTTCTCAGGTCTGTTTTCTCTATCAGTTTCTAATCTGCTGATTATCCATTCACTGAATTTTCCATTTAAATTATTTTTTTTTAATTTTGAAAAATGATATTTGGCTATTTTCACTTTTGCCTCTGCTACTTTGAGGTAATATTTTTTTCTTTCTTCTTTAAAAATACATAATTTAATTCTCTGAATCCAAAATTTCTGTTGTGAAGTTCTTGGAAGTCTAATTCAGCTGTTTACTATTTCTGTTTATTTTCATTCCTGGTGGCTTACTTGTTTATGTGTGTTTTAGTTTTGGTTAGTGAGCTAATATTTAGTGAGGCATTTTTTGTGGGTTTCTGGAAGGCTTGGGTTCAAGGTGAGTATCTTTAGAGGGATTCTTCTGGGCACACTGAAGCACTACTAGCCTGGAATCACTCTACTAATTTTTTACCTTGAGGTTTTCCAAACCATGTAGGGAGTGCAATTTAAATTCCAAATGCACAAGAAGAATTCAATGGTTATGAATTCTCAGGGAAATGTTTCTTCCCATTCTGATTCCAAATCAAATCCAACAGGCTTCCTTACTCTAATCTCTTTGCTGGTGGGTAAGTTACTTTCACCAGGGGCATTGACCTTAGAGGATCCTGGCCTTATATTTCCACCATGGGTAGGTCTAGGACTTTAGTCCTTTGTCCTCACATAACTTAAAATCTGTAAAACTGTAAAAGCATCTTGATCACCGAGGTTGGCAAATGTTGCCAAGCTTTTAACAGTCTTAAGTTTCAACTTGCCACTCTGATTTTCAGCCCACTTCGTATTTTGACATCTGGGATTTCTGCTATTTGCGTCCTAGCTCATCTATTCAATAACCAAAAAGATTTTTACGTGTTTTGTGTCAGGGATTATTTTAGGATGTCAGTCTATTAGATTACTAGAAATGCAAACCCTATGTTGTTTTATTTCATTTTTTTCCCCTTAACAGTATAAAATGAACATATTTGGTACCAATAAATATTCATTTAAAACATATTTTCTATGAATGAAAGAATTTACCTATTTGTGTATTTCTTTGTACATTTCCATAAGAGGTCTTTATTTCATTAAAATAATTTTTACATAGACAAATTTAAGCATATGTGTTGATTTCTCCATTTTGAAAGTTAGCTTTTTTTTTTGGTATGGCAAACAGGCAATTACATTCTTATTGTTGCCGCATCTTAATGATAACTTAAAATACTCCCTTGAACTTTTGTCTCAGATTTAAGTTTTTTGTTTATTACCTGTACAGACATTTTATTCCTCTCCTTGGCTAACTGTCTCAGATATCATTATCATTATACATGCTTGCCAGTTCTATTTATAAAGGCAAAAAGAATCCAGAATGTTTTTTTGTGTGTGTGAGAGAGTGAGAAAGAGAGAGGAGGAAGGGGGTTAGAGAGAGAGTGGGATAGATACACAGAGAGACTGAAGATACTCACAGACATATGTACTTACCTGCTATGCAGATGTCCTTATAAGAAAATGGGAAAATACAGTCATGAGACTTCAGTTTTCTCCCTAGCAAGCTCCCAAAACACCACAGTAGCTCAACTGTGCTGCGGCTATTATTGTTTTTGCATTTCTTGGGGCTGGCATGGGCTATGTATTGATTTCAGGGTCATTAATGACCGTGTGGAATAAAAGAAGCTTTTGTGGCCAGACTGAATCCAGGATGGGAATTGCATGACTAACCATTCTCAAGACATTGTTTGCTGAGATCACCAAAGTGGGTTTTATTTTTTGATAAACTTTCTGTCTCCAGTCTTCCTGTGGCTACAGGTGGGGTACACTTGGGAGAGCAGTCTGGACAGAGCTGGGGGTCCCCTGAGAGCCTGAATATTTAACAACAAAAAGGTTTCTTCCTGGTGTAGCAGGTCCTTGGGTAAGTATTTGGACCCAACACTCATATGAGTGCAAACTTTCCTCAATGTCACCCAGACAGTGGTCCCTTCAGGACTATTTCATACATACTATATGGGGCATGCATGGTCTCTAGAGCCCTCTAGGGTTATGTAAAAAGTGTTTCGGAAAACCTCCTCACTCCACACCCTAAGTCAGCAGATGTCCCACGCTCTGAAGATTCTGTGGAGTGTCCAAAGCCCAGTTTTTAGAATGTCTCTCGGCTCAGTTGGGATGACTACAGAGTCTCTGGTTCTGGCTTCCCCTAGGCATCTGATGAGGCTCCTTGGGGCCTCAGGTGTGTCCATATCTTTTTTTAGTTGGGGTGTCTCTGGAATATCCTTTGTTGGGTATTCAGCTCCATGAGTTTTTTTCTAAAATTGACCAATCACAACACCATTGTTTGAACAAGGGGAAGTTGGGGAAATCAACTTCCCACCCTTGTCATTTATCCATCTGTCTACCCGTCCATCCATCCATCCATCTCTCCATCCACCCATCTCTCCACCCATCAATCCACCTATCCAAGTGCCCACACAGTGTCAGGCACTATGCTGGGCCCTGAGACTGAGAAAGCTAGGCCTGGTTCCTAACAGCAGAGTGCCCATGCTCTGTCAGGTCAGATGGACAGATAGAACACGAGTGACTGTGCAGTCAATTGCACCCGGATGCTGCACAAGGGATGTGTTGATTCCTCTGTGAGCCTGTCGCCAGACAGAGTTGTCTTTAGATTCCCACTGCTTCTAAATTTCTCTACTGCAACCCCTAGTCCAAGCCATCATCTCCTGCTTCTAAGTGGATGCCTTTTTACTTCTGCACTTTCCCTATTCAGTCCATTCTCTATACAGCAGCAAGAGTGACCCCATTAAGCATAATTTAGAATTGTCACTCGTCTGCTTGAAACCCCCCAATGACTCCCAAGACCCTCTCCTTCTGGCCCACTCTGTACCTCCTGAACCTCATCCCCAGCCCTTTCCCCTCACTCACTTGCCCAGCCACACTGGCCTCACTGTAACTCCTGTTACGATGTAAGTAAGTAACTCCTGTAAGTCCCACTTCAGGACTCTGCATTTGACCTTTCCTCCACCTGGGATGCTCCTCTCCGAGATATCCACATGGTTTAATCCCTCCCCACTTTTGAATCTTCAGCCAAATGTCACCTTCTCATCCCCTGATTTATTTCTTCCGTAGCACTTATCACTAACTCACTGTGTTTTATTTATTTTTTGTCCATCTCTCTGCTTTGGAATTCTGGAGAAGGCAATGGCACCCCACTCCAGTACTCTTGCCTGGAAAATCCCATGGACGGAGGAGCCTGGTAGGCTGCAGTCCATGGGGTCGAAAGGGGTCGAAAAGAGTCGGCCACAACTGAGTGACTTCACTTTCACTTTTCACTTTCATGCATTGGAGAAGGAAATGGCAACCCACTCCAGTGTTCTTGCCTGGAGAATCCCAGGGACGGGGGAGCCTGGTGGGCTGCCGTCTATGGGGTCGCACAGAGTCAGACACGACTGAAGCGACTTAGCAGCAGCAGCAGCTGCTGCTTTGAAATTCAGGTTCAGGAGATCATGCAAGTTTGTTTTGTTCTCAGCTATATCTCCAGCACCTAAAACAGTGTCTGACACATATTTAATGGCACATAAACAAGAGAGTTCCAGAAAAACATCTATTTCTGCTTTATTGACTATGCCAAAGCCTTTGACTCTGTGGATCACAATAAACTGAAAATTCTGAAAGAGATGACCTGCCTCTTGAGAAACCTATATGCAGGTCAGGCAGCAACAGTTAGAACTGGATATGGAACAACAGACTGGTTCCAAGTAGGAAAAGGAGTATGTCAAGGCTATATATATTGTCACCCTGCTTATTTAACTTATATGCAGAGTACATCATGAGAGATGCTGGGCTGGAAGAAGCACAAGCTGGAATCAAGATTGCTGGGAGAAATATCAATAACCTCAGATATACAGATGCCGCTGCTGCTGCTGCTGCTGCTAAGTTGCTTCAGTCGTGTCCAATTCTGTATCTCTGGGATTCTCCAGGCAAGAACACTGGAGTGGGTTGCCATTTCCTTCTCCAATGCATAAAGTGAAAAGTCAAAGTGAAGTCGCTCAGTCATATCTGACTCTCAGCGACCCCATGGACTACAGTCTACCAGGCTCCTCCATCCATGGAATTTTCCAGGCAAGAGTACTGGAGTGGGGTGCCATTGCCTCCTCCAGATATACAGATGACACCACCCTTATGGCAGAAAGTGAAGAAGAACTAAAGAGCCTCTTGATGAAAGTGAAAGAGGAGAGTGAAAAAGTTGGCTTAAAGCTCAACATTCAGAAAACTAAGATCATGGCATCCAGTCCCATCACTTCATGGGAAATAGATGGGGAAACAGTGGAAACAGTGGCCAACTTTATTTTTCTGGGCTCCAAAATCACTGCAGATGGTGATTGCAGCCACAAAATTAAAAGACGCTTACTCCTTGGAAGGAAAGTTATGACCAACCTAGACAGCATATTAAAAGGCATAGACATTACTTTGCCAGCAAAGGTCTGTCTAGTCAAGGGTACGGTTTTTCCAGTGGTCATGTATGGATGTGAGAGCTGGACTATAAAGAAAGCTGAGCGCCGAAGAATTGATGCTTTTGAACTGTGGTGTTGGAGAAGACACTTGAGAGTCCCTTGGACTGCAAGGAGATCCAACCAGTCCATCCTAAAGGAGATCAGTCCTGGGTGTTCATTGGAAGGACTTATGTTGAAGCTGAAACTCCAATACTTTAGCTACCTGATGTGAAGTGCTGACTCATTTGAAAAGACCCTCCTGATGCTGGGAAAGATTGAGGGCAGGAGGAGAAGGGGATGACAGAGGATGAGATGGCTGGATTGCATCACCAACTCAATGGACATGGGTTTGGGTGGACTCCGGGAGTTGATGGTGGACAGGGAGGCCTGGAGTGCTGCGGTTCATGGGGTCACAAAGAGTCGGACATGACTGAGCAACAGAACTGAACTGAAGTGCTTGTTCAATATTGTTTCAAAGAAAAAGAAAGAATGAATCTTCCGTCTCCTTCTCCTTGGGTGATTCTCCCCTATCAGGCAGTAGTCGTATCTATCTGTCCTACCTAGGAAACCAAGAAAAAGAGAGTGTGGAGAGAGGCCCCATTCACCTGGCCTGGCCTTTCCCTGCCCACTGCTGGGATGGTAGAAATCATAAGACATTCTTAAACTCAACTAATCCTCCTAGTACTCTTTCTCCCTGAGAGAGGAGTATTTTGCTCTTGCTTGGGTTCTGCTTGGGGAGGAGTGAGAAGCTGGGTGAGGACCATGTCAGAGAAAAGGACCTCAAGGAACATTTCTCGAGGCCCATACAGGGCCCTCTTGTAGACCGACTAAAGGCTCTATTTGATTGTGGTAAGTAGCTGCTGCTGCCCTGCTGCGCTCTGGATTCCTTCTGGGCAGGGCAGGGTCAGTTTCTAGGTCTTTTGTTGGAGGGAAAGGGGCCTCTCTAGCTGGTAACATTTCCAAACAGCTCTTATCCACAGCTGGGGAAGTGCAGCTGGCTTGAGTCATGATGCTGGCTCAGAGCGAAATTAGGGTCGAAACATGCACACAGCATCCAACGACTAAATAGTTGAGACCAGAACACATTAATCAATCTAGTGCTCAAGCAGCCAGCTGAATAACCATGCCTCAGATCAGGGACCTGACTCCAGCTGGCCAGCATCAAGAGCAGACTCACCAAACAAGCTGAAAAGCCAGGGTTGTTACGGAGAGTGGAGTGGAACGGTAGAGTGTCCTGGGAGTGGACCTGGGGACAATGCCTAAGCTCACTGGGTGGCCAGCCACTTCTTTCTGAATTCACTTCCTACTGTCCAACCAGACCTTTCTATCCCGGTGGGGGCCTTTATTTTTGCCAGTCCATCCTCCTGTGTCCCGTAAAGACTGCAGTTGCTGTCTTAAACCACCAGGTGGTGACCGTGCTTCGAAAAGTCAAAACCTGTGGTATTACTGAGAGCTAGGCTTTGGGAGAAGGCAATGGCACCCCAATCCAGTACTCTTGCCTGGAAAATCCCATGGACGGAGGAGCCTGGTGGGCTGCAGTCCATGGGGTTGCTAAGAGTCGGACACGACTTAGCGAGTTCACTTTCACTTTTCACTTTCATGCATTGGAGAAGGAAATGGCAACCCACTCCAGTGTTCTTGCCTGGAGAATCCCAGGGACAGGGGAGCCTGGTGGGCTGCCATCTATGGGGGTCGCACAGAGTCGGACACGACTGAAGTGACTTAGCAGCTGCAGGCTTTGTGACAGATAAGCACATTACATGCTATCTCATTTAAACTTCAGACAATTCTGAGGAGTAAGTGCTATTATTGTTTTAAAGGATGAAAAACACAGGCTTAGCAAGTTTTAAGACAGTGTTCTCAGATGAGTGTATACACTGGGAAAAGTCAGTAGTATTTAATGCTCACGTTGGAGCCCTTCCTATGTCTCAGGGGCCAGAATAATGTTTTACAAACTCGATTTAATTGATACCCTCAAATAACCTTACAGATCAGACCCTGTTGTTACCCTCATTGTGTAGGTAAGTTTGCTGGGGTTCAGAGAGGTTAATTGCTGTGTAGATGTGTCTGAGTAGGTGACAGCCCCAAGATCAAGAGCAGAGGTTGCTTACACTTCAAGTTTTGGGGGTGTACTGAGTGCGGGGAGGGGTGTTGTCTAGGTCCCTGTTCTCTGGTGGGGAAGTCGGGTCTCAGGAAGGGAGAATCCCCAACCTCCCACAAGCAGGACAATGTCAATTTTGACCTCAGATCCCACCACTGGCCGTGACTCAGGGACATGACCCACTGTGGGGTGTGGCTTGGTTTTCTCACCTACAAAAGAAAGGTTTGGACTCTCTCTACATAAAGCTTCTCAATACAAATGCTTTGCAGGGTCGGCCAGGTGACAAAAATGAATGACCTACGTCAGGCAGGGAGTGTGGGAAGCTGGTGGACACATAGCTCAGCTAGTTGTCATGCTGAAATGTGGGTTGATTGTTGCAAGATTCCCTGGTTTTCCAGGAGAATATAGAAATCTAAAAAGTTTAGGGTTTGGTTGCTTTTTGTGTATAAAATCTCTTTTTAAAATGTTGGCAATGGGTTCAAAGCTTTAAAAACTGCAGATTAAAACACACACACACACACACACACCCCGTGAACTGTATTTGGCTGACAGCCCCTGAAACTGGGCTTGAAAGTTTCAAGCCTGGGCTTGTAGTTCCTCCAGTTGGGCTTCTCTCATTCCTTGAGCTTGAAGAGCCACGGTGCTGGCCAAGTAGAATTGAGGAAGGAGAAGAAATAGGAGGAGCTCCGTATGGGGGGTTTCCACGGGCCTCCACCTCCTCTCAGCGGGGCGCTTAGTCCAGTATTTCTACTATGGGCAGTTTCTGTATCATCTGGGAGCTTGGTGACTCTTTCCAAGCCAGGATGGTCCTAAAGCTGGGTAAAACCTGGACCTCTGAGAGCCTGGGGAGCCCTCCGGATGGTTCTGACACACACCTGAGTGAGAACGTTGTCCTGGATCAGTGGTTCTTAGCAGCATTGGCTGCGTGAGAGAATCCCCTGGGGAGCTTTTAGGCCCAGCCCTGCCCAGGGCCAATTAAATCAGATGTTCTGAGTAGGGGGAGGCTTTGGTCTTTCGAACAGCCCCCCAAGGATTCTTACGTGCACCCAGGGATGCGACCTGCTGACCTGGATCAATGCTCCCAGTCAATGCTTTTCACACTTTAAAATGCTGGAGGGTCACCTCTGGGATCTTACTTAAAATACAGGTTCTGAGTCAGGTCTGGGGCTGGAATGGAGATTGTGCATTTTAAGGAGGCTCCCAGGTGGTGCTTCTTCTGCTGTTTCTCTGGGGACCGCTCTGTGAGTAGCAAGGGTCTGGGGTGGTGTTTTCTAAACTTCCCAGACAGTAAGAATCACTTATTCTTAATACATATATACATTCTGTGGAGATAAATGAAGAGCACAGGAATGAGAAAAGGCAAAGGCTATTTATTTAGAGCTTGCTCTAGGGAGAGTCAGCCACTATCACTTGAGTTTTGGCAGCAACTCAAAGGCAAGTGGAGGAGAAGGAAAGCTTTGTAGTGAAAAAAGGGAAGGCCCTGCTTGGACATGATTGGCTTGGAGAAACCAGGGGGCGGGCCAACTAGAAGTGCTGCATGCTGTGATTGGCTAGGGGAGTATTTGGCTTTCTCTGGTTGGCCCTAAGGCCTGGTTCTTTTGGGCTAAGGGCTACAGGGTTTGCTGTTTAGTTTCCTGGGCTGGATGCTGAAGACAATGGGTCAGTGTTCTATTTTATGTATAGTCTGGCTATTGTTCATTTGTATATTTAATCTCTCAATTTCTGGCTTTTCCCTGGACTATCTGATTCAGAAGTTCTGAGTTGGGGCCTGGGAATCTCCAGGTGATTCTTACCATCAGGAAAGGGTGGGGTGGAAATGAAAACCATGTAAATTCGAGTTGCCTGGGGACACAAGTTAACAGTAGCTGCCCAAACCTTACCCCCCAGAATCTCTGGGCTGTGGTGAGGAAATCTGTATCTTATTTATTCCAGAGTACAAAGCATCTTAAAACATAGTGACTTAAAAAAATAATGGTTCATTATTTCTCATGTTCTGTGGGTTGACTGGGACCTCCCCAGTTCAAAGACCTTGGAGCCCTAAGACAATTGTGGGAGATCTTCCCAAGTCTAAAATGTGTGCTTTTTAAAAAAACAAACAAACAAACAAAAAAACACAAAAAATCTATTTTTGGCAGTGTTGGGTTTTCGTTGCTGCATATGGGCTTTCTCTAGTTACAGTGAGTGGGGGCTACTCTTTGTTGAGGTGCACAGGCTTCTCATTGCAGTGGCTTCTCTTGTTGTGGAGCAGCCTCTAGGCACGGGCTTCAGTATTTGCAACTCATGGGTGCTAGAGCACAGGCTCAGTAGTTGTGATTCACAGGCATAGTTGCCCTGCAGCATAATATGTTCTTTAGGAAGGAAAATTTGTAAGTACTAGGGAGTCACCAATGAATTAGTTTGTGAAGTAAGCTCTAAACTGTATTCTAGCAGGTTTCAAATTGTTGGGACCAAACAGGAGCCATGACAGGCTTCAAGGGGCCAAGGTAGGCCTAAGTCTCCTTTACAGAGGGGCTGAGTTATTGCCAAGGAGGAGCTGAGATCATCCTCCACCAGCACCAGGACTCAACCAATCAGTATACTCCCTGTAGCCTGGTCCAAGCTTATCAGGACAAGGACGAAACCCTCCGCCCGCACCCCCCACCCCCCCGCCGAGAAAGCCCATGTGAAAATCTAGCCAATTAGTAGATGCTAAGGAACCCCTGCAACCAATCCGCCCCTGTCAACTCCCTGTCTTTGTCTTAACCCTATAAATACTGCTGTGATTCAGGGCTCGGGGCCCTTGTCCCACTCCACTGCGTTGGATGAAACTTGGGTCCTGGCTCGAGCTAGCAATAAATTCCCTTTTTGCGTTTGCATTGCTGTGGATGTCTTGTTCTCTCAGTTTTGGGGATTGGGACCTTGGGCATAACACAAATATCAAAGCGTAGTGATTCCAACATTGTAAAGCATTTATCCTCCAATTAAAAATAAATAAATTTTTTAAAAAGTGTAATGATACCATGGACTCCATGAGGGAGGTTTTATTTTTTTCAATACTATGATGCAGGGAGATTCAACCAGTCCATTCTAAAGGAGATCAGTCCTGGGTGTTCATTGGAAGGACTGATGTTGAAGCTGAAACTCCAGTACTTTGGCTACCTGATGCAACGTGCTGACTCATTTGAAAAGACCCTGATGCTGGGAAAGATTGAGGGCAGGAGGAGAAGGGGATGACAGAGGATGAGATGGTTGGATGGCATCACTGACTAAATGGACAAGGGGTTTGGGTGGACTCAGGGAGTTGGTGATGGACAGAGAGGCCTGGCGTGCTGCGGTTCATGGACTCGCTTAGAGTCAGACACTGCTGAGTGACTGAACTGAACTGAAGTGACTACAGGTATTTTTTTAACTATAGGTTAATTGTCTGCATGAAGCCTGCTCAGGTGGGAGTGGTGTAAATGTTTGGAGTTTTTAAAAGACAGAGGTTATGCGAAGGCACATTTCAAAAAACTAGTGATAATGATAGCTAATGTTTATTTACTGTGTGCCACACACTGTTCTAAACATTTTATGTATTTAATCCTCTTTTGATATTCATGATAACCTTATGAATTAGGCCCCATTTGACAGATAAGGAAACTAAAGCAAGAATGATTCATTTGCCAGAATTCTTATCTGGTGGCTCAGATGGTAAAGAACCCACCTACAATGTAGGAGACCCGGCAATGTTCAATCCCTGGCTCAGGAAGATCCCTTGGAGAAAGGAAAGGCTACCCACTCCAGTATCCTTGCCTGGAGAATTACATGGACAGAGGAGCCTGGCAGGCTATAGTCCATGGGGTCACAAAGAGTCAGACACAACTGAGCAACTAACACGTGGAAGTACATGGAAGTCATACAGTTAGCAGGTAGAGAAGCCAGAGTTTGAACCCAGGCATTCTGATGCTATGCTGTATCAAATATAGTGTACACATTGTATGCATGCTAATAAGAGGAATTAGTGCTGTCGGAAACTCCAGGTGTAGCCTCTCTCATTACATGCTTCATGGATTATAGGAAAGAGGCTGCTTTCCTATAAGCAGCCTGGCCTTGTTGGATTAGATAAGCAGTTTTGTCAGGCCAGAAAGGACTGATTAGGGGTCTCAGTCTCCAAAACAATATTACCTCTTGTCGTTGTCCAATTGTCAGCCAGAAGGAAGTTGACCCTCTAATTCTCTTTTCCCTGCCCAGTGCCCTGTAATTGTCTGAACACACCTAGGGCCAGCTCAGCAATCTAGAGCTGGTAAAAATAAAACTCTGGTGAAAAAAGCCACATCATCAGTTGCTATGCCAACCTGTGCTGTACCTAAGTCTATTTTCTGGGGGATATTGAGGTAGAAAAGGTTCTGGAGGCTAAGCTGTGGGGTGGGGCGTTCAGAATCTCCCTTGATGGATTCTGAGTAGAGTCTGCCTGAAATATCCTTCAGAGGCTTACACTGCCTTTAGGATAAAGTCTCCTGCTTAATGTGGCTGGCACCCCTCCCCTGCGCTCTGGCTTCCTCTCACTCCCTTTCTTCATCATGGTTTCTACTCCCACGGCATTGAACAAATTTTGTTCTTCATTTCCTTGCTCTCCATCACCTCCAAGCCTTTGCACAGATTGATTTCAGCTTGGGCTCTGTTCCCTTCCTCTCTCCTCTGCTTGAATCATCCTCTGGCTTCACTTTATGTCACTTTGAGAACCTGTGCATTTCAAGAACTGTGAGGGGTCTTAAGTTTTGCCATCCTTGCAAGCTAACCTGTGAGCTTGGCTTCACAGCCTTGGGCAGAAGACATGAGACACTGGGTCAGAGAGAGGGGGCAGTTTATCACTCAGAGCAGTAGCAGAGCCCAGAGTATCATTATTTTGCTCAGTTTCCTGAGCCCCAGTTCCCCCAGGGTGATGGGAAGAGGGCCAAGTGACAATGTGCACCCAGTGGGCTGCATTACAGGAGGGGGACCCGGAGCTTACGGAGCCCGGTTCTTTTATACTGGGCCATGTGCCAATCTACACATGGCTCAGGGGGGAGCTATTATCTCTATCTTCCAAGGCTGTTTTCTGTATAAACATCCTTGAAAAGCAAGCCCAGGACAAAGGTGATCAGGACCTTTGCATAGAAACACACAAGATCTATGGAGAATTGTGTCCCAGTCACTCTGGGTTTCATGTCATCTCCTTGGTCCTCCAAGTTAGCTTCCTCTCAACTGTACTTCCATTGAGGGGGACCTTCCTTTATTCCTCCTTCACAAAATCTACAGATCAGTTCTTTTGTGGTAACTTCTCATGGAACTGGGCTTTTGTCTTTCAGAGCACTTACCTTGGTCTGCAATTATATGCTCATTACTGAGATGATTAGATTAACATCAATTTCCCATTACACTAAATGCTTCAAGAGGGGCAGATCTGTCTATTTTCACAACTCTATCTGTGCTGTCCAACACGATGCTTAGCACACAGTGGGAAGTGAATAAATGTTTATTGAGTGAATGGGGCTATTGCAATAAATAGAATAAAATCATGAGGCCCAGAGAGATGAGGTGATCTGCCCAAGGTCCCAGAGGTCACCTCAGGCAACTGGACTCAGAACGCCCTGCTGGCAACCCTTTCATGGACACTTAGATTCTATCTTCACACAGTGGTGGGCTGCTGACTGGGTGGAGCGTTGGGAGGAAGGGGTGACTTACGCATGCGTGAACAGTATCTGGTTCTTTTTGGCTGTAAGATTCCTCCTGGCTGTTCTTGCTCTGGGCTCCATTGAGGGACAAAGTTAGGTTAAGATTATTAGACGTCTAAGAGGTAGTTTAGTTAAGTGTTTCAGAACCAAGAATATTGTAAAAATATCCCCTAATTCTTGCCCTCCTGTGTCCCTGACCTTGGGTAGTCCCCTCCCACACTGACTATGGTCTGGCCTTGTAACTTGCTCTGGCCAATGGCACATTGGCAAACAGGACACAAGCTAAAGTTCAAAACACCCTTGCTTATCCAAATCCTCCCCCTCTCATCCAACTACCAGCCATCTGGGTGAAGCTGTCCTAGACCATCCAGCCCAGGTTGAGCTGCCAGCTGACCACAGAGATCAGCCGAGCTGGCCCAACCAGAAGTATCAGCCTGCCAAGTCACAGAACTATGAGAAGTAATAAGTGGGTGCTATTTAAAGCCATTCAGTTTGGGACCATTTTGTTATGTAGCAAAATCTAACATACAACTGTGGGCATATTTGTTTAGGTTGAAATCCTAGTCTTACCATTTAATAGTTTAACCTGAGAAAAATTCCTTAATCTCTCTGTGCCTTAATTTCTTCATCTGTAAAATGAGTGTCAAAATAGATCATGTGACTTTAAATGTTACATCATTAAATGAATTATCTTAAAAATTCTCAGAATGGGGACTGGTACACAGTAAGTGCTAAGATAAGAGGAGCTATTTTATAATTATTAGATTATGGATTCTACTACTCAACCTACATATAATTAAAACAAAAAATTTTAAAAAAATTAACGCCAATGTCTACCAAGTTTGTTTCGAAAGTATTGAACACGACTGCAATCAGTATTCCCCACCCCTCACATTGTGTGCACCCTCTGATGCTCTTGCCCTAAGTGCATTCTGGTCTGGGGGAACCTCAGCTGAGAACCCCTGGGTGGAAGATTATCCCTCGTCTCTGGGCAGACATTAAGAAGGCTGGAGCCGGCTTCCTCCCCGCAGTGGCTGCTGCATTTCAGCAGCCTTCATCTGTATTCAAGCCAAGGAGTGACAGCACAGAGCCAGAAATTCAAATGCACATTTGAGACCCCATGAAGCCTGTTCTCCAGACCATGATCTGTAGGGAGGGCAGAGCCCTTCCGGCTGACCTGGACCTCTGCCCTCCCTCCTCAGGGCCATGTTCATTAGAGGGGGAGCTCGCTAATGGGGGTGCTCATTGCCCAGCCAGGACCCCGCACATGCTCTGCATGCACAGCCTCGCAGGGGCCCAAAGGGTTACCATGACCAGGGCCTTTGCCCGCTCCCCCAGCTGCAGAAGCTGCTGCAGGTCTATTTCTTTAACACATTTCCACCGAATGGTATTAAAAGAGAGAGACGGAGCCATCTCCCTGAGCCTCGTATTGTGTGACATCATGAAATCATCCCATGGGGGTGTGTCATGGTGAGCAGTAATCTCTCCTTGAGCCCTTTGGTTTACATCCAGCTCACTGTCACTTACTTTCCCAGCCCCCAATGTCCTCAAATGCTTAACAGAACAAGATATTAAAGTATAAGGGAAAAGCTGCAGTGCTGAAAGAAGCACTATAGATTCTTCCAGCATTTCTCAGCCTCTATTATTTTATATTGTTTTCCCCTTGGGCACACAGACCAGGGCCTAGATAAGAGAGGCAGAGAATGATTTAGAACACAGGCTTTGAGGGCAAATAGATTTATGTCTGGGTCCCAACGCAGTCAGGTACTGGCCTTCTGAGCTTGGATGTGCCCTTCACCTTGACACACCTCAGCTTCACCACCTGTATGGTGAGGGTGACGTTCATTCCTATTGGATAGAATTGTTCGAGGATTAAAAGAAATGAGGCAAGTTTCCTTTGCCAAACTTCACATGCTTCTCTAAGGTTCTGGAACACTTACTGGGTGCACTCCCCTCCCCCATCTCTGCCTGATAGAACTACTTCATTCAATACAGGAAGACAGGAGAAGATCCAAGATGGAAGCTGATCACCCCAGCCACAGTAACAGAGCCATTCTCAGATTGGTCCCCCAGTATCCAAGCCCTTGACTTGTTGCTCCATCTGCCCCAGCTAAGAGGAACCTCTCCATGTCAACATGGGGCTGGCCTTCCTAGTATTGACTGCCCAGGGCTAGACACCTGGTCTGAGGGTGGCTGATCCATCCTTGCTGTCAGGAATTTCATCTGTGACATACAGTTTCAGCCAAAGTGATCAAACTGCGTTTAGACTGGTTATCACGTTGAGTAGGGGTCCTATGAGGGAGGGCTATGTGTCATAAGGTTGGGACAGTTGTGCAGCAAAAGGGATTGTAATATAGGGGAAAGAAAAGGAATAGATGATGAAAACACAGTGGGAAGCACCAAGAGACGCAGACAGCTAGGGGAAAGGCAGATCCCAGGATGCAGCCGAGTGAGCCTGGTCCAAGGTGCTCACCTGGAAAGGGTTTATGCTGTACTGAAGGGGCAAGAAGGAACATTTGCAGCTTCTTCAGACTTTGCTCACCCCCTGCTTCCCCGCTTCACTGAGGCAGGTCTAACTATGACTCCTGCGCTAGGATTTCTGGAAGACTTGGACCACTTAAACCCCTCAGGGATTCTAAACAAACCTCTGACTTTTCTGTGGGCTATGCATGACCTCTTTGTGTAGCTTGGGCTACACAGCATGGTGGCTGGGTTCTGAGAAGGGGCATCTCAAGGGTAAGTGTTCATAAGATCCAAGCAGAAGCTGAGAGATTTCTTATGACCTAGATTCAGAAGACCCAGATCATCATTTTTGCCTGTAGCTTAGATGGTAAAGAATCTGCCTGCAATGCAGGAGACCCAGGTTCTATCCCTGGGTCAGAAAGATGCTCTGGAGATGGGAATGGCAATCCACTCCAGTACTCTTGCCTGGAGAATCCCATGGACAGAGGAGCCTGGCGGGCCACAGTCCACGGGGTCACAAAGAGTCGGATATGACTGAGCAACTAACACTACCACTTTATTGGTCAACATGCTAGGAATCAGCGAACTAAAACGGACTGGAATGGGTGAATTTAACTCAGATGACCATTATATCTACTACTGTGGGCAGGAATCGCTTACAAGAAATGGAGTAGCCATCATGGTCAACAGAAGAGTCTGAAATGCAGTACTTGGATGCAATCTCAAAAATGACAGAATGATCTCTGTTCGTTTCCAAGGTGAAACATTCAATATCACAGTAATCCAAGTCTATGCCCCAACCAGTAATGCTGAAGAAGCTGAAGTTGAATGGTTCTATGAAGACCTACAAGACCTTTTAGAACTAACACCCAAAAAAGATGTCCTTTTCATTATAGGGGACTGGAATGCAAAAGTAGGAAGTCAAGAAACACCTGGAGTAACAGGCAAATTTGGCCTTGGAATATGGAATGAAGCAGGGCAAAGGCTAATAGAGTTTTGCCAAGAAAAT